>NC_054469.1:90352965-90655075 GCF_017639515.1 Carcharodon carcharias
TGACACTTCATTCTCCAGTTACATGAATAGAGTAAAATCAGTCAGTTTTACAACAGGTAGGTTAGTTTGAAATTAGGAAGCCTTCTAAACTCTGAAATGGAATTGTTGACTAGTCTAGCATTTTGCTTTTTATATCATGCAGACTTGCAATTAATGAGGAACAAGGTACTACAGTTGTTGATGACTTTCTGTAAGGGAGATAACAGCTGCAGTTTCATGTTTTGATAGTTTCCAACCTGCTTGCAGTCCCAGATTTCCTGGTTACATCTGTGACTAGTGGTGTAAAACAGCTGCCTCAAACAGGGAAAGTTACATTAATATATGAAAGTGCAGCTAAAGTGATAGGTGCAATTTTTCATCCTTCAAACCCTCCATTCCACTCACAAAGCACAGATGTCAGTTAAGAGGCCCAAGTGAATTTTTTGAAACTTTGGGGGTAATTTTAACCACTACAAATGGATAAGTTATGTTTGGTTTGGATGTTAACATTTTTAAAGTCTTAAACCTGACCTCAGACAGCCTCCAAATGGCCTACTTCTGATTGTAATGGTGATTGGACAGTGCGGATAACCAATTTGCTCCCAGGAGTTGAGCTGGCCTTTTAAATAATATAAGTTGACTGTGGCTCATTTGGTAGCACTCTTGCCTCTGAATCACAAAGCTTTGGGTTCAAATCCCAAGACTTCAGCACAAAAATCAAGGCTGACACTCCTCAGTTGCAATACTGAGATGCTGCTCTGTCAGAGGTGCTGTCTTTTGGTTGAGACCACCCCCCTCAAGATCCAGTGGCCCACCCTCCCCCATTCAGCACCCCCACAAAACCTCACAACTAACGCAGCTACAGACTTCTTACCTGCTTCTGGGGCTGCAGCTTCCTGCTCCAGAGCATTCCCTGCTTGACAGGTAGCCAGACCTGTCAGTCAGGCTCATTTACAGATAGAAAGCCCGGTAGCAAAAAAAAATAAAAATGAAGCATACCATGAAGTTAAAACTACAGTTTGTGGGGCATGAACAATACCCCTGCTCTCATCCCATGGAACCTCACTAAATATTACAGCCTTCATTATTGCACAGAGTGATTTCTAACCATTTGAGGTGCTCGGTATGTGAACAAGGGTTTGCACACGGGATTTTAATGAGCTTACTGAAACCTGGCCTTTGTTCCATGGGAACACTTTATTTTAAATAAAAAAAAGGAAGAGGAAGGAAATTGACATGCTGCTATTGGGTCAGAATATGGAATTAGGCCTGCTTGAACCTGTGTTTACCCTCCTAACTGTGCATACAAGACAAGAGGATTCCTTCACTGAAATGAATAGCAGTGTCTGCAGGCAGCCATACTTTGCCAGGGAAGCAGTGACAGTATGTTGCCTGTTCCAATCCCTTCAGCCAATTTACAGGGCAAGCAGACCACTTGCTGCTGAAATAAAGGCAGCTGTTACCCTAAACATCTTTGCCTCTGGCTTCCTCCAATCTATCGCAGGAGACTTCAAAGGATAATCTGATTCTGCAGGTTACACCCATTTTCGCTGACATGTTGCATTTTATTTTACACCAGTCTCATTGTTTGCTTCTGGGCAACAAGTACAAGGCCGGCTCCTTGGGGATGCAAGCTATTCACTGCAGGCTTGAAATCTACACATACCTGCTGAACACAGCGGTGGTGAAGTTTATGCTTCAATGAAGCCATCATCAAGCAAAAGAATGGATTCTTGAATTAAGGTTTCTGATGCCCCAACAGTCCTCAGGAGCATCAACTAAGGCAGCTCAGAGTGGCAAGTGTCATCAGTGCTTCCTGCATCCTTCACAACTTTGCTGCACAACAAAGGTTACGCATGCTGCTGCCAGCAGCTGGGCAGGAAACAGAACAAAAAAATGTTGATGGTGTCCTGCCGTTGAATTTTCATGTCCCCGAACTTGCCAGGTTATTTGGTCATTGTTGGCCTCCCCTGCACCCTCTGTACATCCAGTAAGCCCTGGGGCTCAATGGGGCCTTCACATTGTTCAGTCTTTGAGATCACTGCAAAGAAAGTGAATACGTGCTTCCAAAAACACTTCTTAAGGATTTCTTCTGAATGCATTTTAAATGACATTTTGAAATCAGTTTGCGATTATAATTAACAGGTAATCCTAATGTGATGTGTTAGTCATGGCAGTATCAAATGAGTTTGAACCAGTTGGTTTTTTCCAGCACAATCTCTTACATACATAGGATTAAAAAAAGCACCAATAAAATGCTTCATAGGAGCAGTTAAGCCTTTGTGCACTTGGGGAAGAATCTTGCTGCAAGATTCAAATATATCGTAGGTCAGACATGCCTCGAAGCAAATGTTTAATAAGGTTTTGTTCAACTAAGAGTCAAAACCACTTTGTCTGCTCAGCTAACATTTAAACAATTATGCTAATAAAACCATCAGTTAGGCACCTTATGTGGAACAGAGAACCTAGACTTTAAGAATAAGGAGACATACTTCAAATTTATTTTCAGGGCCCATTTGCTACTGAGGAAGATTGATTATTCTATGCACAAATTATTTTATAAAATAGCATAAATTAAACCATAGTTATGTTGTAGGTTCAGTAGGTCTCACAAAGAGATTCTGAGTCTTAAATTGTTGAACATTGAGTGTTTATTGATAACACATAATTTTGTGTGTATATATAGGGTATAGCACACACTTGCTTCTACACAGGTGTCTGTCCAGTTCAAAACTGACTCTAGTCTCAGGTCATATGTCCCTTTGCATCACGCTGTGGCTGGTACTGTTTCCCAGTTCCACATTAACCCTTTCTATGTTAGGGTTTTTGAGATCTTCTGATATATTCTGAATCTACAGAAATGTAATTACAAGCTAACATAATCGATCAAGGCGCTAATGTTCAGCTTGTGTAGTCTACTGTTAATAAACAGTGTGGAAAAATATTTATTTGATCGGTTTTTCATCATTTTTTCATTTCGCTATATATTGTATCAAATTTATAAATATTTTAAATATTTAGGATAACTTATTTCAAATTTCTTGAATCATGTGTACTTGTGAGGCCATTATGATATGACAGATAGGAAATATTTTACGTGTTAATTGTCTGGACAGAGGCAAACTCCGAGCCTAAAAATCCCATAATCTAGATTGAGGGTGTGGAAGTGGGTGGGGTGAGGCTTTCTTTTGCCATTGCAGGCATCTGCTGAACCTATCATACACCCTGTGGATTGGGTCATTTGAATATATGGGGGAGGATTTTCAGGTTGGCATGCGGGGGGCGGGCCTGGCACGCCGACATGTAAAATGATGCGCAGTGAGGTCGGGTGTGCGTTCCGATGTCACCGCACATCATTCAGATCTTTCATTCAGCAGGTGCGCGCCGGCCGAGCTGTCAAATGTTAAGGCCATTAGGAAGCCAATTACAGTAATTATCAACACTGCCTATCCAACCTTAAGCTTAGCATCCACGGGCGGGATGAGGCTTCCTGAAGGTTTTATTAAATAAATAAGTTTTTTTCCCACAATTCATAAACATGTCCCAGCTCATGTGACACTGTCACGTGAGGGGACATGTCTAAATAATTTTTATCTTTCTTTATTTGAAACCTTCAATTTAAACTTAATTTTCCTGAGGCCCCACTCTCCCTCCTCCCCCACCCTGCACAGGTAGCGCTGAGCTTAATTGGCCCGCCCACATAAAATGGTGATAGGCGGCAATTGGCTCCGTGCCTGCCTGCACCCGCTCCCGACCAGCCTACTCGACAGGCAGAAAATTCTGTCCATGGTGGGCCTTCATGTCTATAGCGAATGAACAGAAGCATCCAACTGGCTGAGCAGGAAGAACGCACCGTGGCACCTTACTGAAAAGGAGGATCCAAAGACTGGATGGAGCAAAAAGAACCGTGGCTGGGTGTTTTTACTGGAGTCGCATGAGCACTGTGGCCACTTTTCCTATGGTAGTTGACCCTTTGGAAACCAATCAATGTATATCTTCCTCACTTTAAAATTCACTTCAGACCTACACCTGTTCTCAGCAAACATAGGTAGCATTGAGACTATCGGAGGTGGTCTGGGCAGGTTTCCCAGTTACAGTCCTCAGAGTGCAATTTCTTTCCTCTTCTTTGATGGGGTGAAACCCAATGGATCTGTGTTTGATCGCAGAATATAGCCTTGCAATTACTGTGGCCCAAAAATGACATAATTTGTATCCCCTATCTCTAATGAATGTGCTTTTAGAAAAAGTTTTCACATGCACTGCACCTACATTCAGGTACAAACTACTTAATGGGCATTCCCATTATATTGCACATTTAGAGATGACAATTGTTGAAGTGCAGTTAACAACAAATTGTACATGGTTTGCTGAATTGGGATGTCTGGATAAGCAAAATGTTTTTCTGGCCATTTTGGTGTCTTTGTTAAAACCCAACAATTTGAGCACTAAAATAAGAATGAGACTGTAGGTGCTTGAGGTGTTGACAGACGCTAAAATTCAGCACAACAAGAAAGATGACTAGTGAGAGGATCTAAACTAAAGAAAGATAGAAGAGATGAGATGGATTTGTAATGAACAATGACAAAAATTTAAATTTACGTAACATCTCTAATGTAATAAAACATCCCAAAGTGCTTCTTAGAGCATTATAAAACAAAGTACGACACTGAGCCACATGAGGGGATATTAGGTCAGATGACTTTTAGTCAAAGAGGTAAGTTTTAAGGAGTGTCTTAAAGGAGGAAATCAAATTTGATAAGCGGAGAGGTGTGGGGAGGGTATTCCTGACCTTGAGGTCTAGGCAACTGAAGGCATGACCACTAGTGTTGGAGCAATTAAAATTAGGGATACACAGAATGCCAGTATTAAAGGAGTGCTGATATTTCAGAGAGTTGTGGTGTTGGAGAAGATTACAGAGATAGGGAAGGACAAGGTCATGGAGGCAATTGAAAACAATGATGAGAATTTTAAAATCAAAACATTGCTTAACTGTGAACAAATATAGGTCAGCTAGCACAGGGGCCATAGAGAATTGGGGCTTGGTGTGTGCTAAGGCATGGGCAGCAGAGTTTTGGATGACCTCAGGGTTAAATATACATCCACTTATGGTTAAAGATTTGGGTGAGGTTGAAAATAACAATGGCCCCAAAACTCTACATAACTCAGTAAAGTGTACAGTGGAGGCAGGGTGTCTGTTTTCCTAACACCCCTGTGCTTGCTGACCTACGTTGGCACCTAGTCAAGCAATGACTTAAGAACATAAGAAATAGGAACAGGAGTAGACCATTCAGCCCCTTGAGCCTGCTCAATAGCCTGCTCAATAAGATCATGGCTGATCTGCTTGTGTTTGAAATTCCACATTCCCATCTGCCCCCTATAACTTTTGATTCCCTTACCTAACAAAAATCTATCTACTTCTGCCTCAAAAATATTCAATGACCCTGCCTCCACTGCCATCGGAGACAGATAAGTCCAAAGTTGTGCAAACACTGAGAGAAAAAAATTGTGCTCATCCCTACCCTAAAAAGATGACCCCTAATTTTAAAACAGTGGCCCCTAGTTCTGGGGTCACCTACTAGAGGAAACATCCTTTCAACATCCACCTTGTCAAGGCCATTCAGGATCTTGTATACTTCAATCAAATCACCCCTCACTCTTCTAAACTCCAGTGGAAGCACGCCCCATCTGTCCAACCTTTCCTTCATAAGGCAACGCACTCATACCAAGTATCAGTCTAGTAAATCTCCTCTGAACTGCCTCCAACGCATTTACATCCTTCCTTAGATAATCAAAACTACACACAGTATTCGAGGTGCGGTCTCACTAATGCCCTGTATAACTGAAGCATAGCATCCTTACTTTTATGTTCAATTCCTCTTGTGATAAATGGAAAATGCTGTCCATAGAATTACTTGGAATATAAAGATCGGAAATGGGTGATTTGGCCCAACTAGTCTTTGCCGATGTTTATACCCCACATGAGTTATTTAGATACCTTGCTGGCGATGCTGACTTCTTTTACTTTTTAGTAACATGTCTATGATGCCATTGGTCAAGCTTGTGTTAATGGTGAAAGGTGTGCAGACAGGTGAAGATCGATAATACTGAAGTAAGAATGCAACCCTTCATTTGCAAAGAAAAAATAAATTCTACAATGTTAGAAATCTGAAGTAAAAACAGAAAATGCTAGAAATGAATAGCTGATCAATCAACATCTGTAAAGGAGAAAAGACAAGCTAATGTTTTAGCAGAGTACCTGCAATAATTGCACCCAGTTGCCCCAGAGTATATCTGGTACTAATCGGGTGGTGCAAAAGTTCACAGCCACTCCAGGCTACAGGGGCCATTCTGGCTTTTTTACATGTCCTGCTATGCCATATTGGGAGCTAATTTCTATTTTTAGAAATTGTGTTTTTAATCTTGTCATTGCTTTTCACTTAAACAGCAGTGAATAGTAATTATTGCAGTTTAGTGCTGGGTGAGTTAATCCAGTAGGATTTTATTAGTCACACCAACAGCAACCTGCCCATTAAAGTCTTAATTGCCATTCAATCACTTGCAACCTCTGAGTGACTTAGGGCGGAATCATCCCAGATATTCACTAAGTGCGGTAGCACGCGTGAAAAAAGATGTTTTACTCACTGACTGCAATGGCAGGTTTTCACGCTGTATCATCCCCCTTCCACCTCATAAATTATTCGATCACGAGAAACATGACAGATCGCTGGGAGCTGACCTCAAATTGGCCCACCACACTGTTACCTCGCCACTTCCTCACACCGGGCGCTATATTTAAAATGCAGCTGCACACACATTTCTCAATGCTTTCAGCCAAGGACTGCTCCGGTGAAGACATGGGCCCAAAAGCCAAGAAGAGTGCAGACCCCCGATTCAGTGACCCATCCCTGGGACACCTCCTTGACACCATGGAGGCCCTGTGTGATGTCCTCTACTCACACTCTAGCTACAGGAAGCCCATCAGTCTCACCACTCTGGCTTGGGAGGCGCTGGCAGAGGTGGTCAATGCCAATGCTGCACACAAGAGATTGGCCATCCATTGCAGCAAACAGAAGAATGATCTCATTCATGCCGCCAGGGTAAGTCAACCATCTCATCAATCTCAACTCACCTTCTCACAGGCCCTTCACACATTCACTGGCATCTCACTCACTGTCAGCTCAAAGGACATCACCACTCACTCTCTCACACACACACTCACATCTCCATCTTGCCTTGAGATCGCCTCCTCATCCTGCCCCTGGCTCCACACTCAGCACATACATACGACTGGCATCCTTCTCATTTAGCCTGGCATGCCCATTGCTCACAGTCTTTCCTCTGTCCTTATGTAGGACGAGATTGCAGACAATCAATGGGAGAGATCCCAGACCAAGGCAGGCTGCCAGGCATCAAGTTCCTCACTCCATTTGAGAATCGCGCATTGGAGCTGGCCTAAGAGGACACGGTCCATTTCTGCGGCAATGGTGAAGTCAGCGACGAACACCCACATGAGGATCCTGCACCACATCAGCTCTCTCTCGACGCTATTCTGAGTCCAGTGTTCTGTATTCAACACAGCACTAATAATCTGCACTTTCTGTCCTAGGCCCATGTGACACGTCGCCCTCAGGCAACTTTGAGCCTGACCCCAGAGCCGAGAGCACCTCGGGGGAGCACCCTGAGGACAGCAGCGTTGAAGACCCATCACAGCGCTCACCTACACCCTCCACCAGCACAGCGACACACTCCTCGGTGGGACCTAGATGTAAAGTAGCCTCGCGTTCATAATCTGGTGAGCACACCACACAACCTGTTCCACAGCAGGTGGAGACAGGGGCATCCTTGGTCGGTGATAATTGGAGGACTGCTGGAGGCAAGGAATCTGCTGAGTCTGAGTCAGATGGTGAGCCTCTGGACTCAATCCTCAATCAGTTGTTGGAACTGCAAAGGCAACACAGGAACATCAGGAAAGGATGTCTGGTGCACTCCTCAAATTGCAAGGCATGATGGAGGAGTCCCTCCGCCTTCAGAGCGAGATGGTGAGGCCAGCGTGCCGATACGTCAAAGTCAACACTGGCAGGTTGGCATCCGCCATGGTGACATTGGTCCAGGGCATCGTTCCTGCACTGCTGTGTGGGCTGAGCTCCATCGCTGATGCCATAGTTGGCCTCCAAGAGTGTCAATGCAAGAGGATTATGGGGCCACTGAATCTCACTCTAGCTTCCTTTTCTCCTTATGATGTCAGCCAGGGGCCCTCAGGAACCCATAGGGAGGAGGACCAGCAGCTCGACATCCCGGCGCCATCCACCCAGTAACTCCGGGAATGTCCAGCGATCCAAATCCCCTCTTCCTGTGACCCCAGCAGCTCCAGCTCCACAGGCCAAGGAGGGCACAGTTGGCCCACAGCAGGACATCCATAGCAGGCCGAGGTACTCCAGGTTCCGGACCCCCAGATGACATACTCAGAAGTCATCACAGACAGGGCGTCACAGTCAGCAGTCTGCCTCCACCTCCACTATGTATGTCCGGGGAGCACCAAGATGTAGTGGCAAGGTTAGGAAGGTTAAGAAGATGTAATTACACAGTTTGGGCATGGGTGTCACTCACTTGTACATAATGTCCACAATTGTAAATAAACTCCCAAGAATGTCTCCTTGCCTGAGGCTCCTTGTTATAATGAGCCGTGCTTGTGTCACTCAGATGTGAAACCTTGGTTCCTGCACAAGATAAAGGCAGGTGAATCGGTCCAGTAACTGTTCCCTGTGCAGTGTGTAACATTCAGACCTAAGTGATGGCCCAGCTTCATACTCACCAGACATATAGGTGATGCCTGCACCTTGATGGTGCTTGTCATTGCTGCCAGAATGTAGTGGGCAGACATCACGGAGTTCTGTCATTCTCTCTGTGTGCTCTCAGCACCTTCGAAGAGATGCTGCCCCCCCCATCACTTCACCATCTGTGACGGGTGATGCTGTACTCCCGAAGGGGTCAGGCGCTGAAGGCTTACAAAGGGTCAATTTAAAGTTTTATTGCTGCGTCTCCATGATATGACCCTGACCACAGAGCCCAAGCGAGCTGCCCTTAGTCAAACAGGAGTCAGGCATTCACAGAGACAATGTGAAGATCTATGGAGTGTCCTCACTGTATGTCATCGTCATCCTCCTATTAGGGCCTCCACTGCATTTCCATGACATGAGTCTGAGCACTGAGGGTAAGTGTGCTGCCATCATCTACACAGAAGTCAAACATTGACAGACGCAAGGTGAGGATGTCAGGACTGTCCTCAATGCATTTTGTCATCGTCCTCCACGGATCTTGTGACTATGAAGGCCTCCTGAGTGCACCTGCCTCGTCTGGCCAGTGCGATGGGCTCATCGCTGGCATCCCCGCCTTTGAGGACCTCATCACCATCATCCCCTTCAACATCCTCCTCATCGGAGGAGACGTGCAGCTGTTCTATCTCCTCCCAAGCCAGCTCCTCACCCCATTGCAGTGCCAGATTGTGTAGCATGCAGCAAGCTACGATAATACGCAACATTATAGACCCTGGGTGTCGCTAGGCATCAACCAGCCACATCTCGCTGTTGGTCCTGGGCAGCATGTGTGGGAGCCCCTGCTGGCCCTGTGTGATCGCTCCTTAATGCTTCCCGGAGAGTGCTTATCACCCCTCAGGTAGCCAGAGATGAGTGCACTGCATGGCTGCCCTGTCAACCTGCGATATGGGGGACACTGGTCCAAACCAGGATGCTGAGAGTGCAATGGGCTGTGAGCGCCTCCAGCAGTGACTGCTACATGGCCAGTGTTGGCGAGAAGATTGTACAGTGTGTGCAGTCCAACTGCTCTGCGGTCCGTTAAAGTGGTGGCGGACTCAAAGTCTGTGCCGGGTGGATGGGGCGGGCATAAGGCATGAAGGGCTTGGTGGCCCTTTGGTGCCTCTGTGATGCTTGCATGAGCGGGCAGGCTGGGAGCCTGACCCCAATCATATCACTGTGGCCGTGCATGATCTGTCTTAGTTGCAGAGGCATGGTCAGTTTATACAGGTTGTCCTAATGTGTGGCCATGTCCCTTGCTTACCCTGCCACCCACCTCGATTGCCTGTGCATGGGATGCAGCACCAGGGCAGCACTTGACCCCTATCCCCACTCAGCAGTCGCCTCCAAGGCTGACCAGCATTTGCCCCCAGACACTCCCCACCCTTCAGCAGTTGCCTGCAGGGCCAGGCATCAGTTTACCCCACCCCGCCCCCCCAGCGCACCGAGATCTGTAAACTACAGGTGAGCTGTGGAGAACGCTGCTGCTCGCTCACCTCAGTTCCCCCAAAGTGAAGGCCGCTAAGTGCATGTCACCTGCGTATTGTTGTGAAACACGTTAGCGTGCTTTCCTGTCAATGCAGATGGACAATACGGCGGGGCTCCAAGAGCCTGCTGGAATGGCCTTTTAATTATATGCTAATATGTTACAATTAGCTCCCTGCCGACTGATGGTGGGAAGCGTGGCCTGCCATCACTGGGCTAAGCGGAAGATCGCGACCTGCCTTCACACCATCATGAAGTGGGTCCCGCCATGTTTTCCTCGCATGCCACCTATCATGCCCATCGCCAGGGGGCACGGAAAGTTCTCCTATAGAGTTAGATGCACACATGTAGCTGCTGCTGTCTTATAAATAAAGTTCAACGTTTCCACCAAGAAAAGTTGCCTGGAAAAACAACTCTATAACAATTTGTTTAACATGATTTTCCCTTAAGAAATCCATGCTGGCTTTCCTTAATTAACCTGTATTTGTGCAAGTGACTATTGATTTTGTCCTGAATTATAAGGCTGGATTTTACAGCACCCCACCGGAATTGGTTTTGGCATGGTGCACATAAATTACGATGGGAGGCAAGAACACAACTTTTACAACCATCCAAGCTATCCCCCATAACACAATTGGGGTGGGCCAACCACCATTCTTCAATAAATAATTAATGGTCACCTGAGCTTATTAACAAGCCAATTTTCCGAGATAAGATGCTGCCCAGGGCACAATATGGTTGGCATGGGCCAGTGCGTGAAAGTGGGCGGGCCATTTTTTAAAAGCAAGTGAGTAAAATTCGGGAAGGAAGTTGGGTATGTCATTTTAGGGTGCCCTGTGTGCATCAGGGGCATAACCCCAAAGTTTTCACCTCCCATAGTTCTCTCCCGCTTGGCCTCCAAATCATCCCCCCCAACCCCCTCCTTTGAGTGTTTAAATTACCACCTTGTCCAAAAAGCCTGACTTACTTAGCTCCAGTGTCCATCTTCTGTTCTTCCTGGGCCTGGCAGTGTGCACAACTGAGCTCCAGCATTGCCAAGGCTGTTGGAGCTATCGACCAATCTGATTGGCTGGCAGCTCACAAGGGTGGGACTTCCTCCCGCTGAGAGGTGCAAGTCCCACTATCACCTTGCTTAGCCTGCAGGCAGCATGTTATAGCTGTTGGCCATGTGTGTCAGCTGCCAGCCGAATTTCATGGGATGAGCAATCCAACCCCTCCACCCCCACCCCCAGTAAAATCCAGCCCATCATTTTTAGACGCATCCCACCACCGACGTTAAACTGACTGGCTGGTAATTAAATGAATACTTTGGCCTAGGTTTTCATAGAATCCTGGAGACTCCACAGCGTATCCAAAATGGAACTGGGAACCCCTATCCGGAAATCACCCCCCCACCCCCAGTTTAGATAGATCCCACTTTCAACGATAGAGGAATGGGTGTGGAATGTGACTCACATGTAAGCAACACCAAAACTCAGCAGGAACTTTTGAACACAGTCCTGAGTTCATAGAGCTCATAGATGACAAGCTTGACTCAATCCCACGAGCACCCCACTAGAATGACAATCCCACCATTCGGGGCACTTTTTGCCAAGGTAGGTGGGGTGAGGTGGGAGATTTCCCAACTCTATGCACCCACAAAGGAGCAAAAATCTGTCTACTAAGGAAAAAGATGCTGCGCAGGTCATGGTGAAATAGAAGGAAATTTAGACACTTAAAGGGTTTAAAATTGATAAGGAATGGATATTGGATAGGCTGTCTGTACTTACAGTGAAGAAGGCACCAGGACTGAATGAGATGCATCTAAATATACTGAGGGAAGTGAGAGTATAAAGCGTGAAGGCACTGGCAATAATTTTCTAGTCTTCCTTAGGGGGTGGTGCCAGAGGTCTGTAGGATTGCAAATGTTACACCCTTGTGTTACGTGTGAGTCACATTCCACCCCCATTCCTCCAGCATTGAAAGTAGAGTCTATTCAAACAGGGGGTGGGACTTCTGGATCCAGGTTCCCAGTGCCATTTTGCATATAGTGTAGTGTCTCCAGGATTCTATTAAAACCTAGGCCAAAGTATTTAATTAATACATCAGCCATGTCCTTTGCCTCCATGCGTAAATCTGGTGTTTGGTCCTTAATTAGTCTCATTCCCCCTGTTACTGCCCTTTTATTATTTATATGCCAATAGGATATATTTGGCTTCCCTTTTATGTTAGCTGCAAGTTTCTAGTCATACTCACTCTTTGAACATAGGAATATAGGACTTAGAAGCAGGAGTAGCCATTCAGCCCGTTGAACCTGCTCGGATATTCAATAAGATATTTCAATTCCTCAAATCCAACAATTTGCTTCTCTTATCTGTTCTTTCAATTCCCCTCTGAACTATTTATAATCAGCCTAGGTCTCAGTCATATTATGCACTTGATGTCTATCATTCAGATCTTTTTTCTCCTTTATATTAATCTCTATCTCTTTTGTCATCCAGGGAGCTCAAGGTGTGTTTGCCCTGCCTTTCCCCTTTGTGGGAATATACTTTGATTGTGCCCCAGCTATCTCTCTTTAAATGCAAAACAAAAACAGGATTACCTGGAAAAACTCAGCAGGTCCGGCAGCATCGGCGGAGAAGAAAAGAGTTGACGTTTCGAGTCCTCATGACCCTTCGACAGAACTAAGTAGAAATAGGAAAGGGGTGAAATATAAGCTGCTTTAAGGTGTGTGTGTGTGTGTGTGTGTGTGTGTTGGGGGGTGGGGGGGGCGCGGTGGGTTGGGTGGGGGGAGAGAAGTGGAGGGGGGAGTGTGGTTGTAGGGACAAGCAAGCAGTGATAGAAGCAGATCATCAAAAGATGTCACAGACAACAGAACAAAAGAACACATAGGTGTTGAAGTTGATGATATATATCTAAACAAATGTGCTAATTAAGAATGGATGGTAGGGTACTCAAGGTATAGCTCTAGTGGGGGTGGGGGGAGCATAAAAGATTTAAAAATATTTAAAAATAATGGAAATAGGTGGGAAAAAGAAAAATCTATATAATTTATTGGAAAAAAACAAAAGGAAGGGGGAAGAAACAGAAAGGGGGTGGGGATGGAGGAGGGAGGTCAAGACCTAAAGTTGTTGAATTCAATATTCAGTCCAGAAGGCTGTAAAGTGCCTAGGCGGAAGATGAGATGTTGTTCCTCCAGTTTGCATTGGGCTTCACTGGAACAATGCAGCAAGCCAAGGACAGACATGTGGGCAAGAGAACAGGGTGGCGTGTTGAAATGGCAAGCGACAGGGAGGTTTGGGTCATTCTTGTGGACAGACCACAGGTGTTCTGCAAAGCAGTCGCCCAGTTCACCTTTGGTCTCTCCAATGTAGAGGAGACCACACTGGGAGCAAGGAATGCAGTAGACTAAGTTGGGAGAAATGCAAGTGAAATGTTGCTTCACTTGAAAGGAGTGTTTGGGCCCTTGGACGGTGAGGAAAGAGGAAGTAAAAGGGCAGGTGTTACATCTTTTGCGTGGCATGGGGTGGTGCCATAGGTGGGGGTTGAGGAGTAGGGGGTGATGGAGGAGTGGACCAGGGTGTCCTGGAGGGAACGATCCCTATGGAATGCCGACGGGGGGGGTGAAGGGAAGATGTGTTTGGTAGTGGCATCATGCTGGCGTTGGCGGAAATGGCGGAGGATGATCCTTTGAATGCGAAGGTTGGTGGGGTGATAAGTGAGGACAAGGGGGACCCTATCATGTTTCTGGGAGGGAGGAGAAGGCGTGAGGGCAGATGCGCGGGAGATGGGCTGGACACGATTGAGGGTCTGTCAACAACCGTGGGTGGAAAACCTCAGTTAAGGAAGAAGGAGGACATGTCAGAGGAACTGTATTTGAAGGTAGCATCATCAGAACAGATGCGACGGAGGTGAAGGAACTGAGAGAATGGGATGGAGTCCTTACAGGAAGCAGGGTGGGAGGAGCTGTAGTCAAGGTAGCTGTGGGAGTCAGTAGGCTTGTAATGAATATTGGTGGACAGTCTATCACCAGAGATTGAGACAGCGAGGTCAAGGAAGGGAAGGGAAGTGTCAGAGATGGACCACGTGAAAATGATGGAGGGGTGGAGATTGGAAGCAAAATTAATAAATTTTTCCAAGTCCCGACGAGAGCATGAAGCAGCACCGAAGTAATCATCGATGTACCGGAGAAAGAGTTGTGGAAGGGTGCCGGAGTAGGACTGGAACAAGGAATGTACCACATACCCCATAAAGAGAAAGGCATAGCTGGGGCCCATGCGGGTACCCATAGCCACACCTTTTATTTGGAGGAAGTGAGAGGAGTTGAAGGAGAAATTGTTCAGTGTGAGAACAAGTTCAGCCAGACGGAGGAGAGTAGTGGTGGATGGAGATTGTTCGGGCCTCTGTTCGAGGAAGAAGCTAAGGGCCCTCAGACCATCCTGGTCGGGGATGGAGGTGTAGAGGGATTGGACGTCCATGGTGAAGAGGAAGCAGTTGGGGTCAGGGAACTGGAAATTGTTGATGTGACGTAAGGTGTCAGAGGAATCACGGATGTAGGTGGGAAGGGACTGGACAAGGGGAGAGAGAAGGGAATCAAGATAACGATAAATGAGTTCTGTGGGGCAGGAGCAAGCTGACATGATCGGTCTACCGGGACAGTTCTGTTTGTGGATTTTGGGTAGGAGGTAGAAGCGGGCAGTCCGAGGTTGGGCGACTATCAGGTTGGAAGCTGTGAGAGGAAGATCCCCAGAGGAGATGAGGTCAGTGACAGTCCTGGAAACAATGGCTTGATGTTCAGTGGTGGGGTCATGGTCCAGGGAGAGGTAGGAGGAAGTGTCTGCGAGTTGATGCTCAGCCTTTGCGATGTAGAGATCAGTGCGCCAGACAACAACAGCACCACCCTTGTCAGTGGGTTTGATGACGATGTCAGGGTTGGACCTGAGAGGACGGAGTGCAGTAAGTTCAGAGAGAGAGAGATTAGAATGGGTGAGAAGAGCAGAGAAATTGAGACGACTAATGTCGCGCCAACAGTTCTCAATGAAAAGATCAAGAGAAGGTAAGAATCCAGAGGGAGGGGTCCAGATGGAGGGAGAATATTGGAGGTGGGTGAAAGGATTCGTTGAACAGGGAGAGGACTCCTGCCCAAAGAAGTGAGCCCGGAGATGAGGACGGCGGAAGAAGAGTTCAGCATCGTGCCGAGCCCGAAATTCATTAAGGTGAGGGCGTAGGGGTATGAAACTAAGTCCTTTGCTGAGCACTGAACGTTCAACATCGGAAAGGGGACGGTCAGGGGGTATAGTGAATACATGTCTGGGGCTGGGATTGGAAGATGGGGTGGGGGCGGAGGGACAGGCAGGGGTGGAGGGTCCTAGATGGGTGTTGGTGTCGATGAGTTGTTGGAGCTTGCGTTCCTTAGCACTTGAGAGAAAGAGAAAAAGTTTCTTGTTGAGGCGTCGGATGAGAAGAAGAATAAAATGAAACTGGGGGCACATGCAGCTTTGAAAAAGGGTACGGTGGTGCTGCTGGATGGAGAGGTCGAGTGTGTTCATATGGCGGCGCATGGCACTGAGTGTGGATCTCAGGATGCGACGGGAACAGCAGTCCAAGAAATGTTTTATGTCCCGGAAATACCTGTAATCTTGGGTGGGTTCAAAACATGAGGGGTGGAATTTCAGTTGAAATCCACGTGGGGTAATTCAGAGACGGAGACAGTCACTGAGAAAGGAGATATGGCTGTGAAAGCGGGTTTTAGTAAACACCTTGTCAAACACCAGGAGAGAAATGGAAAGCAATGAATGTGAACAAGGCAAAAGAGAGATACGGAAATCTTGTCGCAGGGATGAACAGAACTTCTTCAAGGAGGTAGGCATTTCTTGAAGAGCAGTGGCAGTCAATTAAACACAGAGATAAAAACAAAAAATTGCGGATGCTGGAAATCCAAAACAAAAACAGAATTACCTGGAAAAACTCAGCAGGTCCGGCAGCATCGGTGGAGAAGAAAAGAGTTGACGTTTCGAATCCTCATGACCCTTCGACAGAACTAAGTAGAAATAGGAAAGGGGTGAAATATAAGCTGCTTTAAGGTGTGTGTGTATGGGAGTGGGGGGTGGGTTGGTTGGGGGGAGAGAAGTGGAGGGGGGGGTGTGGTTGTAGGGACAAGCAAGCAGTGATAGAAGCAGATCATCAATAGATGTCACAGACAACAGAACAAAAGAACACATAGTTGTTGAAGTTGGTGATATATATCTAAACAAATGTGCTAATTAAGAATGGATGGTAGGGCACTCAAGGTATAGCTCTAGTGGGGGTGGGGGGAGCATAAAAGCTTTAAAAATATTTAAGAATAATGGAAATAGGTGGGAAAAAGAAAAATCTATATAATCTATTGGAAAAAAACAAAAGGAAGCGGGAAGAAATAGAAAGGGGGTGGGGATGGAGGAGGAAGGTCAAGACCTAAAGTTGTTGAATTCAATATTCAGTCTGGAAGGCTGTAAAGTGCCTAGTCGGAAGATGAGGTGTTGTTCCTCCATTTTGCGTTGGGCTTCACTGGAACAATGCAGCAAGTCAAGGACAGACATGTGGGCAAGAGAGCAGGGTGGCGTGTTGAAATGGCAAGCGACAGGGAAGTTTAGGTCATTCTTGCGGACAGATCTTTAAATGCAGCCCATTGTTCAGTTACAGCTTTGCCTGTCAGCCTTTGATTCCAATTAATCTGCGTCAGATTTGTTCTTACTCCATTGAAGCTGGCTTTCCCCCAGTTAATTATTCTTACTCTGGATTATTCCTTGTCCTTTTCCATAACCAACCTAAACCTGTGCTACAATGATCACTCTCCCCTAAATGTTCCCCTACTGACACTTAATCCACTTGACCCACCTCATTCCCAAGGACCAGGTCTAGCTGTGCCGCTTTTCTCCATAATTTTTGCACCTTTCTGTAATTTTCTTGCCAATTTGCTCCTCTAGATCTTTCCCACTATTTGGTGGCATATAGATTACATTGATCAATGTAATTACATCTTTTTTGTTTCTTAGCTCCAGCCAAATAGATTATGTGGTTGATTCCTCTGGGACATCCTTTCTCTCCTGCACTGCAATGGTCTCCTTAGTCAATACTGCCATCACTCTCTCTTTCCTTCCTTTCCCATCTTTCCTGAACATCATGCTACGACCAGGTTAGCAGCAATGAACTGATTCCTCTCTTTGTCTCACTCCTGAGTTGGTTATAACAGAGTTTGAATTTAAAAGGGTGATATTGCCAATTCAGTATAACTATTTAACTGTGTTTAGCTTGGTGCAAGAAATAAGCCAGCCAGGTTCCTTAAGTTAACAAGTAAAGAGTTTTATTGTTAAAACTCACTCAGGTAAGAATGCATAATTTAATAACAAGAGGTTTAAAATGTCCAAATACACGCACACACACACACACACACACACACAGTTCACCTCCCTCCCACTCCCCAAGCGTGCAAAGAAGTAAAATTCTGCAGAGTATCAGATATTAAAAACTTGGCCAAGTAACAAATAAAGTCAGAAAAAAATATTCACAGAGTGTCCAGATGCTTGTTCATAGCTGAAAGGTCCTGGTCCACAGTAGCTGCTGGTTCTTGGGGTTTCTCACTGGAGACAATGGCGTTGATTTGGAAATCTTCTCTAAGAACTCTCAGCTTGCAGCAATGAGGCCTTCTCGTGGGTTTTTCAAATCAGAAACAGCTCAGTTTTGATGGGAGAGATTTCAGGAGAAAGAGAGAGAGAGTAAGGCTGTTGCCATGTGCCAGTTTCTCTCCCACTATCGTAAATCCAGTTTCTTCCCACCCTAGTGCTGGATCACGTGTCCTCTCTCTAAGAGCTCCATGGAATCTGTGTTTCCATAAAAGCAGCTTGTGTCCTTTGCAACTGCAACATAGTAGCTGCTGTAACCAATGTCCCTTGCTTAGCAAAAAGTGTCCTTTTCAAGAAATATCAACAGATGTCTACATCTAGCCAATGACATTATAAAGTAATATATTTGCAGCTAATGACATTATAAATGAATATTTTATGTAACACATCTTCATAACGACCTTGCATCCAGGAATATTTAATACCCAGTCCTGTCCTTCTTTGAGTCAGTTCTCTGTTTTAGCCACAACATCACATTTCCACATCGCTAACTGTGCTTGCTACTTGCTAAATTATTAACCACACTCTGCGCATTCACATACATGCCCAGTAACCCTAATTTAGACTTCATCACTTTCCCCCTTAGTTTGTCCCCACCTCATAACTTACTCTTCCCTATTCTTGGTGCTTCTGTCTTTCCCAATATTCTGTGTACCTTGGTATTCCTCTCTAACATTACCTCCAGCTTCCCACACTCATGCCAAGTTATTTTAACTCCTCCCAATGAGGCTAGCAAATTATACTACAAATAAATTGGTCCCGGCTCTATTTAGGTGCAACCTGTCTGGCTTGTACAGCTTCCATCTGCCCCAGAGCTGGTCCCAATTTCTCAAGAATCTAAAGCCCTCCTTCCTGCACCATCTTTCCAGCCACATGTCCATCAGCTTTATCCTCCTATTTCTATACTCACTTGCACAAGGCACTAGGGGTAATCTGGAGAGTACTACTTTAGAGGGCCTGCTTGTTAATTTCTTACCTAGCTCCCTGTATTCTGACTGCAGCACCATATCTCTCTTTCTACCTTTGTCACTTCACATTTGGTACTAATGTGAACCACAATGCTGGCTGTTCGCCCTCCAACCTCTGGGTTCTCTTCAGCCATTCAGTGACATCCTTGTTCCTGGCACCAGAAAGACAACATACTACCTTGGATTTATGTCTGTGGCTGCAGAGACACCTATCAGTTCCCCTAAGTATTGAATATTCTATCACAATTTCTCTTCCAGTCTTCTTCATACCCCTGCGCAACTGAGGCAACTGTGGCAGCATAGAATTGGCTCTGGCTGCACTCCCCAGATGAACCATCACTTTTTCATTGGCGTTCAGAACAATACTGTTTGAAGAGCAAAATGCACTCAGTGGCTCCTGCACTACTTGCCTGTTTCTTCTTGACTGTCTGGTGGTCATCCATTCCCTGCCTCCCTGCATACCCTTAAGCTGTGTGGTGACTACATCTATACATGTACTACCCATGAAGCTCTCAACCTAATGGATGGGCTGCAGTGACACAAACTGCTGCTAAAGTTCCAAAACGTGGAGCTTGAGCTGTTGCAACTGGTGACATTTCCTGCACAAGTGGTTATCCAGAACCTGGGAACTATCCTGGAGTTCCCGTAGAGCACAGGATGTGCACTTGACAGGTAGGAGCTGCCCAGCCATTCCTCTACCTATTAGATAATAAACCTTGCTACCACTAATAAACCTTTCTACTATTTTTTTATAAAGAGAAAGGCTCACCAGCTCCACAATTCCCTTCTGTTGACATCACTATACAGGAAACTACGTGCTTTACTTAACCTGTATTTTTTTTTAATTCTCCACTTGCTCAGACTAACTTGTCAATTTTGGAGAAAGGGAAACATAGCAGCAATACTCTCCAGCCAATCAATTCACAACCTTCCTGTGATGTCACAGTTTGATTTTGTTTTTTCACTTTTTCAAACTCCAGTGCATTGCTGGTCCACTCGGGCTCCTGACTCTTGCTCCAGGTAAGTGGTAGGTCCTGAGCCTGGGCCTCAATTTATCTTCTCCCCCGTGCTCCCAATTCCTTCCACATCCATTCTAACTCCCAACTCTCTGCTCAGGTAAGTAAAATGGTCAGGTGCCACTAAGTAGATGGTAACGCCTTAACAATTTGTGTGTTGTAAGGTTTTTAGGGCCCCTTCCATCATTATCAAGGGGAATGCAAACCGTCACTCCTTTCATACAACACTATGGCCAAGGAAGTGAATCCAGTTCCAGTGAGTTGCAAGCTCAGCAAATTAGATGGAGCTGTGAATTTGTGTAGGCTTCTTCACTGGTATCATCATTTCTGGATTTGTGTAAGTTAATTTATTGATAGTATAGCATTGAAATCAATGTATTGTTGTTATGTGTGCAACAAACATCTGAGTTTTAAAATCAGAAGCAAAGATTAAACTACAATTGTGAGTTGTTTTGTCTCTCAAGCAATCCACCTGACAGAAACGGGAAAATGAGCAATTAAAATCACAAAAATCAACTGATCGCACTTTTTTACTGAAACCCACCAACTACTATTTTAACTCTGGATCTAACTCAGGCCACAAATCACCTGCTGGAAAGAGGCAAAAAACTCAAACAAATTCACTTTGGGGTCCAATGATGTCATTTGTATCCTGATGTGATTTTAACTGGGTGGGTCAGATTCCTACCTGTTGGAACACTTGGTAAGTAAAAGCTAGTGAGATTGGCTTTATGAACTGATTGATATGACTGCAAGCTAAATTTAAATGCGTTCTAAACAGCAGAGACTTTGGTCATTATAGGATTTGTGTAGCTGTTGTGAGTAGTATATTTTCAAGGCAGTTTTGAGCTTTTAGTTGCTTCTTGTCATTTGCCTGGCCATGTAAGGAGAGCAGATTTCCCTCCCTGAAGGACTTTAGTGGTCCAGATGCGTTTATACAACAATTGATGAGGGGCATGGACAGGGTGGATAGGGAGCAGCTGTTCCTCTTAGTTGAAGGGTCAGTCACAAGAGGGCATAAGTTCAAGGTGAGGGCAGGAGGTTTAGGGGGGATGTGAAGAAAAACTTTTTTACCCAGGGGGTGGTGACGGTCTGGAATGCACTGCCTGGGAGGGTGGTGGAGATGGGTTGCCTCACATCCTTTAAAAAGTACCTGGATGAGCATTTGGCACGTCATAACATTCAAGGCTATGGGCCAAGTGCTGGTAAATTGGATTAAATAGGTAGGTCAGGAGTTTCCCACATGCATGTGCAGACTCAATGGGCCAAAGGGCCTCTTCTGCACTGTGATTCTGATGATAGCTATCATGATCACCATTATTGGGACTAGGTTTATATTCCAGATTTACTAACTTAATTTAACTTCCACCAGAGCATTCACCTTGGCGTCTGGATTATTAGTCCAGTGACATTAACACTATACCCACCATTTTTATCTCTAGCTATTAACACTGCTTCTTATGAGTCAGTCCCTTTTATCTCACTCATACATCACTCCCCCAAGAGCTTCTGGAATTCTATTTTTCTTCTTACTGCCAAACAAAAACAACTGACCTCTTCCTGAGAGTGATTTGCTTCTTCTGCTTACATGGATTCTCTGTATTCCTCTTTCCATCTGTCTGTTTTCTCTTTGTGTCCGCCACTGTGCATTGATTGCCTTCGCCCTTCAGCTCTTCTACTTGTAGGTCTCCTTTTTGCCTGCTAGCCACATGACATATTCATCAACTTCTTTTCTGTTGGTACTGCTTCCAGGTCAAGAGTCACCATGTCATATGAAACAGCATTTCTTATTATCCAGGAAAGTACAATTGATCCCTTTATAAATTGATGCAAACCCTTAAAATTTCTTTTCAAATATTCTCAAAATAATTACAGATTCCCTGGACAGTTTAAAGAAATTGCATAATCCTTCCAGTACTGCTTCCGAGTCAAAGGTGTCACAGGTGTATGTGAAAGATCAAATGGCATGATTTTAAAGAATAGCAGAGATATTCTTCCCAGGGTCTAGGCCAGCAATGTCCAGCACCAAAACAGATTACCTAGGAGGGAGACTAGAACTAGAGAACACAGTTTAAGAATAAGCGATGTCCCTTTTATTATGAAGACCAAGAGACTGTTTTTTTTCGAGAGGGTTATTAGTATGCAAAATTCTCTTCTCCAGAAAGCAGTGGAGGCTGGGTCATTGAACTTATTCATGGCAGAGTAAGATTTTTGATAGACAAGGGATTCGAGGATTACGGGAGGCAGGCGGGAAAGTGGAGTTGAGATCACAACCAGATCAGCCATGATCTTATTGAGTGGTGGAACAGGTTTGAAGGCCTGAATGGCTGACTCCTATTGCTAAGTCTTATGTTCCTAGCCACTTATCACGTTGCTGGTTGAGGGAGCGTGCTGTGCAAAAATTGACTGATATTTCCTACATTAAAGCAGTGATTACGCTCAAAAGTATTTCATTGGCCATTAAGCACCTTAAGATGTCCTGGGGTAGAAATTCATGCTACGCAAATGCAAGTTTTTTCTTTTACTTTATCTTTCAAAATCCAGTCAAGAAAAATAAAATCCATGTCATGGAGGAGGAGGAGGACAAAAGGAGGAACTAACGACTTTTCTCCCAATATTGTGAATAATATAAATCAAATAAAAATTAAATAACAGTATACAGAGCCAAAAGCAAAAGCTGAAGTGGTGGAGTTCTCCTCTCTAATTTTTAACTCTGCATTTTTTCCCAGAAAGAGATTGCTTATACTGATTGAAAGAGATCACACTGGGGGAATAGACAAGGGTAAGCAGTCAGCAGTGTACACACATTTCTTTCCCTGCAGCTGTCACAGTGAGGCCGAGGACAGATGTGGCAGGGATTGCACGTGTCTCAGAAAGCTCAGAGAGTGAGGAGCGCTAGGAATGAGAATTGCAGGAACACCGAATGAGGTGAGAATCAGAAGGTGTGCATGATAGGTCAGTTTGGGAGAAGCCAGTGCGGAGAAAGACAGATAAGTTTGAAATGAGGCTATATGGAACTGAGTGACTGAAATGGCAACTTGCAGTGAGAGGCATTCTGAGCAGCAAAAGCAAATGGGTTTCTTTTAAATAATACATCAATGTATGAATACACGATTGATATCTGAGATTGAAATTTATTTTTAAACTCCACTACTTCGAAGGTGAATTACGATATAAATCAATTTTCTAAATCAAATCAAAGTAACTTTAATTTTCTGTGCAATTGAACGAAAATTATTAGCACCATTTTGAAAAGAATGGAATTAAATTCAGAAGTGTGTATGTGTGTGTGCATGTATGAACGGTGGATTAGAGATTGCGCTAAGTGAAAATCTGTCCAAAGATTTCATTCTCGGCAGTTACTAAGCTGGGTGCTTTTAAATTTAAAGGGGTGATTCCAGATTCCTGAACTCCCAATGGGATTACATTCCCACAGGCCAAATTGGGAGGAGAATGATATGGCATCATTCTTGACATATGCACCCTTCCAGCAGTAGGTAAGAATAAGGCAAGGGTAGTCCCACCCACTGAGGGTCGAATTTTTCCCTGAAATTGGCAAAGTCCAATGTCAGGCGGGGAAATTGGCGTTTGACCCCTGACAGCAATGGCGGAATTTCACCGTGTGGAGCATTGTTAAAATAAATCAGAGACACGGGTTTTACGTTGGTTCGCTGGCGGGATGGCCTCTGATTCGCCTGCTCTGCCGTGAACTCCGAGCTTCAGTAATCCAGGCGCCATATTTAAAGGCTGCCCCTGCAGAGAGCTAGCACTCTGCCAGGGATAGGAAGCTGCTGGGAACTGATTGCTGCCAAAGCTAGGAAATATACTGCTCCCAAATTTAACGATGCCTCTCTTGAATGCCTACCAGGTGCATTGGAGGCCCGCCCTGATGTCCTCTACCCCCCGCTCTGGGTGAAGACCAGCAAGCAAGGTCACCTATCTAACATGGGAGGTGATGGCAGTTGTGTTCAGTGTCAACTCACTCCAAAAGAGGACAGCCACCCAGAGCCAAATGAGGATGAATGATCTCTTCCATTCCACCAGGCTAAGCCACTAGTCTCATCACTCTCAACTCTCACACGCACCTCCATAGGGATCTCACTCACTGCTAGCCCAAGGGACATCCCCATTCACTCTCTCACACTCACCTTCATCTGCTCTGTGGATCATGTCTTCATCTTGTCCATGGCACCATTCACCATCCACATGTGCTAGACATCCTTCTCATCTGGCCTTGCAGGCACCCTGCTTACACTCTCTCCATCTGTCTTCATGCAGGACAAGATGGCTCACAACAAAAGGGAGAGGTCCCAGGCTGATGGAGGAATGCCCAAACTCAAGGTCCTGAAAGACTTTGAAAATAGAGCAATTCAGCTGGCTGGCGAGGATGTGGACCATCCATGTGCTAACAATGAGGTTAGCAGTAGTCAACCAAATGAGGATCCAGTAGTGCAATTTCCATCAGACAACCGTGTTGTGAGTAATGTCTCCTGTTTCACAGGCCCCTGCCATGCACTAATTATCTCTCCTTTCTTTTGTGGGCATATCTGGGAAGCAGGCCCTTGACTCCAGCTCCAACAACATCACAGAAGAGGAATCCGGAGACAACGACATTGAAGACCCATCACAGAGCTCACCCACACCCTCCACCAGAGCAGAAACACACAGCTCAGTGAGACCTAGTTCTAGAGCAGCCTCTGCGTCACAACCTGGAGAGCACATCGCGCAGTCTGATCCACAGCAGGCAGAGGTAGGGACATCCCAGGCTGAGGGCACTCAGAGGATTGCTGGAGGCCAGGAATTGCTGAGTCTGAGCCAGATGTGGATCTTCTGGACTTGGTCATGCCTCAGTTGCTGGAGCTGCAAAGACAAGCTTAAGAACATCAGGAAGAGATGGCTGTTGCACTCCTCAGATTGCAAGGCAAGGTGGAGGAGTCCGTATGCCTTCAGTTTGAAGTGATAGTGCCAGCATGCCAATGCACCGAGGTCAACATTGGTAGGGCAATGGCCGCCATGGAGACTTGGTCCAAGACATGCATTGCTGCAGGAGCTGCACTCTATTGCTGTGGTGCTTGCTGGCGTCCACCACTGTTAATGCAAGGGGGGAGGGGGCTGGGCATCTCAAGCTCACTCCAGCTCCCCTTCCTCTCAAGGAATCAGCCGGGGGCCCTCATAGGGAGGAGGATCGGCAGGTGCACACCATCAGGTCTGGCCCATCCGAATCCCCCCTTCCTGTGACCCTAGCAGCTCCAGCTCCACACGCCGAGGAGGTGCCACTACCACACCGCAGGACCACATAAGCAGTCCAGGTTCCTGCTGTCCAGAGGATGCCCATCAAGGTCATCACAGACAACAGGGCATAGCAGTCAGCATGCCACTTCCACCTCTGCTGTGGATGCTGGTGACGCACCAAGCTGTAGTGCAGGGTTATAAAGGTCAAGAAGATGTAACTCTTTTGAGTTAACCAAATAAACTAAATGAACAAAATCAGGGATAAAGTAAAAAGCAGCCCCTTAAAGGGAAACTGCAAAAACAAAGACAAAATTTAAAGGAAATTTGCAAATATTAAAACAAAATGTGATTAAGAGGGTCAATAAAACACCCCAGTCCCCTCGGTGCCCACTGAGCATGGAAGGCCTTGACAGTACCGGCAGACACTGCATGCATAAGCTGCAATGGCAGGATACGAACCCACATACCCGACAATTTCACTTAGGCTTGTGGATCCCTGGTCCAGTAACATTACCACTACTCGACCATCTGCCCCTTAAAGGTCAAGAAGATGTCATCCTTAGAATGATCGACCTAAACAGAGTTGGCATATTTGGTGACCGCTTTGGTGCCTTCAGAGACGGCGTGTTTGGCTGGTTCCCCTGGCAGCATGAGGCATACGGCGATCTGGATCTTCCTGGCTGAGATGGTGCGGCACTTGTTGTAGTGAATGAGGTGCAAAGCATCGGAGGCAATGCGCTCGAAAATGTCGACAGCAAAGGAATTCATAACACTCATGGCCTTAGACAAGATCCTGGTGGAAGGTTGGACCTGGGGCAGCACCCTGTACATGTAAGTGAAAAAGCTCTGCTTGCAAGATTTCATCCGCTTCTTAGGTGGCTTCTTGGTGAATTTAGTCAGCGACTGTTACGATGCCTCGCGGGACACACCACCCTTCACCACAGCTGCCACCTCAGGCATTCCACTGGACTTGGACCAACTCAAGCACAGTGTGGCCACAGGTGTCAATCACTTGAATGTAATGTTGACCATTGTAAATACACTCCCAAGAATGTATCGTTGTCTATTGCCCCTTGTTATGATGAACGTTGTTCGTGTCAATTATATGTGAAACCTTGGTTCCTGCTCAAAATGTAGACAAATATCACAGTCCAGGATTTCTCCCCTGTGCAATATGTAACCTCCTGGGCACAGATAGTTGACTTTTAATTCATTTGTGGGATGTGGGCATTGCTGGCTAGGCCAGTATTTATTGCCCTTGTTTGGAGGGCACATTGCTATGGGTCTGGAGTCACATGTAGGTCAGACCAGGTAAGGGTGGTAGATTTCCTTCCATAAAGGGCATTAGTGAGCCAGATGGTTTTTTTTTAACAACAATTGGCAATGGTTTCATAGTCATTACCAGATTTTTAATTCCAGATTTTTATAGAATTCAAGTTGTGTGCACTCGCCTCGGAGTTCCCCTTAAAGCTCAGGTTGCCAGGTGCATGCCTTTTAAAGGTGGTTGTAAATGACACCGTTCAAAAATCACGCCAACATGGGATTTCAATTTGACGTGGGGAAGATTCTGGCACATGGCCACAATAACGAGATGCAAATGTATTCAAATTAAGTTCCCAACGTTCGACAGCGGAAAACGCAGTCTGCCATTGATGGGGGGAGGGGGGGATACGGGGATGGTGGGCAACAATTGCTTATGTCACGGGGAAACACGCCTAACGCCTTCTCGTAAGATTTTCCAATCTCGCCATCGAACACGTCCATCCAAATTGGACACAGAATATCCTGGCCTGAGACAAAAGAAGGGAAATGTTGGATGAGGATGTTGGGGTTGACCATGTCAATGCCTGCAGAGAGGTCAGGAAGGATGAAAAAGGATGTCCCCCGAGGTCACTGTCACATTCATATTTGTGATTTTGATTAGGACTGTCTCAGTGTTGTGTTAGGGACATAAACCTCACTGGAGAGTTGAAACATGGTATTGTGGGAAAAACGCATGGATGTGAGAGGTGGCTTTAGGCTCAAGAACTTTGGAGAGGAAAGGAAAGATTGGAGGTGAAAGCAATAGTTTGCAAGCAAAGAGGAGTTATGGGTCAGATTTTTGAAGAGGGAGGTGATATTATTACTTTTGAAAGGGAGGGGAGCAGTATCTGAGGAGAGGGAACCATTTATGTTATCAGTTAATGTGGGGACCAGGAAGAGACATTAAATGGTCAGCAGTTTTATGAGAATAGGGTTGAGAGAGTGAAAGATGGAACTCATAGGCAAGATGAGATTGGAGAAGGGCATGAGAGTATATAGAAGAGAAGATGGGAAGATTGGAGTTCAGGTCTATAGCATGGGGAAATGTTGGGAAAAAGCTTAGCTTAATGGATAAGGGGAAAGGAGGGATGGGGCAGAGACAGCTGAATGGATGGTTTTAATCTTAGGGACAAATAAATCAATGAGCTCCTTACACTTGTTGTTGTTTACTTGGCAGACTGTGTGCAGTGATTATTGCATTGAGCCCTGGGGATCTTACAACACAAAATACAGTGAATGGAGGTTTTACAGATGCCAAAACCAATAACTCATTAAAGCACAAGTGAAACTTGTTTGGATGGGGGTTTGTACAATTTAAAAAGCAATCCCCAAGTCTATTGTAGCTGGAAGCAAATGCCAAAGAAGTTCAGTGGCAACATTTGTACACAAGCATGCTTATCATTCATTGACTATGTGGCCTGAATGAAAATGTTTCCCTCTTGCACTCTTAGGGTGATGGCATGCAGGGAACATTAACTCAGTTTGACAATACTCCTTGATACATTAGGAGCCGGAAGGCATAATTACAATGGGACATAGCAAAATCCTGCACATAACAGTTCCAAGAGCTGCTCCTTTCAAGACTTCCAAACAGGTACATTTTGGACCAGAGCATACTTTCAAACTGAAAAGTCAGCCCACGAACAAACTTTACAACACAACAGACCTGTTATGTTTTCTGGTTCCCATAAGTTAGAAATAATCACACTTCAGACTCAAAATGCTGAGCTTCATCAAGTGTATTCTTTTCGCTCTCTTGTGGCTGATAGACTGATACATTGAAACTAAGCACATGAATGCAGCGCAGCAGTGAATGTGGAACCCTGGGAGACATATTCACACAATTAGTTCCTAGCTCTTGGTGAATAATATAATCATTTCACTTTCTTTAGATCTCTCTCTACTGTAGGTGAATTATAACTATTCTTCTCATTAACTTTTTTAATATTAGCTAATCTAAAGCAGATTAACAATTGACTTTTATAACTAAATTGAACACCTTAAAAATCTTTTATAACTCGTTTTCTTTTCACAGATAAAATGGTATTGCTTAGATGGTAGGATGTTGCGTCTCCATCTTGTTGATTTGGCACTCATCGCTCTCGGTGTCAAGTATGCATATTGCACAGGCAATGTTCTTCGTGCTGCTCCTGGTGTTGTAGGAGTTGTGCTTAATGTTGCTAATGTTGTGTCGCTTGCTGGTGACATTGTTGATGTTGCTGCACTTGCTAGTGATGCTGTTGATGTTGTCTCACTGGTTAGTGATATTGCTGGTGTTGTTGATGACCTTTTCTGCTTTTCAAGCTCAGTTGTAGATCAAATGTTGCACATTCAAAACCCGGGCAAAGAGTTTTTGCAACTTCCCATTCCACTGCGCATACACACACACAGTGAAGCGGGGTGTGGTAGATAGTAAAAAGAGTTTTATAGCTATAGATATTAACAGTACAAGGATCACAGAAATGTATATTAGTTCACATGATTTCCACAGCCCAGAGTCAGAGTCCAATGAGGAATTATTTCACTTGGAGTACGAGCTCAGCTGGCTGAAGACAGGAGTTGTAGAGTTCACTTTGCAGTTGTGTGGATACCGCAGATGAAGTGGGTACACAGAGACTAGATTGGATCTGCAGGAAATGGTAGCAAATCTTCCAGCAGAGACAGGTTTGGAGGAGCTGAGAGATGGTAACCGACTGTTTACTCAGCTGGGTGGTGGGAGTCCTTTCCAGTTGATGTTAAAACGGCAGACTGAGGATTTCTCAGTTCTCAAAGGCATATAGAGATTTCAAAATGGTCACTCGAGTCATCTGACCTTCTTTCTCCACAATGACTTCCAAAAGGGATGTTTCTCCTATGTCTGGAACTGGCTTTGATTTCAGGGCAGATAATGTCCCAGTCATTAATTGTTGAACAAGTTACCATCCAGATCAAGGGTCTGATGTCAGGAAGTCATTATCTAGGCAGAAACCACTGACTCCACTAGAAAGGTGACTTATCAGATGCAAATAACGTCCCTTAGCTCCCTTTTGAAATGGGCCTGGACAGTCCCAGTTGTGGGATGAGTCCGTTAGCAGCTCTGCAAGCATAATGAGTTTCAATGTGTGAATCTTCTGGTTTCGTAATTACAAGGGGTCTGTACAATAAGGTGTGAGACATCACCAGCTGAGAAAAGAATTATTTTGTTCTTGTAACTCCTGGGGGAGCTCCCAGACAAAGGTTCCAACCCTGTGGTCATGTGATTTGTAACAGACATCTTTTGGGTTCAGCAGGAAATCCATTTAAAAAAAATAGCAATAAGAATAAAGTCCTGGATTTCTTTTCATGTCCCAGGGAACTAAATAATTCTTTTAGCTCTCCATGTGACTGATATATTGACCAGGATTTTCTAGACCCAAAAGTGGCAGGTTTAATGGCAGGCGGGTGGGGGGTGGGGTGTGTGTGGCAATGATGCAGTGGGAGCTGAAAAATCAGTTTCCCACCAGTGTGAAATGAAGGAGGGAATGTGTGCTTTTGCCTGTCATGGCGGGTGGCCATTCCCGCTAGCTGGCATGAAGGCATTTTGCATCCTGTTAATGGAATACAGATGAAGGCCCAACCAGAATTGTCCCACCGACCACCCCCCGCTCCTACCCCACCGCGCCACCCCCCACCATCCCCACCCCACCCTGCCCCCATACAATAATCCGTGCCACCAGTGGGATATCATGCCGGTCTGGAACACTTCTGGACCAGTGTGAAATGGACATGTCGATACTCACCTGGAAGAAGGCCTGTGGCAACTAGTGGAGATTGGAAGTTCAAGCCCTCCAATGTCCGTGGACCTTTGAAAACCATGTGCAGCAATGAGTGGGTGGAGCATCAACAACATGGATCTTCAAGCTGCAGCAGTTTCCAGGAGGTGGATCTTCCCACTGGAGGCGATAGCTGCATGAGGTACTTTTGGGTGATGATGGTTTGCTCTGGGCGTAGGGGGATTAGATGTGGAGGAGAGAAATGAAGAGGTGGGGCATGTTTGGAGGTCTTGATGCATGGGAAGTTGTGAGACAGTGAAGGTTGAGGTTGGAAGGGGAAAGAGATGCTGCGGGGTCATGGAATGGGATGAGGTGGTATGAAGTGGGAGGGTGGGGAGGGCTATGTAGGAGTGTGAGCAGGGGGAAAGGTGTCTCCAGGTGTGAACAGGCATGGGGGTGTGTGCAGGAGTGAATGAGGTGGGGGGAAAGGAAAGGGGTTCAGAGAGATGGGTCCGTGGTGTCAACTGATGTGTCCTGGGGGGAATACTGAGGGAATCATCGATAGGAAGGGATGGTGAGGGTTAAAGGTGGCAGTGGAAGCTGGTAAGGTGGAAGGGTAAGGGTTTGGCGATGATGGCGGAAGGGGTGCTGTGGAAAGGATACAGAAGTAAATGCTGATTCTGGGGTGTCAGCAGAATAGGGGTGGCATATCTATTGTCACACTGTTGGGCTCCTTGGGAAGGTAGGGGTCATGGACATTCACCTGCCGCAGGATCGAGGGTGATGGGGGCAGGTTGAAGGGTAACTGTGGTCAGGTCAAATGTTACAACTAGGAGGGTTCAATGGTTATGAGGGGACGGTGTGGGCCATGGGGTGATGGGTGAAGGTATTGGACTGCACATTGAACGTAAAATGAACCATGGCCATTCACAACTATGCAGAGCCTCGTGGTGGAGATCTTGAGACGCTGCTTGGGAGTTGGCTCATCATGGACTGACGGAGATGCAGGTCATCTCAACTGGACAACTGAAGGGGAATCCCATGGTGTAATACTTACAATGTTAGGGCATTAGAACAAATGAGTGTGTGAAGGGAAAAGGTTCAGCAAGAATGGGAGACTTCTTGCACATGGCCCACAAGGGCCTTGGGAAATACCTTTGCCTGATTCTGTGGGACATAGTCCCAGCCTGGGATGTCCCTCTGAAGATGGCTGGGGGAATGGGGTGGCACACAGGCTTAAGGACGACGAATCGCAAAGAAAAGACATCAGACTTCATTAAAGTGCAAGTGTACTCTATTTAAAGAAGTGTAATAACATTAACAATCATAGTGCACTGTGCAACCACATGTGAAATCATAAATTCGTAATCTTCAATTCCCTACAGCTTCTCTTCGGTGCTCCCCCGATGTCCGCAGCAGGGGTGGAGGTAGCCTGCTGACCAGCTGGCCCTGTTACCTTGGATGACCTTGATGGCCATCTTTTGGACACCCAAATCATGGAGGGCCCTGGCTTATTTTGGCTGTCCTGCTGCAGGGCAGCTGCTCCCTCTGCGGTCACATGGGACAAGGTTGAAGGGGTCACAGGCAAGGGGGATTCCGAAGGGTTGGATTCCCTGAGTGTAGGCCCCAGGGGTGTCCAACAGCTGCTCCTCCTCCCTTTGGGTACCCAAGGGCACCTGCCTGACTCCTTGAGAAGAAGGGACATCTGGAGGGAGATCAAGGTGCCACGTCCCCCTCTCACATAGCCACTGCAAAAGTTCACACATGGCTACAGTGATGGAGTGCAGGTCTGTGCACATCTCCGGCAGAAATTGGGTATTCTGCTGGACAAGGTTTTCCCTGGCGTCTGCAACCTTCCCCATGCATGCATAAGTTGACAAAACTTCAACAGCCAACAGTCAGCTGGACTCCTGCACCTCACGTTCCACCTTGTTGAGGGCCTCTGATACCACTGCCTGATGTTCCTCCGCCTCTCACAGCAGCCCCAACATCTTGGGGCAGGGCCAATTCCAAAGACTCATCAGCCAACTTGGACATCGCAGGTGCTGCTTCCCCAGCAATCCTTCAAGTGCCAATGAGCTTGGCTGGCCCTGCCTCCTCCTGCTGCAAACACGTGGCTGTGCGGTGACCACCAGAATGTGAGACCCTGCTTGAACTAGATCTAGTCCCCACCAAGGATTGTATCTCTGTGCTGGTGGAGGGTGCAGGTGACTGCTGTGATAGATCTACAAGCGCACTTTCTTCCTCCTCCCCAATGTTCTTGGTTCTTTGTGGGCTCGAGGACCTGTTGGACAGGGATTCCTTTTCTGAACTTCCCCTCTTCCTGCTGGCACGTTTAAATGAGAAAGGTGAGAACATCAAACATACAAACCTATGATTTAGGAGCAGGAGTAGCCCACTGGGCCCCTCGAGCCTGCTCCGCCATTCAATAAGATCATGGCTGATCTGATTGTAACCTCAACTCCACATTCCCATCCACCCCCAATAATCTTTCACTCCCTTGTCAATCAAGAATCTATCTAGTTCTGCCTTAAAAATATTCAAAGACCCTGCTTCCACTGCCTTTTGAGGAAAAGAGTTCCAAAATCTCACAACCTCTAAGAGAAAAAAAATTCTCCTCATCTCTGTCCTAAATGAGCAATCCCTTATTTTTAAACAATGACCCCAAATTCTAGATTTTCCCACAAGGAGAAACATTCTCTCCTCATCCACCCTGTCAAGACCTTACAGAATTTTAAAGGTTTCAATCAAGTCACCTTTTACTCCTCTGAACTCCATGAGATACAAGTCTGGCTTGTCCAACCTTTTCTCATAAGACAACGCACCCATTCCTGGTATTAGTCTAGTTAACCTTCTCTGAACTACTTCTAATGCATTTACATCCTGCCTTAAATAAGAAGACCAATACTGTACACAGTACTCCAAATGTGGTCTCACCAACGGCCTGCAAAATTGAAGCATTACGTACCTATGTTTGTATTCAATTCCTCCACACCCCTCCCCCCACCCCCCGCAATAAATGATAACATTCTACTGGCTATCTTAATTACTTGCTGTACCTGCATACTAGCCTTTTGTGATCCATGCATCAGCACACCAAGATCCCTCGGAATGTCAGAGATCTGAAATCTCTCACCCTTTAGATAATGTACTTTTTTATTTTTTCTGCCAAAATGGACAATTTCACATTTTCCCACATTATACTCCATTTGCCAGATCTTTACCCACTCACTTAGCCTATCCATGTCACTTTGTAACTCCTCATGCCCTCCTCATAACCTACTTTCCTACCTATCTTTGTGTTGTCAGCAAATTTAGCAACCATATCTTCAGTCCCTTCATCGAAGTCATTTATATAAATTTTAAACAGTTGAGGTCCCATCACTGATCCCTGTGGCAAACCACTCGTTACTTCCTGCCAAGCAGAAAAAAACCCATTTATGCCAACTTTCTTGTTTTCTGCCAGCTAGCCAATCTTCTATCGATGCCAATATGTTACCCCCTACACCATGAACTTTTATTTTCCGCAATAACCTTTAATGTGGCACTTTATCAAATGCCTTCTAGAAATCTAAGTACAGTACATCAACTGGTTTTCCCTTATCGACAGCGCATGTGACTCTTTCAAAGAACTCCAATAAATTGTAAGAAAATTATTTCACTTTCACAAAACCATGTTGACTGCCTGGTTGCCTTGAATTTCTCTTCTATAGTGCCCTGCTATACCATCTTTAATAACAGCTTCTAACATTTTCCCTATGACAGAAGTTAAGCTAACTGGCCTGTTGTTTCCTGCTTTCTGTATCCTCTTTTGAATGAAGGAGTTACATTTGATATTTTTCAATCTAATGGAACCTTCCCAGAGTCTAGGAAATTTTTGAAAATTAAAACCAACACATCAACTATCTCACTAGCCACTTCTTTTAAGACCATAGGATGAAGTCCATCAGGACTCAGGGATTTGTCAGCCCGCAGCACCAGGAATTTGCTCAATACCACTTCTCTGGTGATTGTAATTTTCCCGGGTTTCTCCATCCCTTCCATTTTCTGATTTACAACTATTTCTGGGATGTTATTTGAATCCTCTATAGTGAAGACTGATGCAAAATAACTGTTCAATTCATCTGCTAAGTCCTTACTTGCCATTATTAATGGGAGTAACTGCATGAGTTGCTTCCAACATGGAGGCACACATGACGCTTGGTATCTATGTGACTACATGATCCTTACTGGCTGAAAGCCACCCACCTACCTCTCCATCCCTACAGGCTTGGTCCGGTTCCTCTCCTGCCTGTTTGGCCTCCTGCTCCTCGAATTCATTAAGTTTCTTGAGGGAAAGCCCATCCCCTCCCATCTTCTCTCTCTCTCTCTCCTTTGGTGCCTCAACTTTTCCTGCACAAAGAGAGAAGATGGGGAGAGAACAGGATTAGATGAACCAACCTTTGTACCATCCTCTTGCAGACCAGTGTCATCAGCTTCCAAGCTGATTGGGATTGATACACACGAGTTACATTAACTCATGCGAGTTAGTATTCTAAAATTCTGAGGGGAAAAATTACCTGAAATTCAAGGGATTCTAGGAAAACTAAAAGGCATAAACAGTCCCCCCTTTTTTTCCAATTCTTGAATCTCCCTAAATCGTGAGTTCCTGTGTCCCTGGCTCTCAAAGGGACTTTGTGTTGGACTGGCATAGATATCAAACATTCCAGCAAAATTGGGGCACACCTGGGGTTCAGGTTCGAAGCCCAGCCTGGACCCTGAATCAGAACTTTGCAAATTCTTTAAAACAAACAGATATGTCCCTAGTTGTGTGGGCAATTGCCATTGGAATGCAAAACAGGTACATCCCCCTGACCTTTGATGATGTCAGTGGCTGGGGATTAATCTTGACACATCCTATGGGATTTATCCACCTTCACACCACAGATTTCTGGCCCCCATACAATTAGCAGATTTATTTCAGCTGTCTATTTACTTGAAGTCATGTTGGCGGGGGTGGGTGGGTGTGTGTGTGTGTGGTGGTGAGGTGGGGGGGTGGGTGGGTGTGTGTGTGTGGTGGTGGGGTGGGGGCGTGGGTGTGTGTGTGTGGTGGTGGGGTGGGGGGGGTGGGGACAGACAGGCAAAATATCTGCCTGTGCAAGAATCATAGATGATCTTTTATTTATTATTTACTATAAATTAAGATTTCTACTTGTGGACCAGTATAAAAAGCAACTTATTAACTAAAGCTATGAAACCAGGTTATCAATGCTTCAGAACCCATAGCTGCCCTGTTCTGTTAGTGAATTTTGTCCTAATTTGACCTCACAGTTGTGCAGACATTGTGCAGATAACACAGATTCAGCAGAGGTGAGACAGACTGTGAATCTAACACAGTCTAGGAATAGCCAATTATTAATTCAAGATGTGTCACAGATGTAGATTGTCATGTACACCACTGAACAGAACATTTTAGTCTTCATCAGGACTATTAGTGCATCATTGCCCGTAGGTTTCAAATCATAAATGTGAATGATCATTGCTGCTAGGTAATCAGAAACATCACTTTCACATTAGAAAATTAGAAACCGAATGAAGTAAAAGATCAAAGGAATACAGATGAACAAATAATTTAAAGCAACAATGCAGGTCACGAAAGCGATTAAAAATGCAGGACGACTTCAGGCAGCTCTAGGCCTCATGGGCCTGGCTTTGGACAGCACCACCTCAGCATAGGCAGTAGTGAACTTGGCTGACTGGCTGAGAGGTCACACACAACAAGGGAAGTGGTGGTGGCACGAAGACTGTCATCTTGAGAGAGGACAGCAGCTTTGTGCTCCATGCAGCCACTAGCACTCCCCTAGTGTGGCACCCCATCAATCTTAGTAAGCTGTTGAAGCAAAGATTGCTGGGCAGCTGTGAAACCCTACATGTGCTTTTGAGCACTGGCATCTGCAGTCATGATGGCAGCAGCCTGACCCTGCATGGCATCACATTGGCCTTGCATGTCAGCAAGAATGTATTCATGACCTCAGTCTGAACTTCCCCACAGCACCCTGTTGTGATGTGGCTTCAGATGCTGCATCGTGGATGGGTCCGCAAGGGCTGTAATAGAGTTACACCAGAAAATTTGGGCTCCAGGGTCTGCTGCAGCCCTGTGACAATGATTCTTCCATGCTCCTTTATAGTGAAAAGAGGCTCTGGCAGGCCTCCACCCTCTGGTGACATGGCAAATGAACTAACTGACCTTTGCACCTGGCGTGGCTGCAGCCCACTTGTATGCAGTGGCTCGTCATGTGCTGATCTGAACTCTATACTACCCTCTAAATTTCACGCAGTGCCTGTATATGAATTAACAGCTGGGAGTGTCAGATCAAGTGACTGTGCTTCTCTATTGGAGTCTCGTGTAGCTCTCACTTTTTATGATGAGGCTGTACTGGCTGGGCAGGTTGCAGTTCCTGAATATCTGAAAGCAGAAATGAAGAAGAGGAGAGTTTTTTTTAAATTCCTTCCACAGGGTGTGGGTGTCATTGGCAAGGCCAACTTGTTGTCCATCCCTAATTGCTTTTGAATTGAGTGAGTGGTATGCTCAGCCATTTCCATTTCAGAGTGAACCACATTGTTGTGTACCTGGAGTTATATATAGGACAGGCCAGGTAAGCACAACAGATTTGCTTCTCTTAAGGACATTAGTGAATCAGGTGTTTTTTCTACAACAATTGATAATAGTTTTATGGCACCATTACTGAGTCTAGCTTTCTATTCTAGCAGCTGTCATGGTGGGATTTGAACCCATGTTCCCAGGGAATAAACCTGGGTTGCTGGATTACTAGACCAGTGACATTACCACTACACCACCATCTCAGAGGGAGAGTTGAGTCAAAGGAAGGGGCAGGTGGGGTTGGAAAGCTAGAGGTCTATGGTCAGACCATCTGTAGCTTGCAGGATGAAGGCAATGTGGGAGTTGAGAATGGCCATAAGGCACAAATGTACAGTCATTCTGAATGTTCTCAATGATGTTGTATGCAGCAGCCTCAGTGACAGTTAGCTCCATGATGCTGAGCGCTGTCTCCTCAGAAGGTTCATGGGATGCAGCTGTGACTTTCACTTGCTGGTCCTGTGCTGCACCCTGCAGTTAAGGACCACACTTATCCTGAAAGAGAGGGAAAAATGTCAGTGAGTGAGTAGAAATGTGTTTCAGTGATGTGCCTGGCGTAGGTAAATAGTTGGAGGCATGTAGAAGCAGAGAGAGCTGTGTGTGAGGATGATTGCATTGGTAAGCAGCTGAGGTTGAGGTGGAGTCTCTGAATGTCAGACATGAGTCCTGTTTGTCGATGGGTGAATAATGGGGTTACGGTGCATCAGCATGAGGGATAGGTAGTGCTGTGAGTCGGAAATGTTGCGTGAAGATATATTCATCGACAACCTTGACCACACCAGTCATTGAACTTTTCTGGCACTGCTGCTAGCTCCTCAGGGCCAGATTCAGGAACTTACCTCCATGGCCATTTGCTTTCATTCCCTTCTCCAGGTATACCTTAAGGGCCTACTGATCTCCTGTGGGTACATGATGTCTTTGCTCCTTTCCACCTCCATCACTAATCCTTCTGTGTAGCATCAGAAAACCTGGGAACTCCCTCACTTTCCTGTTGCTCCATTTGTTGGGCTTTTTCATCTAGCCAATTGTTCCATGACAGTTAAGATAGCTCTTGTTGAATGGTTGCAGCTCCTCTTTAAAACAGGCAGGCTGCCCTTTGAAATCAGGCTAGCACTGCATTGAAGTAGTGATGCATGATGCTGAGCCCCCTGTTGAATGTATAGTTAGTCAATAATGAATTTTGCACTATGCTGCATTTAAGTTAGAAGGCAGCACAAAAGTTTGAATGCTGCTTACCTCAAAGGGACCAGGTGTGAGGTACTCTCACATTGTGATCACCAGAGCTGAAAATGGGTCTTACCAATGTTTCCTCTCAAACTTTTAGCTTTAACCTGACCCCCTCAACACACCTGTTATTGAATTTTGAATTGAGGGGTAGTATATCAGTCTATGTGATCCTTGTACTTGGACAACTGAACACTACCCTTCTTAAGGGATAAGTTGTCACAAAATCGGAGGGAGCAAGCCTTAACAGCAGGAGAGTTCCCTAAATTCTGATAATGGATCATTTCAAACTATTAACTTAATTTGAACAGAGCACTGTTGATATCCTGGGGTAGGACAAAGCTGGAAGCTAGTATCATCCTTTTTCTCTTCTTCACTCATTTATGTACATCCCTCACACTCATACTAATCTCTAGCTTGGTTTGTTCTGTTTTTTTGTGCTGTTGAGACCTCAGATCTCAGCAACAAAAATGATATATTTTGTTTATGGTGTGTCAGTACCAGCTTCTTTCGTTCCTTACAGTACACGTGCTTAAAACATTCCAGGTCCAATAAAAGTTACAGTGCCATCTATTGATCAAGGGACAAGAAAGTCAAGAGTTACCTCAATCCCAAGAGACTTGCACTGATTCCCAAAAATCTTAAAAATCTCACTTCAGCTACTGGATCACAAATCTGGGAGCATGGAAAGGGTTAAGCGCTGGACCGTACATTACTCACTTTTGGAAAATTTATTTTAATTCTGCTTAGAGAGATTTATTTTGATGACATAGAATAAGGTTTTAGCAGATCCTGCATGGTAATCATACAAAGTCAAAAGCTGCTGAAGGTTTTTTGACAATGCATTGTTCACGTATGGGGATAGTTGGTGCTACATGGAATATAGACCCTCAATTCTCTCTCTCTCGCTATATATATGTGTGTGTATGTAGAGAGAGAGAGTCTTATCTAGGAGAGTCTGATATTTGGCTCTTGCTGCTTGCAACAATGTTTCAATAATGATATTTTCTGATTGATCATTAGTGCCCTCATCTGTAGATGGGAATCATTTTCTATAATTCCTTCTCTTTTTTATGTGTTAATTGGAGGAGGGAGGAAAAGAAAGGAGTTAGATTTATTGAACAAAAGTTAAATTGTTCTTACTCACCTTTCCCAATGCTGCAACCTATCTTGGAATGCCTAAGGGAATTTATTTTTAGGCAATGTTCTTCAATAGGAAGGCACGAACAGCCCTCTCTGGATGACAAAGCTGTGACTCATGTGACACATTGGAGATTGCAGTTGGACTGTAATGTATAAGTCTCCCTGATTCTTCCAGGAATTTGGAGCACTTCTTTTGTAATGGATTTGATGATGACCCTGGTGGTTGCATGGATCTTTGTGTGACTTCTATCTGTTGTGATTCTTAGCTGTCTTAATTATGACATGAGCCACGACTGCTTTCACATAAGACATATTTGCTCTTTGCCTTCAAATAGCTCAGAAACAGGATTTTCTTAAAATAAAAGAATGGAAAATGGGCAAAAACCTGAATAGCTCTTTGCTGCTGTTCACTAGCCATCTCCACATTGATCAAGTTTCGTCCCTTACACTTCATGAAATCTATGCAATTATGTTTGGTAGCGTTATCCATGGTCAGGTGCTTGTCTGAACTTCAGAAATGTTGAAAAACTGCAAGGCCCTGTCACTCTGTTGCTGAGTTTTTTAATGGGATGTGTTGGTGTGAAACAACACATAAGTGATTTGTTTCATTCATCTGTGCACTGCAGAGTGCCTGTTGCTGCTGAAGTCCCCTGTGGCAGCTTGAGAAGAGCCTGAGGCTTAAAGGTTCAGGATAGTCATGACCTAATTGTTGCCACTGGCAGTGGATTCCATATGGTGGAGGTTGTCTGCAGATGATATTTGAGCAGACAGCGCAAGCTGTTCATCCCTTCCTGCTCATGAGCACTGCCTGTAAGCAAATTTCTTTAGGTATTCCCAGTTAGGTTGTAAAGGTGATTATCTCTGTGAGTAAAGTAATTTATCCCTGGTTTGGTCAAATCTAATTCTTTTCTTTTCCTTCTTCCAATTAATACAGAAATAGACAAAGAATTATACAAAATGATTCCTATCTTAAAGAACCTTAGCTAATCTCGTAGATGAAGGTGCTGGGTCTATTTACTTTAGAGCTGCGCATACTTAAAGGTGACCTGCTAGCGGCCTATAAGGGGCTGGAAGATGTGTCTAATGATAGATTATTCCGGGTTAACAGAGTGGGGGGAGGTCCAGGGAACATGAGTTTAAACTCTGTAGGTTTGGGAATGAACTGGGTGTTAGGCAGTTCTTTGCATAGAGAGTATTGAGGCTCTGGAATAGGTTGCTGACTGCTGTAGTGGGTGCTAACTCATTCTAGGTGGTGGGAATACCCCTCAATATTTTGAGTATTTTGATCAAATCATCTCTTGGCCTTTTAAATTCCAGGGAATAAACCCTAGTTTGTGCAATCTTGCCTTGTAATTTAATCCTTGGAGCCCAGGGGCGGAATCATTCCAGATTTGCACTAAGTGCGGTAGCTGGCAGGTAACATGCTGTATCATCCCAAAAGTATTGCATTAATTATGCATTCCCGGGAAACATGCTGTTTCCATGGCAGGCAGGCTCTCATTCACCCACCACGCCATCACCTCGCTGCTTCATCACACTAGGCACTATATTCAAAGTCCCGTGGTGCACAGTCCTCTCAGTGCTTCCAGTCCAGTACTGCTGCATGGAAGACAGGATGGCCCCAAAAGGCAAAAAGACTGCAGCCCCCCAGGTTTAGTGACATGTCCCTTGAGTGCCTTTAGGATGCCGTGGAAGCCTGTCATGCTGTCCTCTACCTCTGCTCTGGCTGCAGGAGGGGCAGCGGCATCACCAATCCAGCATGGAAGATGGTGGCAGCAGTGGTCAGTACCAATGCCCTGCAAACGAGGACAGCCACCCAGTGCTGCAATAGGGTGAGTGGTCTCATCCATTCTGCCAGAGTAAGTCACTCTTCTCATCACTCTCAACTCACACACTCACAAACTCATCACACATCCACAGGGATCTCACACCCTCAAGGGATATCACCACTAACTCTCCACACCCTCATATCTCTATCAGGCTCATATCCTCTGGAGCTCACATCCTTATCCCGTCCATGTCTCCGTTCATCAAACAAACATTCCATGCAGTGCCATGTCTCCTGCTCACATTCTTTCCACCTGTTTTCATGCAGGAGAAAGCTGCTCACATCAGCAGGGAGATCCAGGGTGGAGTGGCCCACATTAGAGTCCTCCCTCACTTTGAGGAATGTGCCATCTCGCTGACTGGTGAGGACATGGACCCTGCCTGTGACATGGTGATGCTGGGGGCAAACACCCACCTGAGGATCCCGCACCACATTATCCCTCTCTCAACGCAAATGTGAGTGATCTCTCCTGCTTTTGACTCTGCTGCCATGCACTAATTATCTCTACTTTGGTTCATAGGGAGCTCTGCCAAGCGACCAACATCCTCAGCCAGCCAGTCCCTCACCTCCAGCCAAGAGGACTCCTCCTCCATTAAAGAGCTGGAAATAAGCAGCCTGGAAGATCCCTTACAGTACTTACCCACATCCTTTGCCAGCGCAGAGACACACACCTCGGTGGGAACAAGATCTAGAAGAGGCTCAGGTTCACAACCTGGTGGTCACCGCATGGACGCATGTCCGCAACAGCAGGAGGCAGATTCAGCCAAGCTCCACAGTGCTCGGAGGACTGCTGAGGAAGAGGCATCTGTGAGGTCCGAGTCAGATGATGAGCCCCTGGATTTGGCCTTCCAACTCATCCTGTAGAGTCAGCATAAGGCGGGGGTACATCACTCAGAGCTGTTGGAAGCTCTGAACAAAATGGCACCCAAGTTGGAGGAGTGCATCCATCTGCACTCTGATGAAGTGGTGCCCACATATGCGTACATGGAGGTTTCCATGGGGAGGATGACGGATGCCATGGTGACCCTGGCTCAGCAAAACTCGGAGATGTGTGCAGACCTGCACTCCATCGTGGGATACATGTGGCAACATGAGTCAGAAATGGGCACCTCGATATCTCTTTAGGTGCTCTTTCCCCTCAAGGATCAGGCTGCAGTCCTTGGGCACCTGAAGGAAGGAGGAGTGGCACTGGACACCCCTGGGTGATCCACTCAGGAATCTCACAGGCTATCCACTCCCTCCAAGTCCCCTTTGCCTGTGAGCCCCTCAACCTCATCCTCTGTCATCACCACAAATGGAGCAGCTAGCCAACGAGTGATCCTGGAGGGAGAAGTATGTGTGTGTGTGGCCGGGCCTTTTGGAGCCTCGTGCAAGCATTCTCCCATGCATGCAGATCCTTCACGTTTCACACTCATCTCAATGTCCTGGGCATTTTGAATGCTACCTGCTGGGGTTGGCTTTCAGTTGTCCATCTGAGCTGACTCACCCACTGATCACACTCCCATGCAGCATCTGATTTCACCCCGCACGACTCTCGTTTCACTTTCGATTTGGACAGCATGGTGCTAATTCAGCTTTACTTTCATTCCCCCATCCTTTACCCTCCCCCAGTCACCTATTTCCTTGTACCTGTCAAAATTGACCTGCCTGGCATCACCTTCCACCTCCCCTCTGTGACCTACCAGCTACAACCCTCTGCCCGACCTGGAACCCCTTCCCCCCTCTGAACCCCTTCCCTCTTGGACCTCTTCCCCACCAAAACCCCTTCCTCTCCATGGAACACAATCCCCCTGGAATTGCATCCCCCGGGAACCCCCTCCACCCCTGTAACCCCAACCTCCCCTGCGCAGAATCCCTTCCCCTCCACAATCCCTCCCGCCTTAGAACCCCTTCCCCCCTCTGAATCCCTTGCCCCCTGCAACCCCTTCCCCCTCCCTACAACCCCTCCCCCACCCCCCACATTTACACCGCCCCACTTAGTCCTCTTACTCCCCTGGACTCCGCCCACCCAGCCCCCCCACCACCGCTTAGTCCCTCCCCCTTTCTTCTTCCTCTTGTTTTACTCCTTCACCCTTCCCAACTCCTGCCTCCACCCTTACGTTTCTCCACCCTTACTCCCTCCCCTCTCCACACTCTTTTCCTCTAAACCTCCCACCCCACCTTTACACCTACCTCCCCAGTTGCCATCTTCTCCAATGTTACCAATTCCTTCCCCTTTACTCCCTCCCCTTCCCTCAACCTCCTCCGGACACCTTCATTTCCCCCCCTCCCAGCATCACCCCACTGCCACCTTCGTTCCCCCACTCTCAACCTCACCCCCGCACCCCCCTGGCAACTCTTCCTCTTGCAGTCAATCCTAGACCTTCCTCTCCCAACTCTCTACCATCATCCATTGTCAGCATCAATGGTGACTTTCCAATTCCCATGAGCTGCTTCGCAGCAGAGCCATGTCCATAAGAATCCATCCAGCATGCCATGGACTTTCCTCCAGTGTGCCATTGTCAGTCTCCAGCATCTTCTGCTCTATGTCCGCAATGTGAACAAGGCCCTGCTAGTAATCCCTGACTTCTGCATGTCACAATTGTCAAGACATGTTCTGGAGCGACGTGTTTTCCCACCTACGTAGGCTTATGATCCACCGGGGGGGGGGGGGTTGGTGGGAGTGGGGGGGTCGATGAGGCTGGTAAGCTGGCCTTATAATGAAATGCTGATGCAATACAATGAATTTCCACATGTCCGATGCCTGGGAATGCGGCTCGCCATCGACGGGCTGAGCAGATGATTGCAAACTGGTTTGACAACATTGTGAAACCCATTTTTGGCCTTCTCGCCACATTGTTCGCTCATGCAACTGAATACACCCCCGCCAGTGGACATGGATGGTCCCGCTCCTGGTTTCATTCTGATAAAGCTATCCTGCACTCTCTTCAAGGCCAATGTATTTATTCCTAAGTCACGGTGCCCAGAACCACTCTTAGTATTCCAGGTGTGATCTTACCAGGGCACTGTATAGCTGAACTTCTACCCTCTTGTACTCTATTTCTCTAGAAAGAGACAGCATCACCCATTAGCCTTTTTAATCTTTTCTGTTCATAACATTTTAATGATCTTTTGACCTGGACCCCCAAGTCTTTTTGGACTTCAGTTGTTTCTAGCTGTTCTCACTTTCTCTTTTAAACATCGTGTTGAGCTCAATCAAATTATGTTCACTATCAGGTAAATGTTCCCGCACCATTAGTCTGTTTGCTAAATCTGGTTCATTACTCATAACTAAATCTAATATGTCATACTCCCTGGTTGGTTCCAGGATACATCGCTGTAGAAAAATGTCCTGCTTACACTTGAGAAATTCGCTACCTTCCAGATGATGCAAAATTGACCATGTAGTTGACAGTGAAGAAGAATATTGTAGGTTGCAGGAAGATAATAGACTGGTCAAGTGGGCATAAAAATAGGAAATGGAATTCAATCTGGAGATGTGTGAGGTAGTGTATTTAGGGAGGGAAAATAGGCAATGGAATTCACAATAAATGTGAAGCAACAGAGTGCACATCCATCCATCCCTGCGGAGAGCAAGGACTAAATAAGATTATTAGGAAGCCATAGGGGATACTTTCTTCTATTAACCAAGGCATAGAATATAAGAGCCAAGAGGTGTAGGAAATGTCAACCTTTTATACTTTCGTATATTTTTTTCTACACCATTTTTATACTTAGTGTGCTATGAATTCCTTCTTACATATTTTGTGTTTTGCATGAGTTTCTGGTAGATGAAAAGTTAATTCTAAATATAGGTGAACAACATATGGCCTGTGTGGCTTGGGTCAAATCGAAGTCACATGGTAATGTGAAGGACATTTTGCTTGTGGGACTTGAGTCAAATCGACATCACACTGTAAAGTGAACTGATAATGTGAATAACAAAATGTGATACCGAGTGTGATCAAATGATGTGCTTTGAAATATGTAGATCAATTGACTTTGAGGCTATAACTAAATGAGTGTAAGGGCTATTACGTCCGGCAAATGATTATACAAGAAAATGTTAACAATGGACTGTTTAAGTTTTGAGGATATCTTGTTCATGGGTCTATGATTATTGACAAATGGAATAGTAAGAACAAAAGTACAACAGTAATATCGGAACACAATATGAGCCCTGGCTGCAGAGGATAAATACAGACAGCGAAAGGGAGAAAAAGAGGAATAAGTCACAAGCCATCTGCCACTACTAGGATCAGTGGGAAGCAAGAACCATTTAAACTCTAGGATATCTACTGTCTTCTTTTGTAAGGTACAACTTTTGTTGCTTAAAAAATTGTCCTGATAGCTCCGCCTTAAGTGCCTGGTCTTGAAACCTGTTAAAGAAGTTATGCTAGAACTGTATAAGACTGTAGAACTGTAGTTTGACCACAGCTAGTGTACTGAGTACAGTTCTGGCCATCAGAATCCAGAAAGGATCTGATTGCACCAAAAATGGTGCAGAGGAGATTTACGAGGATGTTGCCAGGACTTGAGAATTTTAGCAATGCGGAAATAAAAGATAAGCTGGGTTTGTTTTCTTTGGAACAAAGGAGGCTGCGGGGATATTTCATTGAGGTGTATAAAATTATGAAGGGCCTACATGAAGTGGATAGGAAGAATCTATTTTCTTTAATAAAGTGATCAATAACCAGAGATCTTATAGATTTAAAATATTTGGTAGAAGGGTTAGCAAGGATTTGAAGAGTCAGTTGTAGGGGTCTGGAATTCACTGCATGAAAGGGTGATAGATGCAGAAAACCTCATCACATTTAATAAGTACTTGGATATGCCATAATGTGGTGGGCCAAGTGGCTTCCTTATACATTTTTATGTGCTAGTCTGCTTATCCTAATCTATATGCAATTTAAAATCTCTCATTAAAGACACTATCTTTCCTACAAATCTTACCCTCCAAGGATATTTGTGCCTGCAATTCATTCATTTTTTTTCTTTATATGACATGCATTTGTATAATAAATAGTTTTTAGGCCACACACCCTAAATTGTCCTTCTGCACTAATATTTTCGTTATGCATCACTCCATTGATTTAGTTACTTCTTTTCTTTTAGTTTTCACTTTATCTGTGATGTAAAATGCACTCTACCCGCTTTATTTTCATTTATTTTGAATTAACATTACAGGTATCCACCTGAGCCTCCCCTCCCATTTTCTTGTTTAAAGTCCTTGTGACCACCTTATATTTATCTTTTCCATTTAGGCCCTGGTTCCAGCATTGTTCAGATGGAGCCTGTCTCAACAGTAGAGTTCCTCCCTGTCAAAATATTAAGGCCAGTGTCCGATGAAATGGAACCCTTCTTTCCCAGCCATGTATTCACTTCCCTAATCTGCTAACACCTACACCAATTTTCACACAGTTTGGATAATAGTCCAGGGATTATAACCCTTGAAGTCCTGTTCTCTAATTTAGCTCCTAGTTCCTGGTATTATCCAAGCAGGAACTCTTGTCTACTCACCCTGATGTTGATGGCCCCAGCATGGAACACAAAGCGCAGATCCTTCCCTTCCCTAGCCTTTCAAGTCACATTAAGATGTCCCTCAACCTGGTACCAAGTAGGCCACATTCCCAGAGGCAAATGATCTCAGATTCGCACCCACCATTAATTAACAGGTCACTTAAGGCCCTTGAGGTGCCAGTTGATGGCAATTTTTTGGCACCTATGAGATCTTCAGGTCATCACATTGGCGTAACAGGTAGTGGGTAGGACACATTTGTATAAACCTCATCCACTGGCAGGATAAGAGGGCTCAGTGGGGTCGCAAGTGTGCTCTGTCAAATATTTATTTCTCAAAGTTACTGATACTTGCCTGTGTGAGCTGCAATATTTCAAAATGCATACCAGCTACTTGGACAGGACTCACAACCTTCAGGTCAGCACTCTGCAGTGAAGAATCATTTTTGGGTCTGCAGGTTTCAGGAAGCCTTCCCTTACCCTCGGGATGGGAGCTTAACTCTCCATTGGAGGCACCTCCTCTGAGGAGGAAGGGAGGGCTAGAAGGGGGAGGAGGCCAGGAGTACACATTCAGCCTCCAGGGGAGTCACCTTTGGGAGGAGAGGTGCAAGCACAAGGGGTGCAGGGCCAAGAGGTAGTCCAAGGGAGAAGGCACCATTATCCTGCTGCCAGGGTATACAGGGGGTGAAGCAGCTACCTCAATATGTCTGAGGTGCAGTGCCGAAGGGAGACAGTCAGCTATATCTGTCAGATGATTGGGCCTGCGATCTGCATTAACTATGTGGGTGGACACCCCATGCCAGTGGCTCTAAAGGTCACAGCTGCCCTCAACTTCTGTGCCTCTGGCTCCTTCCAAGGGTCAGTGGGTGATCTTTGCGGTGTCTCCCAATCAGTTGACCACACTTGTGTCAAGCAGGGGTTACAGAAGCTCTCTTCAGGCATGCATTGATCTTCATCCACTTCTGTTGGGACTAGGGAAGCCAGACACAGCGAGCCAGAGGCTTTGAGGCCATTGCTGGCTTCCCCGGTGTCCGGGGTGCAATACACTGCACACATGTGGCCATCAAGGTGCCAGCGAGTGAGCCGGGTGCCTTCATCAACAGGAAGGGCTTCCACTCCATGAACGTGCAGATAGTGTGTGATCACAGGATGCTGATTTTACAAGTCTGTGCAGGTACCCAGGCAGCTCCCATGACACCTACATCCTCAGACACTCCCAGGTGCCCGAGCTCTTCAGTCTCCAGCTCGGCTGGATGGATGACTGCTGGATGACAAGGGCTATCCCCTCAGAAGATGGTTCATGACGCCTCTCTGCTATCCAATATCAGAAGCCAAGCAGCGGTACAATAGGAGCCACACCTCCACAAGGGCTGTGGTGGAGAGAGCCACCAATCTTCTCAAAATACACTTCCGATGCCTGGACCGCTCAGGAGGTGCACTCCAGTACCCCCCAGATTGTATCTCAATGATAGTGGTAGCATGCTGCACTCTCCACAATCTTGCACTGGAAAGGGGGATGCAGTGGACGATGAAGACTTCGATGCAGTGGCTATAGCTGCACACGATGAGTCCAGCAGTGAGTCCGAGGATGAGCATGCACAGGAGAATGCTGAGGAGGTAGACACTGACCCGGGCATACTTCAGGGAGGCAGGGATGCCTTGGAGGCTTTAATCAAAGAACCTTCAGCTGGCCCACCACAGATGGTCCTCCAACACACAACAGGGCTGCAAGCTCTATACTCAATGCCTGAGTGCAAAACCTGCCTCGTTAGGAACATTAACTAAGGGCCTTGTTAATAAAGCTGAATGTCCCACAAATCATTCATAACATTCTTGGTAACCATCCACTTGCAAAAGAAAAGAGGCACCCTCAGCCATGGTGACATGTCTAAATTTAATATTGTAACAAAAGGAACTTAAGAGAACAAAATGACAAAGGTGTTAAATATCACACCAACTGATAAAGACCTCATTGCGGGCCAACACAAAAGCACCAGTGATAAACCCGTGGTGTGCCAAAGGTGCCTTATGTTTATGTTTCCGGGTTGCTATGCCTTGGTGCTGCCCCCTCGCTGAGACTGGCATCTGAGCCAGCCTGCTCACTCTGCTGAGCTGTTGGCTCGATGACCTTGGCAGCCATCCTCTGGCCCATGGAGCCTGTGCTGGCCCCGCCTGGGAGGGAGCTGCCAATTCCACAGCTGGCATCTCCCCAATCACCACAGCTTCATCACATGCAACGGTCACTGGCAGTGGGGGGCGGAGGAGCTGCCACCCTCATCCGGAGCGGCCTGAGAGAGCCCGCAGAAATGACAGGCAGCTGCTGCGCCAACGTGAGGTCACTTTGGACCTCCCTGCCCACCCTGGATAAATGGGCACCGAGCTGGGAAACCTGGTGGCCATACCATCTCCCACACTGGCACTGACCAGCTGAGGTCAATGCCGATGTGAGGGCTTGCTGGTCCGCGTACATTTCCAGGAAGCCCTGATTGGTCTCCTGGAGGAGCCTCTCCATGAGGGTCGCCACTCTCTCCATGGAGGGCGCATGGCGCTCGGCCATGAGGCTCGTTGCATTGGCAGTGGTCTACATGGATTCCCTCCACCATGGACATCATGCCAAACATAGCCTCATGTATCACCCCCAGATGCTCCCGCATACCCTGTCGTATTTCCTGCACCTGCTGCATTGCGGACAACTCCAGAGGCACATCATTAGCCTCTGACTGAGCATGTGCCTGGTCCCCTGCAGTCCTCCAACCTCTGGTGCCATGGGCACTCTCTGTCTCTGCCAGCTCCTCCAGCGACTGTGAAGTGCCCTCACCGCTGTGCCCCGGGACACCAGCGATGTTCTAATTCCCACTGAGGTGCTAGTATCTGCACTAGTGCCTGCCTGGCAGAGATGGTGTGACGCTGGTGAGTCTGAGACTTCAGGGCCCTCAGGTGTAAGAGGGGACCTCTGCTGCTCCTCCTCCCGGCCCTGTTCCACTGATGCTGAAAGGAAGAACAAGGACCTTGGATCAATTAACGTGGAGACAATGTCAAAGTGCTTCCCTGTTCCCCGGATCATTGTGCGCTCATCCTTCCATAAGCAATGGTCAAGCCATGTTGCAAACTTCATTCACTGAACATTCAGCAGTGCCATGGCTGTTGGGAGAACAATGGTTACCTCATGGGCTGGGCAAACATACCTGCTCATGGCACCCCAGCCTCACTGACACCAGTGGACCTGGGCGCATGGTGCCTCTCCAAATCTAGGGCCTCCTGCTCAAACTGGCTAAGCATCCTCCGCCAGTCCTCACCCGCTCGGCGGCATTATGTGCATTCTTCTCCTGAAAAGGAGAGAAGAGCATTGATGATTGCTAATTGTACCTGGATTCTCTTCATAGACAGTCCACCCCAACCAGAATGGGACATTGCAGGTCTCCAGAGCCTCCTCACACGGCTGCTGCCGAACACTCACACAAAGATGCTAGGCCTGTCCCCCTGACGACATCCACCACCCCCCACCCCCCACCCCCCCCACAGCAACACCCCCCCCCCCCCCCCCCCCCCCGCCCCCACCCTGCCCCCGGCCAAATGCTGCCTACATCACGTTAGGCACCACACAGTCTAACCTTCCATAGCAAGGAGGCACAAGCATGTGGAGTGCAGAGGACAGCAGATCGATCGGTGCCACGCCACCTTGAAGCTTCCCTCCCAGCATGTCATCACCCTGACTTTGACATGTCCTGGAGTTGCAACTCTGCGCCTAGGGGCAGCTCCTCCAGGTTGCCCCCAAACCAGTCATGTGGGTCTCAGTGTACCACATGCTGCAGAACCTATCTCTTCATCACCTCCTCAAGCTGACCTCGGCATGGGCAGTATCTGCTGGCCCACCCAGCGAAGGACACATGTTGTCAATGATTCAATGCAGTTGCTACACTTAGACTTGACAGGTGGCGCCAGTGGGGAAAGCCTACCTGCTGGGTTAGGTGACCAGCGCCAACATGGTATTCACCCTTCCAGAGCACAAGAAGTCACTGAAGCATTTGCGGCACTGGATCCAGGTGCGTCGCACCACATCGCGGGAGCTCACTATCTCCGCCACCCTCTCCCAGGAATATTTGGCCATGTTGGGGGGGGGGGGGGGGGGGGGGCCTCCTCCTCCCATCCTGGTATGATGCCCTCAAGGAGGGCAGCAAGGCAATCGCCTGAAAAACAAGGCGCACAGTACCCTCCAGCCCTACCCTCCGGCCTGGCCTGCTCACCAGCAGCGCTCTGGGGAGCCCTTCCACTAGGCTGCAGGACATTTTTTAAACATGCTGCTGGGTTGCCATTGGTCATTGCAGTCCCACCGCCGCTCACCCACTCCCGCTGTTCTCAAGAGCTGCGATTCATGCTGGCGGGCATTAATTGGCTCACCCGTGTGAAATGGCAGCGCGGACCCGATCGCGAGCAGCGATCAGGTCGGTGTCTACTCGCGTCAGCCCCTACTCCACCCACCTGCCAGCCAGAAAATTCTGCCCATACAGAAGAAACTAGAAACAGCAGTTTGATTTGAAAGCTGTTTGAGTTCATTTGGTTTTGAAAATAGCTGCCAGGAGAGATTGGAGAAAATGGGACAGATAGCCAGTCCCAAGCTAAAGAAAAGACCTCAAAATCCAGCACCCCGTATCTCAGGAAGGATGTGCTGGCACTGGAGAGGGTCCAGAGGAGGTTCACAAGAATGATCCCAGGAATGAAAGGCTTAACATATGAGGAATATTTGAAGACTCTGTGTCTATACTCGATGGAGTTTAGAAGGATGAGGGGGGACCTGATTGAAACTTACAGAATACTGAAATGCCTGGATAGAGTGGACGTGGGGAAGATGTTTCCATTAGTAGGAGAGACTAGAACCCGAGCGCACAGCCTCAGAGTAAAGGGGAGACCTTTTAGAACAGAGATAAGGAGAAACTTCTTTAGCCAGAGAGTGGTGAATCTATGGAATTCATTGCCACAGAAGGCTGTGGAGGCCAGGTCATTGAGTGTATTTAAGACCGAGATAGATAGGTTCTTGATTGTTAAGGGGATCAAAGGTTACAGGGAGAAGGCGGGAGAATGGGGTTGAGAAACTTATCAGCCACGATTGAATGGCAGAGCAGACTCGATGGGCCGATTGGGCTAATTTCTGCTCCTATGTCTTATGGTCTTATGGAAGTGGAACTGGAGAAAGTCCCAAAAAGATTTTCTAGTCAAAGGAAGAACAGAAGGCTGGAAAGGTCCTGTTAAGTGAAGTTAAGAGTGAAGTGCAGAGGGAAAGGCTCCAAGATTCAGATTTAAAGAGACAAAAGCTGCAGAAATGAGATTTAAAGTGAGAACGACTTGCAAGAGGTCAAAAGGTCCAAAGAGACTCCTGAAGGCCTGTAACTCTTTGCTATGGGCATGTAAAGCGGTGGTACTGTTGACGGCTGAGTCGGTGAGAAGAGAGTGCCTGGAACACAGCTTGAATGCATTTGCTGACACAGGTAAGAAGAACATCAGATGCAGAGTTTGAAACCCTGGAGGTGAACCCTTGTGGAAGGCATCTGAGAGAAAGTGTTGTTTGGGAGAAGGTTCCAAAGCCAGTTCTTGGAGAGTGGAGATTGGAAACCCTCGTGTGAAAAACGGAGTGCCGTGAGACTGGTTGGCTGATAGTGACAAGAATCTGAGGGGAGTTGATGAGAGATCCATAGCTCTAATCACTTGGTTTCAGAATATGGTGTTTGACAACAGGTCACAATTAGTTTACATGGCATGTGTACTTACAGTGAACATTAGAGTATAAGATAGCTTTGTAACTTGTGTTATCCTTGCAAATCTGTATATATCTGTAAAGGTGTAGATGTAGGTGAAGGAGTATTATCATATCGTTCATCTCTTCTTTTTAATAAATGTTTTATGCTTTTGTTAAAAGTTCATTAGCTGACTCCTGTGACTCTGTTCAGTAGCTATTCTCCACGTATCTAAACAAACAAATAAAAGTTAGGATTTATCAAGCTGGGGTCCACCCTGGGATCAGGCTTGTCAAGTGAATGGTAACTTCAGCTGGGTATCATAACAATTGTGAGTTTATTTTTATTCTTACTTTTTTACACAATAGCTTGCACTAAGTACTAAGCTAAAATTAAATGCTTCTACTTATTAGACTATGATCTAAATTTACCAGAAATAAGCTTTAACAATTGCCCATGTTTGGATCTAGAAAAAAAGAAATACAAACAAGCTACTCACCAGTTAACTTGTAACCTTTTGCCATTGTCTTTTTTGGGGCTGAATTTTACACTGGTCAGTCGGGCGCGTGCCTGACTTGATCGGGCATGAAATCGCGTGAGATGACATCAGGTGAGCGTTCCGACGTGATCCCGCACTCGCACAATATTTCAGTCGGTGGCTGCATGCAGGTGTTGATTTTACATTGCCCGTGCAATTTCACGCTCGTTGCATGGGCAAAACGGGCAGGCGGGCAGCCCACATTTTGCAAAACCTCATCCAAGTACAGGATAAAAAGTGTCTACAGCATTGGCAGTGTGAGTGGTGAGGAGTTTTGGAGATAGTTTACAGCTGGTTGCTTATTGGTACTTGGCAGCTTCATCTTTGTTTGGGGCTTCATTATTAGCATTTCCAGGCTACATGTGAGGATTCATTGGTGTCTCCAAGGCACCCAGAGGGTTTTGACCATGTGGACTCTTCCAGGTATCAGACGGCCTTCCGTTACCCTGGTAATGGGGATTATGCTCTCTGCTGGAGGCACCTCCTTTAAGGAGAAAGAGAGGGACAGAAGGGAGAGGACGCTAGGTGTCCCAGTGCAGCTTCTATGGGAGCAACCTGTGGGAGGAGAGATGCAGGCACAAGGGGCACAGGGCCAGCAGGTAGCCCAAGGTGGAAAAGGCCACAGAAGATGCACTACCCTGCTGCCAGGGTTTACAGGCGGCGATGCAGCTACCTCAATATGTCTGAGGTGCAATGCTAAAGGACACTCTACCTCTCCAGGGAGACTGTGACCACCATTTGTCATATGATTGGGCCTGAGAACATCTCCGACTTTGTGGGTGGACATCCCATGCCAATGACTCTGAAGGTCACAGTGGTCCTCAACATCTATGCATCCGGCTCTTTCCAGGGGTCAGTAGGGGATATGTGGGGAGTCTCCCAATCAGCTGTCCGCAGTTGCATCAAGCTAGTGACAGAAGCTTTATTCAGGTGGGTACTGACTTTATTCACTTCCACACGGGCGAGGCGTATGGGTGACAAGAGCTACCTGTCAAAAAAGTGGCTTATGACACCTCTCCACCACCAAACAACAGAAGCAGAGCAGTGGTATAATAGAAGTCAGGCTTCCACAATGGCGGTGATAGAGAGGAGCATAGGTCTTCTGAAGATTCGCTCATGATGCCTGGACCACTCAAGAGGAGCACTACAATACCACCCAGAGCGGGTGTCACTGATCGTGGTTGCATGCTGTGCTGTCCATAATCTGGCACTGACAAAGGGGGACCTACTGGAGGAAGGGGATCTTCAGACCACTGCACAGGCCACAGAGGATGAATCCAGTAGTGAGTCAGATGAGGAGCACGGTGAGGAGAACGCTGAGGGCATGAAGGCAGATTTCTGTAGCTTTCCAGGGACGCCTTGATCCAACGCTCCTTCAGCTAGGCTGCCAAAGAGCTGATTCCACCTCATGTCAGTGTTGCCACCTCCATCCAGGATGTCCAAAATGCCCCTGTCATGTGAACCCAAAGTTCACTCAGTGCCTCTGCAATAAAGTTTAGCCATTCACATCCAGCATTCCACACTAGCGTACCCTGCACCAAAAAATTAAAAGGTGAAGTATACTCAGGCCAACACAACAAAGCAAATTTAATGTTATTGTCACATTCAAATGACATTGACATGAACATTACTGGCATTGATGTCCACCCCAGTGGACATATAAACCAAACATAACTGAACAGAAGATCACGGGTGAACAATCCCTCTTGTGCTCACGGTGCATTAAACTTAAGTTTGCGAGTGCTGCATTTTGGTGTCCACCCTCTCGCTGGCAGTGGCAATGGAGACAGCCTGCTGACCCAAGTGTCTTGTTGGCCTTGATGACCTTGGCCATAGAGCCTGTTCTGGCCCTGCCTGGGAGGGAGCGACCAGTGCCACGGCTGGCATCTCCCCAGTCATCGCAGCCTCATTAGATACCACGGTCACTGGCAGAGGGGCGGAGGAGTTGCTGTTGTCATACAGAGCGCCCTGAGAGGAGCCCGCAAAGATGAAAAGCAGGTCGTGCGCCAACGTGAGGTCACTCTGGATCTCCCTGCTCGCCATTGATGGATGGGCACCCAGCTGGGATACTGGGTGCCTCATCCATCTTCCACACTGGCACTGACCACCCGGGGTCTGTATGAGGGGTTGCAGGTCCGAGCTCAACCCTGGGAACCCTTGATTCTGTCCCTGGAGCTGCCTCTCCATGAGTGTCACCACTCTTTCAATGGAGGAGGCAGAGCTCTCAGGCATGAAGGTCAGCATGGACTCCTCCATAACAGAAACCTTGGCATGTATACCCTCATGGATCTCCTGCACAATCTGCTGGATGACCAGCATCTGCCACCTAATGGCTGACCCCAGAGGCTCATTATCTGCCTTTGACTCAGCATCGTCCTGGTCCCCAGCAGTCCTCAGACTGCCGGCTGGGCAGGCACTCTCTGCCTCCGTCTGCACCTCAAGTGAATGTGAAGCACCTTTACCAATGTGCACCAATAATGTAGCTGACAATCTAACACCCACCAAGGTGCTGGTATCTGCGCTGATGCCTGGTTCAGAGTATGGGTGCGACGCAGGTGCAGAAGAAGCCTGGCAGTCTGGTGTTAGGCATGGCCCTTCTGGGTCTTGAGAATGAGTGCGTGCTGGTGAATCTAAGAGAGAACAACAACATGTCATTAGTTTAAGTCATCACGCTGTCACTGTGCTTGCCAGGCACCCTGGTGAGACCTTGGAGATCTGCATAATGGTGCAATTGTCTTTCAGTGATCAATGGGGACTCCAGGTTTGAGGCTCCCATCAATGTAGAGATGACACTGGAATGGTTACACAATCTGAAATTCTCACCACTGTGCACTGTGCTCTTACCTTCGGCTGACAACCCTGCCTCTCCACGACTGGTTGCACGGGGAGCATGTCAGCTCTCCAGCTCCAGGGTGTCCTGCTTGAACCTGGTCAGCAGCAGCAGGTTGGGTGGGCCTCTGCCTGTACAGGACCTCTCTGATTGGTTATGGCTTGTCTTCTCCTGAAAGGACAGAGGAACCTTGATTAGTCCACTCTCTACCTGCAGAGGCTTTGCAGCTTGGCCAACTCCACTTGAGAAACATGTCAGAGGGTACATCTGAGTCGTGGCCCTCGAGCTGCAAGGCACACATTCCAAACAGCCAGGGCTCACCTCCTTGGCCAGCTCCAGCGTCACTGACAGTTGGCAGTCAGAATCTAACACCCCTGAGCTCCACTGGGATGGGGAGGCAGCCAGCCCTTAACACTTCACCACACTGATTCATGCCAACATGGTACACATCCTTCCTGAGCGCTCACATCATTGAACATCTTGCAGCACTGCACCCACATGCATCACACCATGTCATGGCTGCTTACCTGGGTTGCCACCTCCTCCTACGCTTTTTTGGTCCTTCCGTCCCTTGGTACAACGGTGTCCGTCCTGGCAGCTACCTCCTCCAGGAGGACCACAAGGCACTCATCAGAAAGGCGTGGGGTCAAGCGCTTACCCAACTTGCCCTCCCACCTGGCATCTCCAGCTGCTGCCGAGCACATAAGTACTGTCTCCTTAATGCAGATTGTATGCTTCTTCACCAGCAGCCTTCAAGGGGCTGCCTGTGCCATTTTTAAACTGGCCGCCCTGTCACCATTGGACCCGGCAGCCAACAGGCCCCCACCTCCGCCCTGCCCGGCCATTCCCAAACATTGGAAAGCCACATCTCATGCTGGGCAGACCTTATTGGCCAGCCAGTGTGAAATCGCGGTCGTAGGCCAATTGTGCCCACCCGCCGAGCTGAAAAATCAGCCCCAGGTATTTTTATCTCTCTACCTGACGCTTGTGCACCCTTGCCTCAGAATTTTCCAACTGAGGCCCACTCTCAGGGTCTCGGTCCTTATAAATCTCCTGCTGCTGCTGCAACTGCACTCCCAAATTTACTCAAGTCCAGCTTTTATTACCACCTGGGCTCTACGATTCTTAAACTCTCTGGAGAAATTTGGGATGAAACCTAAAATGAACAAACTGCCAATGGATACAGATACTGAAAAGTTCAGCTCTCAACAAACTCAAAGTTAAACTTCACTTTCATGCTTGCTACAAATAATGTTTTAAACACTAAGCTCTTGTAAACCCAAAACACACCTTCTCTGATTATCTGTTTTATATCTGCATTGTGAAAATCAGGAAATCACATGCTGCACAGATTTACAGCTCATTATTAGTGACTGCAATTTTAAAATTAAGGGCAGGATTTTACATCCTGCAGGTGGACCCGCGACCGACCTGCTCGGGCGTAAAATAGCATGCGATGATGTTGGGCGAGCACCCCGACATCATCGCACACTCACCCAATACTTTGGTTGGCGGGCCAACAATTAAGAAGCCTATTGAGGCCATTAAAGTATTAATTAACAGAAATTTTTCGCTGCCCGTCCAATATCATGGTTGGCGGGCGGGCGAGCAAATCGGGCCAGGCAATCTTTGCATTTTTGAGGGAACCTCATCCACGGGTGGGATGAGGTTTCCGACATTAATTTTAAAAAAAAATGTTTTGACATAATTTTTATTATGTTTCTGTTCATGTGAGTGAGCCCTATGTGGGGACATTTTTTTGGATTTTCAAAATCTTTATCTTTGACTTTAAAATTCTTCAGCTCCCAGAGGCAGCTCCATGCCTTCAGGGAACTTTCAGTGAGAGCTCCCCCGCACATGCACAGACTTTTGTGCTTGCCCCCCTCCCAGCAGCGCTGAGCTTCTAAGCGCGCCTTTCATGCTGGCTGGCCGTTAATTGGCCAACCAGCATGAAATCACGGTCGGGGCCGATCGCGGGCGGCAGGCTGTTTCCCGGCCGGTCCCGGGCCCACCAACTGTGCCCACCCGACGACCCAAAAATCCTGCCCTAAGTTCTTGGATGTTTTGTGCAAAAACACTTCTGGCCAAATTAAAAAGCCTTTTTGGAAGGTGCTGTACTGCACACAATGGCTAGAGATTCTAAGAGACTGACAATAGATATTCCATACAATGTTCACTATTCCATTTCAGCGCCAATGACTATAGCATCTAGAAAGTCAGCCCATAAATACCCTACACAAAAACAAAAAAAAACTCAGCAGGTCTGACAGCAAAGTTGGGGAGAAAGACAGAGTCCGTATGACTCTTCTTCATAAATACCCTAAATGCCTGTATGCCTGGTATGTGTTACCCCAGCACATTCCATGATGGATGAATTTTATGCTCCCTGCTGGCAAGTTTGAAGGCAGGAGGTTTGTAAAGTCAAGTGCATGGCTTTTCCTCCACCTAACGGCGTACCCCCAACTTATCTCAATTTTTATGGGGGCCATGGAGGCATCTGGAGGCAGATCCACCTGTCTTTGGGTCTTTAAGGCCCTTAAATGGCCACTCAATGGTCAATTAAAGGCCTCATCACACCCCCACTGCTATTTTACCTACAGCAGAATTGTACTCAACCACAATCTATAAACTCATGGCTCAGCATATCCCCCATCAAGCCAGGGGATCAACCTTGGTTCAATGAAGAATGCAGAAGGGGGTGCCAGGAACAGCACCAGGCATACCTAAAAATGAGGTGTCAACCTGGTGAAGCTATAACACAGGCCTACTTGCATGACAAACAGCAAGTGATAGACAGAGCTAAGCAATCCCACTACCAACGGTTCAGGTTTAAGATCTGCAGCCCTGTCACATCCGTCGTGAATGGTGGTGGACAATTAAACAACTCACTGGAGAAGGAGGTTCCACAAATATCCTCATCCTCAGTAATGGGAGAGCCCAGCACATTAGTGCAAAAAGTAAGGCTGAAGCATTTGCTACAATCTTCAGCCAGGAGTGCCGAGTAGATGATTCACCTCGGCCTTCTCCGGAGGTCCTCAGCATCACAGGAGCCAGTCTTCAGCCAATTTGATTCACCCCAAGTGATATCAAGAAACATCTGAAGGCACTGGATAGTGCAAAAGCAAAGGGCCCTGACAACATTCCATCAAGTGTATTGAGGACTTATGCTCCAGAACTTGTAGCGCCCCTAGCCAAGCTGTTCCAGTACAGCTACAACACTGGCATCTACCCGGCTATGTGGAAAATTGCCCAGGTATGTCCTGTTCACAAAAAGAAGGACAAATCCAACCCGGCCAATTACCACCCAATCAGTCTACTCTCAATCGTCAATAAAGTAATGAAAGGGGTCATCAACAGTGCTATCAACCAGCATTTGCTTAACAGTAAGCTGCTCATTCTCAAGGTGAAGTGAGAACAACTGCCTTTGACATCAAGGCCGCATTTGACCGAGTGTGGCGTCAAGGAGCCCTAGCAAAACTGGAGTCAATGGGAGTCAACGGGAAAACTCTTCACTGGTTGGAGTCATACCTAGCACAAAGGAAGATGGTTGTGGTTGTTGGAGGTCAGTCATCTCAACTCCAGAACATCACTGCAGGAGTTCCTCAGGGTAGTGTCCTTGGCCCAACCATCTTCAGCTGCTTCATCAATGACTTTCCTTCCATCATAAGGACAGAAGTTGGGATGTTTGCTGATGATTGCACAATGCTCAGCTCCATTCGACAATGTCTAGGCTAGGGCTGACAAGAGGCAAGTAACATTCTCGCCACCATTACTGAATCCCCCGCTATTAATATCCTGGGGGTTACCATTAACCAGAAACTGAACTGGAATAGCCATATAAATACTGTAGCTATAAAAGCAGATCAGAGACTGGGAATCCTGTGGTGAGTGACTCATCTCCTGACTCCCCAGGGCATGTCCACCATGGACAAGGCACCATTCAACAACCTCGAATTCTCTCCACTTGCCTGGATGAGTACAGTTGGACTGCAGCAGTTCAAGAAGGCAGCTCGCCACCACCTTCTGAAGGGCAACTAGGGGTGGGCAATAAATGCTGGCCCAGCCAGCGAAACCCACATCCCATGAATGAAAAAAATAGCTCCCACAACACTCAAGAAGATTGACATAATCCAGGACAAAGCAGTCCGCTTGATTGGCACCACATCCACAAACATTCACTTCCTCCACCACAGATGCACGGTAGCAACAGTGTGTATCATCTAGAAGATGCATTGCAGGAATTCACCAAGGGTCCTTAGACAGCATCTTCCAACCCCACGACCACTACCATCTAGAAGGACAAGGGCAGCAGATACCTGGGAATACCACCACCTGGATGTTCCCCTCCAAGTCATTCACCATCCTGACTTGGAAATATTTCGCTGTTCCTTCACTGTCACTGGGTCAAAATCCTGGACCTCCCTTCCTAACAGTACTTTGGGTGTACCTACACCACATGGATTGCAGCGGTTCAAGAAGGCAGCTCACCACCACCACCTCAAGGGCAACTAGGGATGGATAATAAATGCTGGCCCAGCCAATGAGGCCCAAATCCCATGAATGAATTAAAAAAAAAGGCAGGGGAGCCCCAAGCCATTTGGAAACCTAGCAGTTTTAGGTCCAGCAAGGATGGGTGGGGTGACTTCCTTTGTGGGTCCACTGTGCCCATCAGAGGCACCACCCCTGGTCATCCTTCCCCCTTTACCCTCTCCCCCTACCATTCCCCCACCCCACACTCACCCCCGTTGACACCCCTGACTTACTTTAAGTCAGGGCTCTTTGATCTTCAATGTTACTGCCTATAATGCCAGCAGTGGCCACTGCTCCTGTCTGGATCTGCTTGGACAACAGAGTTACCAGCCATCTGACTGGCTGGCAGCTCTCTAAGGCAGGATCTCCTCCCTAGATAGGTGGAATTCTCACCTTAAAGCAACTAATGCTGGTCCCAATGTTAACGTGCTGAGAAGCAGCTTTCACTATTGTGGGTGGGTTCACCACTGACGTTTTAGTTGGGTGGTCTGGGTCCAAGCATTCTGTAACATCCAGCTCCTAGCAAAAATGCATGAATTTTGTAAAGCTCCTACATTACAACAACATCTATATTTCAATAGCATGTAATTGGCTGCAAAGCACATTGGGACATGCTGAGATCCTGAAAGACACTATGGGTGGAATGTTATTCAACTCCCCCACAACCCCACCCCGGAGGCAGACTGGGAGGCAGGGGACTCATTTAATCAGGTGGGAAGGTGTAGGATGGAGACCTTGTCACCTTCCCAACTTTCTCTAAGTTCAGGACAGGAAAGTCACTGAAGGGCCATTTAAGGACCTAATCCTGATATCTCTCATCTTCAATCAGTAGCAATTGGGGACCAGGCCATGTGGGAAGCCCACCAGATAAACCTTGGTGCATCTTCCTGAGGCCTGGTGGAAGGTCCTTCTTCTTGGGCAGTCCATACCCAATTAAGATACCTGCTGGAGGCATGGCCACCCATCGGTGAAGTACCTGCCTGCCCTAACTACTAAACACCCTCCCACCTCATCGGGCCTCCCCGACTGGCACCGGCAGGCCCACCTCACTTAGCACCACTCCAGGCTCCTACAACAATTCTGCAGCCAAGGCCTCCTGCCATTCTGGCAGTAGCCATTGCTCCTGGTGGCGCTGCCTATACAGGAGAGCCGGCAGACTCTGATTGGCTTGCAGCTATCGGAGGTGGAAAATTCCCCCTGAGAAGGCAAAGACACCAACTCCAACTTGTAGCACCAAAGCAGATCAAGGGATGTGGAATGGCCACATTGGTATTGTCACCGACTCTCCAGCCAATGGACAGGTCCACCACCACACGACTAAAATTCCACCCTATAGGCGCAATCTTACCAGCCCCAGAGAGGCTGCCTTGGAGAATGGGGAGGCTGTTGGGGCAGCTTCCCACCATGTTCCCACCTCCAGGAGATTTTTCTGCAGTAGGGCTCCTTGTGGCAGTGTCTGCCACCTTTTTGATTGAAGGCAGCCAATCAAGGTATTTACAAAAGCAATTTGTACTTAATTGTGTGTGCCAATGCAATCTTCTGGAAGGCATGAGTGCCCTGCACTGTGTCAGGAATCTGACAACACATTGGAGACAGCCTCATGGCAGGAAGCCATAGGGATGTTGGAGGCTGTTCTCCATGCTGTTATCTTGCAGCTGCAAGTATGAAACAGCACATCTGTGGCCAAAAGCATTCTTGTGGAGGATTTCCCCTCCATACGAACAGCTCTGGGCCTTCATTTTTATTAACCCCTTTGAAGCCTTTCGACATCACCTCCATTTTGAGCTCTGCGCTTTTCATCTGACTCAACAGTGTTCACCTCTCCCAGTGAGGCTGGCAGCCAACCACTCCTGTCCACCCTCTCATTACACCTCCCTAGTCCGTGTCCTGCCTGCCATCATTAATTGGGCAGCAAATGTAGAGGTAGCCTCTGTCATGACATGGAAGATGACATGTACCAGGTGGATCAAATACATGAGGGAAACTCGATCCTGCTTTCAAAAAGGTTTTGCAATTTGTATTTTATTTTGTGCCCTGAATTCAGAAGTAATAAGTCTACCACGACTTCAGGGATTTTTTAGAAAACTAACTTAAACATTTGTTAACAACAACAAAAACTTTCAAGCACATACATAGGTCTACAATTTACTACTAGAATAACTCCTAAAACCACTAATTAATCTGGCTTCCAATTACACCCCCATTAAGGCAACAATTAAAAAAAAAAGATTTAAACAGACCCAGGCAAGTCAACACAATAAGCTGGACAATAGAAGTCAAAGTGGCTTTTCCCAGCTTTGGTTTCGGTAGACAGCAGGCTTGATGCACAAACACTGGAGGCTTTTCACACTTCTGGTAGATCTTACAAAGCCTTCCCTGACACATAGCCCCAATCCTTTAAGTTCAATTTTTTGCTTCCCATCCAACCTTATTGTTGGCGGGCAGGCGAAAAGACCAAGCGGCCTTTAGATTTTTTAGGAAACCTCATCTATAGGCCGGGTGAGGTTTCCAACAGCAAATAAAAATTAAATTAAAATGTTTACATTTCTTTCATAACATGTCCCTGCTCACGTGACAGAGTGACATGAGAGGACATTTTTTTTAACATTTTAAAATTCTTTATTCTTAACTTTTTAAGTCTTTAGCTCCCTGAGGCAGCCCTGCACATCAGGAAGCTTTTCCTACACTCAGCTGCGCACATGTACAAAGTTCCCCACTTGCCCTCCCACCCCCCTCCACACAGGCAGCGCTGAGCACTGCAGCGTGCGTTTCACACTGGGCATGCCTTCATTGGCCCGCCAACATGAAATCGCGTTCACGGCCTGATTGTGGGCAGCTCCCTACCACTCCCGCTCGCCCCTTCCGAACCCGCCTGACGAGGATAAAATCCTGGTCAAAGAGAAAGTCTCCAAACCCTACTACTAAACTACTTTTACAATAAATCACAACAGTATTATGAGAATTATTATTCTTTCATGACACCTCTCTTAAGATGGTGCCTCCAATGTACACCTCCAACACCAGTGAAGAGTCAGTTAGCTCAGCTGGCTAAGAGTGTGTTGCAGGCTAATGCCAACAGCATGAGTTCATGGCTGTTCTTGAGGCCTACCTCCTCACTTTGCTCCATAGTGATATCTTGGCATTAGTTATGATTAGCAGCCCTTGGTGGACTGCAGCAAAGGATGAAAGCAGAGAACCAGTCTGTATTGGTCATTCACTGCAGCTACCAAACTACCCAAACATCTTGGATCCTTCTTGTACCTGGGATCATGCAGAAGCAACCGAGAGAATGGCAGCAACACACTCTCCCTCCACTATAATCAAATTCCTGAGCATAGGTTTAGTTGTAATAAGTGTGACCCTTGAAATCACTTACAGCTTGGACAGACTCAAACAAGAAGTCCATCACTACGACTTCCAACATAAATGGGGTAGGGACCTGCCTGAAGCTGAGATTTTTAAAATACAGAAGCTTCCATCTGTATAAATGCAATATAAATGGATCCTGTGACATCCGGCAGACTGCTGGCCCAATGAGCAAACATCAAAAAATAGTCGTGGAATAAAATCATAGAATCATAAAATTGACACAGCACAGAAGAAGGACATTTGAGCCATCATCTCCACACTGGCTCTCCCAAGGAGTAATTCACATTCTGCCATATCCCCACCTTCTACCCACATCCCTGCACATTCCTCCTTTCCAGATATTTAGAAAATGTAGAAATATTTACGGCACAGAATGACATCACTCTGCTCATTGTGTCTGTGCCGTCCAAAATTGAGCCCCCCAGCCTAGTCCCATTTTCCAGCACTTAGTCCATAGCTCTGGAGCTTCAGATGCACATCCAGACATTTTAAATGAGTTAAGGGTTTCAGGCAGTGATTTCCAGACGCTCACCACCCTCTGGGTGAAAACATTTTTCCTCATCTCCCATATAATCCTTCTACCAATCACTTTAAATCTATGCTCCCTACTCACCGACATCACTGCTAAGAGAAATGAGTTATCCTTGCCCACTCTATCCAGACCCCTCACAATCTTGTACACCTCAATCAAAGCTCCCCTCTGCCTTTCTGTTCCAAGAAAAACAACCACAACCTATCCAATCTTTCCTCATAGCTGCAATTTTCCGATCCTGGCAACAGCCTCGTGAATCTCCTCTGCACCCTCTCTAGTGCAATTACATCCTTACTGTAATGAGGTGACCAGAACTACAAGCAATACTCAAGCTGTGCCCTAACTAGTGTTTTATATAGAATCACAGAATCACAGAATCACACAGTGCAGAAGAGGCCCTTCAGCCCATCGAGTCTGCACCAACACGTGAGAAACACCTGACCATCTACCTAATCCCATTTACCAGCACTTGGCCCATAGCCTTGAATGTTATGACCTGCCAAGTGCTCATCCAGGTACTTTTTAAAGGATGTGAGGCAACCCGCCTCCACCAACCTCCCAGGCAGTGCATTCCAGACCGTCACCACCCTCTGCGTAAAAAGATTTTCCTCACATCCCCCCTAAATCTCCTGTCCTCAACTTGAACTTATGTCCCCTTGTGACTGACCCTTCAGCAAAAGGGAACAGCTGCTCCCTATCCACCCTGTCCATGCCCCTCATAATCGTGTACACCTCGATCAGGTCGCCCCTCAGTCTTCTCTGCTCCAATGAAAACAACCCAAGTCTATTCAACCTCTCTTCATAGTTTAAATGTTTCATCCCAAGCAACATCCTGGTGAATCTCCTCTGCACCTCCTCTAGTGCAATCACATCCTTCCTATAGTGTGGCAACCAGAACTGCACACAGAACTCCAGCTGTGGCCTCACCAAGGTTCTATACCACTCCAACATGAACTCCCTGCTTTTGTAATCTATGCCTTGATTGATAAAGGCAAGTGTCCCATATGCCTTTTTCACCACCCCACTAACATGCCTCTCCACCTTCAGAGATCTATGGACACACACGCCAAGGTCCCTTTGTTCCTCAGAACTTCCTAGTGTCATATAGCTCCAGCATAACCTCCCTGATCTTACTCCATGCCTCGGTTAATAAAGGAAAGTATTCCATTTCCCTTCTTAACCAACTTAACAACCTGTCCTGCTACCTCCAGGGACCTGTGGACAGTCACTCCAAGTCCCTCACTCCCTTTACATCTCTCACTATTCTCTCATTAATTCCTTTACTTGTTTGACCTTCCCAAATACATCACCTCACACTTCTCTGGGTTGAATTCCATTTTTCACTTTTCCATCCACTGGACTAACCCATTGATATCTTCCTGAAGTCTACAGATACCCTCCTCACCATCAACTGCATGGCCAAATTTTGTGTCACCTGCAATCTTCTTGATCATGCCCCTATATTTAAGTCCAAATCATTAATATATACCACAAAACATAGTACTGAGCCCTGCAGAACCCCACTGGAAACAACCTTCCTGTCACAAAAACACCCGTCACCCTTAGCTTCCTTCCACTAAGCCAATTTTGTATCTGACTGGATCCCATTGGTTCTTACATTTTAAGCCAGTCTGCTAGGTGGGATGTTGTCAAAAGCCGTGCTAAAATCCATGTAGACCACATCAATTGCACTACCCTCATCAATCCTCCTTGTCACCTCCTCAATAAATTCAATCAAGTTAATCAGACATCATCTTCCCTTAACAAATCCATGCTGACTGTTCTTAGTTACTCCATGTCTTTCTAAGTGACAATTTATCCTGTCTCTCAGAATTGATTCCAATAATTTGTCCACTGCCGAGGGTTAGACTGACTGGCCTGTAATTATTCAGTCTATCACTTGCTCCATTTTTAAACAAAGGTACAATGTTAACAGTTCTCCAATCCTCTGGAACCATATATGTATCGAATGAAGATTGGAAAATGGTTGTCAGAGCATCCGCTACTTCCTCCGTGGCTTTTTTAACAGCCTGGGATACATTTTTCTACATTTTCTAAACTTTCTAAATATCTGAAAATGAGGAATGTGCAGGATGTAGGGAGAGGGTGAAAGTGTGGCAGTATGTGAATTGTTCCTTGGGGGAGCCAGCAGAGACATAATTGGCCGAATGGCCTTATTCTGCTATAATATAAAAGCAAAATACTGTGGATGCTGGAAATCTGAAACAAAAATAAAAATAGCTGGAAAAACTCAGCGGGTCTGACAGCATCAGCGGAGAGGAATACTGTTAACATTTCAAGTCCATATGACTCTTCATCAAAACTGAGGAAATATGGAATTGAGGTGAAATATAAGCTGGCTGAGATGGGTGGGACAGATAGAGCTGGATAGAGGGCCAGTGATAGGTGGAGGCAAAGAAGAGATTGCCAAAGATGTCATAGGCAAAAGGACAAAGGGGTGTTGACGGTGGTGATGGTAGCTAAGGAATGTGCTAATGGTAACATTAAGGGTAGAAAGCAGAATGAGCAAGTAACAGATAGCCCTTATTCTGTGCTGTACCAGTTCTATTATTCTATTAAGGCTTTTTTTGATGTTTGCCCATCACTGGGTCCATTTTCTGCAGGTTCTTCTGAAGTACGGGCACATATGTTAAGTAACTTAAGTGCAACAGTGTGTGAAGGCTTAGCATTAGCCAGCAATAAGTGCATAACGTATTAATAATTGGTGTCATGCATACTAGGGTCATGTACGTATTGTGAATGATATATTTTGGCATTTGGAGTATAAAGGGTTAACAGATGGTGTATACTAATTTAAAAAGTAGATGATGATGAACTACTGACATCAGTCAGTCATATGTTGGAAAACTATGCTGAGGAGCAGCAAGTCTACTCTGTATCTTGTTTAGACATAGTACAAATAAACAAGTGTTAAGCAGTCTATTAACCAAGTACCACGCCTGGATTCCATAGATAAGAAGGATCATCTCAGAACATGGTGGCATCTGTGGAGACATCGATGTAAAAAATACATTGGTGTTATGAAAAGAATCCCAGAGTGAAGAAAAATTCGATAGCAGCTCGTACTTATGATTCGACAGCAGGAGGCGACAAACTGTAAAGCAGTAATAACAACCATACCTGGTGATCAGTCCCTGTCTCTACCCCGCCAGTTTAACTGTCTTGAGAGCCCACAGATAGGCCAGAAGTGGGAATTATGGAAACACCATTTCCTACAGTATCCAGCAGCATCAAGCCTTCACTCGCAAGAGCAGAAGCATCAAATCAATTCCTTTCTTTATGCTGCGGGTTCAGTAGCAGAAAATGTCCTCCTGAGGCAGGGAATGGTGAGTCCACCATGGATTTTGAGACCCTTCTCAAAGCCATTGACACTTATTTTAGCCTGAGGCAAAACTTAGTAACTAAATGAACATGTTTTAACCAGAGAGCCTAATAACCTGGGAATCTATTGAATTCTTTCTAACCAACCTACATCACCTAGCTAGTTCTTCTGGATATGGGGTGTTGAAGGATGAACTAACTTGTGATCGCACAGTCATGGGCATCTGGGATGAAAAACTCTGACTTTCTGCAGACCAAAGATGACCTTACATTTGATCAAGCGATCCTGCATGAGAGGCAAGCCAAGCTTAGAGAGTTCAACCAGGCAGTAATTCAGTGCAACTCCAAGGTTTCACATCACTCCATTGACTGGGGAGGACCATGGGCAGCCTGCCAAGCTGGGCATAAAAGATGGGAAACTTCCCTCTGACAGCTATTTTGAGATGCTTGCATTGTGGTATGAAAAACCAATACAAATGCCAGGACTGCCCTGCAGGGGCCACAGAATGCTTCCAGTACGGCAAAACTGGACAGTTCAAACGTTTCTGCAAATCCAACAACTTTAATCGAGATAGAAGACAAGAGAATATTTATGAAACATAGTCTATCCAGGAAATTGGAAATCAAGATAAAGATGAAATTGCAGAGTTCCTAGGGGAAGCTGATAGTCTTAATCCAGACTATTGGTCAATTACAGTGCAAGTTCAAGTCTTTGATACCACCTTTAAAATTGAGAATAGAGCTGCTGTTAACATATCGGAAAATGATCCCAACTGGCTTCAGCCAATACCCCTTCACCAATCAAACATCAAATTACAAATTCCAGGAGGCACAGACCTTCCAATTAAAGGCAGAATAATTGCTCCTCTACGTTACAAGGGGTGATAGATCGTTGATTCTCTCTACGTTCTCCACAATCAACACATATTATTATTCAGTGGCAAAGTTGCCAGACTTCTATGAATCCTAGAAAAAACAGGTGATGCCCACCATTTGAATGACTCGCTGTCTTTCATGGAACAATCTTCACCCTTTTATTTAGAACCAGTGGAATTTCAGCTAACATCAGACGAGGAAGTTTATACATTCAGCAGCAAATTCCTTTCTTTCACAGAGACACCATCCACTCGACCCCATGCAGAGATTGAAGTTATGAATCTCAGTTCTTCATGAAATCAGGCCAGACATGACGGATGCAGAAGGCACTGCAGCAGATGATGACCATCCTCATAAAGACCTGCTGGACCTGAATTGGCTCTTTCCAGAAGAAAGTGATGAGGAAGGAGCCCTGAGTGATATGTTGGAGGATGAAGTCCTAGAGGTTGATTCATCTTTCCAATTGATAGACACACCATATGAAGTACCTGTTGTCATTTTTCAGGAGTCATGTGTTTCTAATGGCTGAGCAGCATTTAGATTTTTGTTCCATTGAACCTACTAATGTTTTGCCTAGTCTATCTCTCATTGTCCATGAAAAATCTTCCAGAGAAAATACCTTTTCTCAGTCTATGCCAGAATCCATAAAAGATCATACTACCAAAGAACTGGAACTTTCCAGGGGTCAAAGTCAAGTGAGACCCATACTTCAGTCCCAGCAGAAAGCTTTCTTCCCTCTAGAGCTGAATGGCAGCACAGAAGCTGCAGCAGAATCTTTAGCACTTCTGAAGATACAAAATCCTGTCCAGCAATCTTGTTCCCGAGTTAATTGTCTACAGGAAACTTGTCTCATTGCACAAGATGTGGCTGTCAGGTCGCCATTGCCTCAGCAATTATTCCCATTGCATCAGAGTGGAGTAGCCTTACACAGAGAGAAGTGTGGCTCTCTTACCACTGCCTACAAAAAAGTAGAGAGTCCTCCCAAAATATCATTGGGAAACCATATTTTCATCTTTCCCTGAAAGGCTTAGAGGATTTTTTTTCACTTTTTGTTTCATTGTTTACTTGAAATCTCAGATCTTCAATACCTTTTCAGTGTTCAATGCAGCAGTGAATGAGATGGCTGTAACAGCTTAGAGTCGGTGATCATTCCTTTTCTGAAGGTCTTTCCCTGTGTGCTTCATGGGAGCAACAAGTTCCTCAAAAAGTCCTGATTTCTTCTCTTCTAGTCCTAAATAGTTCAAAGATCGATGTTCTTCAGTCTTCTCTTGGGTCAGTGTTTCACTGAAAAGTCTTCATTTTTCTTGCACCTAATTCATCCTGAAACCTACGCTCTGCTTTCCAGAAATGCTGCTAAATTGCTGTCCCAGCCTGATGCTGATAACGTCCTCCAAGACAAAGAAGAAACCCCTCATGTCTCCAAGACATCCCTAAGGGCTGAGAATACCATGGGAGACTGAATCATTCAGGACTGTGATTTAGGGAGGGGGGAGAGTTGGAGTTGGCGTTGCGTAGAACCTGTATTTGTAAAAATGCTGTTACAGAAATGCAATGTAAATGGTTAAAGATATAAGGTGGGATTTTCCGGCCTCGCCCGCCATTGGGATAGTTCGGTCCCGCTGAAAGTCAATAGACTTTTGGCTGGCCTGCCGAATCTCCTGTGCCGGGTTCCGCCACAACAGGGCCAGAAAATCCCAGCCATTGTTTCACATTGTTGTTGAAATTGGATAGCATACTTGGGGGAGGTATAGTATAAAGGGTTAACAGATGGAATATGCTAACGTATGACATGGGTGATGATGCATTACTGAAATCAATCGGTCATGTGTTAGACTGTCGAGAGGGAGGTTGAAACACCATGCCCCAGAACAACATGCCTACTCTGTAACCCGTTTTGATGTTGTACTAATAAACAAATGTTAAGCAGATATCAGAGTATGACTACAGTCTGTCTATTAACCAAGTACTATGCTTGGAGTCCATGGATAAGAAGGACCATCTCAGAACAGTATTCACCAATGTCACCTATGGAGATTCCCAGACATTTGTTATCACATCCATTTAACAATTTTAATAAATAGAATGGAATTTATAATAAAAGCAAAATACTGTGGATGCTGGAAATCTGAAACGAAAACAAAAATTTCTGGAAAAACTCAGCAGGTCTGACAGCATCTGTGGAGAGGAAGAGAGAGTTAACGTTTCAAGTCCGTATGACTCTTCATCAGAACAGGTCAGAATTGAATTTATACTTGGTGTATAGTGGTGAAACCTTGTGAGCTTAGAATGAAAGAGGTTAAAAGACTCATTAATTCTTACGTTCAGTAGATCAAAGGAAATTTCAGGCAATAAAAATGTTTCTCCCTTCATTCTTATTGATGCTGCTTATATAGTTTATCCATTGTAATAAGAAGACTTGTAGGCTTAAATTTTACCTTTGGCTGGCATGCCCGATTGATAGGCCCGGGAGCAGTGGGAAAGGGACCCCCAACCGTGATTTCATGTTAGTTGGCCAATTAACGGACAGCCAGCGTGAAACATGCGCTGAAATGCTCAGCGCTGCCGGGGAGAGAGCAGGAGATGATGTTTCCATGGGTGCAGATGAGCACTGCGAGAAAGCTCCCTGAAGGCAGACAGCTGCCTCAGGGAGCTGGAGACCTGAAAAAGCTTAAATAAAGGTTTTAAAAGCCAAAGAAATATGTCCATGCATCATAACCAATCACCTGAAAATATAGCTGATAAAAATATTGCCACAGAAATTTATTTTTATTTTATTTTATCACGGAAATTTCATCCCGCCCTTGGATGAGGTTTCATGAAAAATGCAAACGTCACCTGGCCAATTTGCCCGTCCACCAACCGAAAGGTTGGAAGGGCAACAAAAAGTCAGAGTCAATTGCGCCACTGATGGGCTTAATTGCCCTCTTAAGTGTCATTGGGCATGCTTCCAACTTTTGTGTGCACACGCTGAGTGAAATATCACGTGATGACATTGGGATGCATGCCCGACGTCCTCTCGTGCGAGTTAACGCCTGCCTGTGGGGTGTTAAGTTCTGCCCGTAGTTTTTTGAACACATGCCTGTTCAGCACTGGAAATAGTTCTCATATTACAACATCATCTGAGATAACAGAATAATAATTCTAGTGAACACAGAGTGATTGTTGAATAAAAATTATTATATTGTTTCATTTCTATATTCCTTGGCAATCACATGTACGTACTAACTATCATAAGTGTACTACGGTGCCTGGAAAATAGCCCTGGCAATAGCTGTATGCTGCTGTCATTGTTTGTGGTGATGGTAATTGTCGAGGTGGGGGCACCAAGTCTGTACATGTCTAACCCCAAGTAGCTTTCCTCTTGAACAGTGGACTGAGAATTTTTACAAAGGTTCCATTCCAACTGTGTTTTCTCCTCTTTCAGATTTTGTGCTTGTCAGCTGAATTGCTCTTGATGTTCATCAATGCTGCTTAGTTTGTATGAACAGTGAGATAATGTTGCCTAACTTAAACTGGCAAGAGTCAGGCCCCATTCAGAAACTAACCTCCCATCAATAGCAGAAAGATGAACAGACATGTTCTTGAGCCTGGCATATATAAAAGAAAATGCTGCGATTGTACATATTCTGCTAGATTCTCGGAACTTAACAAATAGAACTGATCTGTTTTTGCTGTCTGAGATGTGTAAGCGATGGGATTTGATTTCAGTGCTCCTCTTTCATATACTTAATGGAATAGGGTGAAGAACAATTGAAGAAAGGCAGCCATGGATATCAAGTTGCATCAGAGCACCACCTGATGCAGAATTGCCCTCACAGTATCAGATTCAGTGGGCATTTATAGACTTGTAACTTTGTCTTTAGGAAACCCTGTAGCCAACTTCCACCATCGGGTCTACACACCCATTAGCAATGCAAATCACTGTGGCCCATGACTTTTATATCTCTATCTCCTTCCAGGTTAGCAGAGTAAACATCTGCAATGTCAGCTAATTTGTTGTCGATCAATGTTTCTCCTCCTCTAACATATATATTACTAACAGGGGAATCATAATAATAAGAAATAACAAGCACTTATAATAGGAAAGCAGTAGAAAGCCTTCCCAGGACATTTCCCTGAGGCACAAGGGCAAAGTAATTACTCAGCCAAAAAAACTGCTAATAGGAAGGTTGACCAAAAGCTTGGTAAAAGAGATAGCTTCTAAGAAGGGTCTTAAAGTAGGAAAGGAAGCTGGAGTATTGATGGCGTTTAGGAAGAGAATTCCAGAACATGTGGTTGAAGACATAGCCACTGTCTTTATGGTGTTATGACCAGTTGAGAAGGGATGACATTGTTCCCTTCTATCCAACCTCCTCGCAACAAAGGTTTAACTTTCTTTTTCATGAGGATGTGCCTTTTCTAAATCCAAATGTATTTAACTATTTAAGCTGTGAGCAATAAGGAGCCAACTAAACAAGGTTTTCTTTAGTCAAATAAGGAGCAAATTTATCAACCATTAAACCCAGAAAAAAAATGCGACGTCACACACACACCAGCATCAGAAATAAGGGAAGTTAGGATCCAGTTAAAAATCAAAAGAATATACAGTTAAGAGTCCTTCGATTTTCTTTGAGGTGTAGATGTTAAATGTTGCATCCGATCTAGATTAGCTGGTTTCTTGGATGCATTCAGATGTGGAAGATATTGCAGTTATTACAAGACCTTGGCTTGCTGGTAGATTTCTGGTAGTTGACTTCTCAAACTGGGTAACACGCACTTTTTCCAAAAGGAAGAGCGAGAGAGAGAGTGCAGCCTTTCAGCCTGTTTCCGCAGCTGAAAACTTTCTCAACACTTCCTGTGTCACTTGCAACCTCTGGAGTGGCTGCAGCCTGGCCTGTTATCCGGCACCAATTGTGTATTTCCAAGGGGATTTGGATGGGTCTGCCTGTGGCAGCCATTGTTTCAATATCCAGCACTTTGCATTTTAATGTCTTTTCCTTTAGACTATGACAAATTTCGATAGGTCTTTGAATTATAGGAAATGTCCCTCTCTTCACACTGAGGGTAACTTGTTTATTTTTTTCACTTTTGCTTTGGAAGGTGGCCATGCATGTTTAAGTAGTTTGTTCTGTCTAATTTCAAATTGCAAAATTTCTACTCAGTTGAAAGTTGAAAAATCATCTTTTCGAAAAAAAAGGGCATAGCCTCGTGACATTGGCAAAAAGAGAAACTGTTATATAAGAGGCCAGAGCAAGAAAAATAGATTGCATAGAGGAGGGAATTGTTGTGTTGGATGAAGTTACAGAGAAATGAAGACTTGAAGAGAAGATTCAGGAACTTAGGTAGGCCCAACAGTTCTCTTCAGTATGTTACTGATGTTATCTCATTAATTGCAGTGACATGCTGACTCCTCCATAACTTTGGTCTTTAGAAAGGCCTGAAAGTTGAGATTCTTGAGGAGGCGACTGAGTCAGAAACAGAATTACCTTGAATGCCACCAGTCAAAGTCTTCACATTGGAAGTGATAACTGACCTTTATATTCAATGAGCCCTAAGAAGTGATTTCTGTTGTTGCATTGACTCCAGGCTGTTTGTTATTTTTGAGCTGTATCTGATATGGCTGCAAAGGAGGAAATTGAATTCTTCCACCAATCCTGTTATCAGCTGCACTTTTCTGAAGAGATTTTGCAGTGCCTTTATATGAGCTTGGATTTTTGCTGCCATCCTTCTTTTCACAGAAGAAACCCTGAGGTCACTTATGAAGGATCCTCAGCCTCAACATTTCTTAAATCTCCATTTGGAAACATCATTCTCCGCTCCCATTACTTCTTCCTCTCATTTTCTTGTGTGTCCTGCAGCACCAGGTGTCCAAGTCCTCCGAGTGACTATCTGGGTGTGTGAGAGTAAGGGAGAGAATTGGTGATGGTGTGGGTGAAACTGCTACTCACTAGTCACTGTTGTTGAGGGTCTTCCTATATTATCTATTTTTCCATCTGCTTCCGGCTCCTATGGAGAGTTGCTCCTGCTTTCCACTTTTTCTTTACTGTACTGCTCATTGTCTCCTCAGAACATATGCTAAGGAAAGAATTTCAGAATAATCATTGAATGGTAGTAATTTTTCTTCCCAAACCACCGGTTGGTACAGACCCGCCCACATATCCTTCCCTTTCACCTGAAATGAGTGGAATCTCAGTATCTCCACGACCTTCACCTCCTGCTATTCCTTTTCCTGTATTTTGTCATTCATACAAACTATTTGCAATATTTTCCCAGCTTGAGAACAGGATGATTATTACATTCAGGCACAGAGTGGCTTATTTTACAATGATTAGAGAACTCATCACTTTTCATATGCTTCCCGTAGAGAAAACTGTTATTTAAACAGCACAATTCTACAGCTGAATAATTTAATTGTGGCACGTGAAAAAGTCTGCACATTTCATTTAGTTCACAAGGTTATCCCCTTATGATTGTTATTGCTCTTTTAATATCAGCCTGTACTCTGAAAAGGTTAAAATGTAGGTGAAGAACAGCTTGCTGCCATCACACTTACTTTGAAAATTATTATAATTTGCATACATTTTGTGAAGAACATTTCATTTTGTACCTCTTGCTGTACAAGAAGGATAAACTGTGAAAGATAGAAGTTGTATTTAGTGTTTGTTATGTCTTCAGGATATCTCGAAGCACTTCACAACCTCTTGAAGCTACTATTGTTATTTACTCAAACATCGTAGTTAACTGTGTACAACTAATTCCTAAGAACAGCAATGAAATGAATGATCAGTGGATCAATATTTTAGTGGTGTCTTTTGAGAATGGTCAATGCCCTGCTAATAAGGACACTGAAAGAACTCCCTACTTTTCTTCAAAAGTATCATTGGGATCTTTTCTGTCCACCTAAACAGATGAATGAGCTCAAAAACCCAAAAATTGGGATATAGTTTTTTAGCGCATTGAACGCAAAAATGATCAGCAATCTTTTTTTAAAAATTCATTCACAGGATATGGGCTTCGCTGGCATGGCCAGCACTTATTGCCCATACCTCGTTGTCCTTGAGAAGGTGGTGGTTACAACTGAGTGGCTTCCAAGGCCATTTCAGAGGGCATTTTTAAGAGTCAACCACATTGCTTTGGGTCTGGAGTCCACATGTAGGCTAGACCAGTTAAGGACAACAGATTTCCTTCCCTAAAGAACATTAGTGAACCAGATGGGTTTTTACAACAATTGACACCATTAGACTTTTAATTCCAGATTCTTATTGTATTCAGATTTTACCATCTGCCATGATGGGATTCAAATCCACTTACCCAGAGCATTACTCTGAGTCTCTGGATTACGAGTCTAGTAACAATACCACTACACCATCACCTCCCCTAATTTGGAATGAGTTTGAGCATAGATCAGCAGTGTTTTGCCATCTTTGACATCAAATGGCAAAAGATGCTCAAAGACATCAAGTGTACTCAAAGCTATCAGTGCACTCAAAGCTATCCAATGCGCTCAGCAATCTGTATTGAAAAATACAAGGAAACTAATTACTTAAATAATATCTGAATTTATTCAGTTTTTTCATTCAGACCAAAATAATCTTTCCACTATAGCGTACATGCTTGAGAGCACCCACCAGATACCCATTGGTTCTTAATTCATTTTAGTCTCAGGGTCTATACTTACCACCTATCCACCCATTCCCCAATCTCAGGGGCTAAACTCTACATCCCTTACCACCCCACTAGAGATTCAGGGTCTAGATTCTTCCCATCCGTCCCCCACTACAAATCTCATGGTCTAAACCCTCGCCCTCATCACCTCCTTAGCCAATCTCAGGACTAAAACTCTCAACCCCACCCCTTCAGTCTCAGGGCCTAACATGTTCCCTCAATTTGCTCTCCACCCAGTCTCCACCTCCTCTCTCCCTCCAGTTTCCAAAATCCTCCACCACCTTCCAGTCTCCAAACTCTTTCCCCTCTCCCCCTGGTCTCCATTTTCTTCCACTTCCCCTCCCCTGGTCTCCAGACTTTTAGTCCGTCTGTCCCTGTGGTCTCCAAACTCTTGCTCACCTCTCCCTCTGGTCTGCAAACTGTTACCCCCCGCCTATCCCTCCAAACTCCTAACCCCACTTTTCCTCCAAACTCCTAAACCCCTCTCTCACTCAGGTCTCCAGTCTTCGGGCCCCGGTTAACTCAGAGATCCAGGTCTTCCCCAACTCTCTCCACCATCACCCCTCTGAAATACTTAACTCATTGCCGGCACCATCGCTGCTCCCAAGCTGGCTAAAAACTGCATCAGGGCTGGCCTCACCATCACTTATGGTTCTGGCCAGCCCTGCAAACTGAGCTCTGATTGGGGAAAGAGTGGAAGGGAGTGGCAAGAGGGGAAGGGGTGGAGACAGGGGATAAAGCCAGAGTGAGGGGGTGGAGGGATAGAGGGAGAGAGGAGGTGGAGAGAGAGAGAGAGGGGTGGGGAACGATGGCAGGGAGAGATGGAGGGGATAGATGTGAGGAGAATGTGGAGGAGAGTTGGGGAGAGAGTGGGGAAGGGGGCGGGAGAGAGGCTGGAGAGAGGGGGAGGGGGGAGAGAGGGGAAGAGAACTGCTGCAATTTGGGGGGGGGGGGGAAAGGGGTGTTTGGGGGAAGAAGAAAATTGCTCGAGAGGCTGGTGGGGGAGAAAATTTCTCTGTGGCGCACAGATGGTGGGGGAGAAAATTGCCACAATCTTTGGGGGGATGTGGCATGGGCTGGCATGGGTTCTGGCAGGGTTGTGCTGCACTGTACATTATGAAGAAATATGCAAAACTAGCTTATTAAAACTTATGTTATGTTCCAAAGTTAGCTAATTTTTTGGGAAAATCAGAAATATGTCTAAAAGATTAAGTGATGTTGCTAATCGCAAATGTTTCAACACTGCAGTCTGGGGCATTTGATGACATTGATGTCAGCTATGTTACTTGCAACTGATGTCAAAGAATAGCTAAATAATTGCTTTTGAGCACAATTGATGTCAAAAGAGTGCAAATGATTGCTGTTGTATGCAAATGATGTTAAAATTTACAGGTAGGGAGTGCTTGAGTTATTATCTCAACTGAAAAATAGATGAAATAGAATGATTAATGTTTTATGATTTTTGCTTTTCCATTGGAGATTGTCCAATTTCTAACAGTTTTCTATTTCATTGGAGATGGAATTAAGTCCTATTCCATCCATACCCAGGCCATAAAACAGAGACAAAGTTTAGGCCAATTTCCTGCACCTGAATCATATTAGAAACAGGTCCAATGCCATACTGTTTTGGAACCTGTAGATGTGTTCCAACTAGCTGCTTACAAGAGGTGTTAAGCCCTTGAATATGCTAATAAGGGACCCAATGTCTGTTATAGGATCCATCCCAGAATGTATATTCCTAGAGCAGAAGAGTCATTGGGAGTGCTGTGCTCAGGATTGAGGTCAGGTATACGTGCAACCTAACCAATGGTTCTTAAAGGGACTGCAGAAGTCACCAGCACCAAAAAGTTACCTTAATATGGAAGCAGGAGGAGCAGAAATGCTTGTTCTGGCTCCTTAGAATGTTCAATGGGCAGATTGTTGTGCAGGCCATGGACTTTTGCTAATTGCCAATAATCTGCAAATCCTAAATTAAATATCTTGGCGAGTTTATTGTTGATTGAGATGAAGTGTGAATTACAGTGGGTGAATTCAATGCCAGATCCGATATAAAAACTATATAGAGGAAGCAAAATATTATATTAAGAGAGCAAGAGAGAAAAAAGAGACAGTAATGAAAAGTAAGAGAACAATAAAAATTTTAAATCTTAAAAATCTCTAAATTTACTATCTGCAGGAATGAGACACCACATTTCAATTGTTCACTTCCAGGGCCAGAAGGATTGATTGGCTGTCATTAATAATTGTCATTTGTTAAAAGGGCATTTACAGTATTGATTACTAGACTTAACTTTCTGTGTCAAGATTCGTGGCCAATTAATGAACAAACACATAAAACCTCATGAAACTCATGGGGAGGTGAAGTGCAAGATGCTGTTTTCCTGAAGCTAATAGCAGAGTGGTGCAAATTGTCCAGACATTTGTGGCAATTTGCAATTCATGGGCTATCCCTTCCTTGTGAAAAGTTGCTGGCCTATTTTCACATTAACAATATATGTGTCATTCACTTGTCATCATTCTTTCAGAAAATTCCAATCTATTTACTTTAGAGACTCTTTCTTGTTGACTATGATACAGAATAGTTTATAACTCATTGAATAATTCTGTTGACGGATCTTGCACCTGTACAGAATTAAGTTCAGTTTATTTTCTGGACTGAACAGCTATTAACTCAGCTTTCACTCTGGAAGGAAAGTAACGTGGTGGTTAACCAGAGATTGTATCTCAGGCACACATTTTACAAGGCAATTATTTAGGACATTCTGTCTGGAAGTTGTAGCTGAGTTACTCCTCTTTTGGCCTTTTTAGCTTCATTGCTTGCTTGTATTTTAAAATAACTCACTTAGGCACAATCATTTCTATTGTCAATGTGCTATCGCTATACCAAGGGACAACCAGATATCAGAGGTCAAGGTGAAAACAGCACAGATCAAAGATTTATATATTGTAGGATAGTCTGGAAAGCAAGGATTTTAGTTAAGATCTAATCTTAGAATTTTGGCATTTGTGAATTTTAGAGGGTTTATTTTACTTTGCTAAAATAAATCCATTATAAATTATTCGATAGGTTTAATGCTGCAAATGAGAAAGAGGGCTATGGAAGTGTTTGTGGTCGAATGTTTTATTTGTTTTTGATCCCTGGTTTCTACATGAAACTTGCTAGATTATGTGTTGGAGCATATGTTTCATTGTTTAGGTATATCTTTTTTGTGCTGAATATTTGTTCCAGTTTGTTTGTTCACTCTGGATTCTGCATTTCATGCCTGCCTCCTGTTAAGCTTCAAAAGTAAGAATAAAATAGAAATGACCTGAGTCATAATTCCCATCCGGTTGCTGAGCAGAAAAAGTTAATTAACATGCAATAAAGATTAGAACCACCCTGTCAACCATTCCACTATTTGTCAATAAGAGGAATCAATGCTAACACAGAGTAAGGAGATATTTATCCTCCTTTGATTGTTTTATTTATTTTCCCTGCTTCAAGGAAGCAGATCAGCATTAGCTTGGCACATGATCTGACAAGGGCAGAAATCCACTTCAAATAAACGTGTAGATAATGAGAAAGAGAAGACAAAATGTTGAGAATTAATCATTATATACAGGCGTGATTAAATTCAAGTGATCTTATGTGCACAAGGTTTATGGTATCAGATTAGGGAAAATTGGCACATATTAATCATGCCTTCCCTGGTTATGTAATTTGTAGGAGGGAAGTGAGATGTTGCTTTTGAGATGAATGAACGATCTGTTCGTTCTTGGACAAATTATGACTAAGTCAAATCTAAATTAGGGAAACAAAGCCCTTGAAATGTAACTTTCAATCTGTAGCTAAGCTAACTGGGAAGTCTCAGTACAATATTGAAGCAAGTTTTCTGCTATCAAAATGACCATTGGATTCCTATTGAGATGTTTTTTGGATCCCAATTTGACTTCTGTTGATGGTGTAACTAAGCTACAGGCTGCCAGGCAACAATGCCTATGTCGTCATCCTGGATTCAGGTGCTCAAGAAACATGGACCTGAATTTTTCCCTCGTTGAGTGTGTGCGATCAGCGGGCCCGGGAGCAGTCAGGAAACGGATCCCCTACCATGATTGGGTCCCCACCGCATTTTCACGCTGGCTGACCAACTAACAGCCAGCCAGCGTGAAAAACATGCTTAAAAGCTCAGCACTGCTGGGATCGGGCAGTAAGAGGATGGGCGACAATGTCACCATGGGCATGGGTGAGCGCAGCGAGAGAGCTCCCTGATGTCAGACAGCTGCCTCAGGGAGCTGCAGACCTGCAAATAATAAAAGAAAGCACAAAAAAGCTGCAAAAAATGTCCATGCAGCACAATCAAGCACCTGAAAGCATACCTCATAAAAATGCTATCCCCAGATATTTATTTTTATTTTATTTCCAAATGGAGATTCCATACCGCCCTTGGATGAGGTTTCATCAAAAATGTAAAGGCCACCTGGCCAATTCACCAGTCTGCCAACCATAAGGTTGGCAGGCCACAAAAAAATCAGAGACAATTGCATCATTAATGTATAGTTAAAGAAAACAATATACACTCTATGGTTTAATCAGGTTAAGCACCCCCCCACCCCACCCCCCCCAGGTTGGTCTGCCTTGCAGAAGTATTGTAGTAGAAGTTGGTAGAATATTGTCCAAAATGGCTATTAAACATGACCTCTGGGGGAAGCTATGCGAAGGCAAGTCAGGGCGACCAAGGTTATGAGGAACAATTTAATTTGTCTTCTGTGTTTGGCCTGACATCCAATAACAACTCTTCCCTAAAACATCCCTAAAACATTATTTCTGCTGCATGGAAAATTTGCACCTGCTGCAAGCAATAATATAATAAGGCTCCTTAAAAGCTGATCAAGCCCCCCCCACCCCTCACCCCCCGAAGTCAATTCCGATACACAGTTTTGAGACAGGCACCACTCACTCTTGGCCATCTTATTCTATAGTCTCACTGTATCAAGGGCAGAAAAGACTCATGCTGAAAATGTTAAAACACTGTACTTATTTAGTGCTTTTACAATTCTTTTATGTTCAGTCAAATGTTAGAACATTGACATTCAATCTTCGTGATATTGGTCTTCTTGGTTGCTTATTGGCATCACTAAAATCATTTCTGCCACAAATTTCTAACAATAAATATTAAAATTCAGAAATACAGGGCAGAGGTTAATGCAGTGGACACAAGTCTCAATGGCAGAACCAGGAGTTGGTAGGATTCCCAAGCGTTCAGAAGGGGCCGACCGACCGCGATCACAGTGTAGCCGGCCTGTTAGCTGAAGTGACAGATGGGGCCTGTCCAATTGTGTGACAGGGCGGGATTCACTACAGGAATGCCTTTATCAGTTGACAGACGTGCGTGCAGGAGCTGGCACCATTTTTAAACAGCAGCCAGTCCTGCCTTCAGACTTTCAAGGTCCTTCAGTGCTTGCCTGAAAGCAGAAGAATTAGTGAGAGGAGCAGCTCACAACATCAGCCTACAGGTGCAAACTAAAATGGGTTCTCAATGAGGAATTGAACATTTCAGAGCACAAAGATCCATCCGGCACCCACAGAGGGGGAGAAGCACATTACAGACTGAAGCTCCAGACTCCAAATGTGAAGAGATGGCATACACTACACAGAGAATAGCCCCATGGTTCAGGGATGCTTTCCTGCCTGATCTCTGTGTGATGGCCCAGGAACTGCAGGATGTATTACTCCTGGCTGATGGAAAAAGGAGGCCATCTGGGCTAAGCAAGAAGGCCTGAATGGAGGTTGCAGTGGAGGGGAGTAGCCATAGGGTATAGCAACGAGACTGGGTTCAGTGCAGGAAGAGGGTGAATGACCTATTCTATACAGCAAAGGCGAGTCTGAGTAATTGATGTGTGAACTGTGGATGAAAGGTGGGCAGGAATAGAAGGGTCACACATTTTGAAGGGGTCAGTCAGGCAGCGATGCTTACTTATTCTGTGCCCCCGTGCCAGCTTGCTTGGAGTATGGGCTGCATGTGGATCACAAGTAAGTGCATCTCATTGTTTGTGTCATGGGAGCAGAGGCTTGGGACACAGTAACCCTTCATAGGACTGGGAAAGTCCTGTGAGGAGGGTTAAGAGTTAAGAGTTTTCCTCATCAGCCTCTGGAGCCTAACTCATTCTCCCCTTCTACATGTAGGAGAAAAGGGCCCACAACAACTGGGCATGTGCAAACACAGGTGGAGACACTCAAGTTGGCTGGAGAGCAGGGTGGATATTCTACTTCCAATGCTGAGATAGAAGTAATGGAAATTGAGTGTGAGGAGGATTAGAGATTTTCCATCAGCTATGGTCACAAGGGAAGAGCACTGCACCAATATAAACATATAAACAGATGAATTACATGCAGGAGTAGGCCATTCAGCCTCTCAAGCTTGCTCACCATTCAATAAGATTATGAGTGATCTGATTGTGGCCTCAACTCCACATTCTGCTTACCCCTGATAACCTTTGACTCCCTTGTTAGTACTCTAGCAGAAGTTGGAAGAATATTGTCCAAAATGGATACTAAACATTACATGTGGGGGAAGCTATGCGAAGGAAAGAAAGAACAACCAAGGTTATGAGTAACAACTTATTTTGTCTTCCGTGTTTGGCCTGACATCCAATAGCAACTGTTCCGTAAAACATCTCTAAAACAGTGGCCTGAATTTTGTGCTCATCAGGCACGTGCAATCGGCAGGCCCGGAAGCGCATGCAAAATGTGCAATCAGCCCCTGACCATGATCTTATGCTGGCTGGCCAATTAACAGCCAGCCAGAATGAAACGCGCCTGGAGAAGGGCTCAGCAATGCATTGGGGCGGGAAGAGGGTAGGCGCTGATGTCACTGTGGGTGCTGGTGTGCGCTTCCACTGGGCTCCCTGAAGGCAGACTGATGCCTCAGGGAGCTGCAGACCTCCAAATAATAAAAGAGAGCCCAAAAATGTAACTGAAAAAAAAATGTCCATGCAACACAATCAAGCACCTGAAAGCAAATCTCATTAAAAAAAGTCCCCAGATATTTATTTTTAGTTTAAATTCTAATGGAGATTTTATCCTGCCTTTGGATGAGGTTTCATCAAAAATGTGAAGCCCACCTGGCTGATTGGCCCATCTGCCAAATGTAAGGGGCCATGAAAAGCTTCTGACAATTGGGCAGTTAATGGCCTTAATTGCCCTCTTAATTGTCGGCGGGCACTCTTCCAACTTTGGCATGTGTCCACCATGTGAAATATCGCGTGAGGTTGTAAGGATAAACTCAGCAATTACAAACCAGTCAGTTTAACTTCAGTGGTGGGCAAGATTCTAGAAACAATTATTCAGGATAGAATTAGTAGTCAGACGGAAAACTATGGGTTGATAAGGAAGAACCAGCGTGGATTTCTAAAAGGGAAATCACGCTTAGCTAACTTACTGGAGTTTTTTGAAGAGGTAACAGAAAAGATCGATGAGTGTAATGCTGTTGATTTGGTGTACATGGACTTTCAAAGGCACTTGATATAGTGCCACACAACAGATTTGTGAGAAAAGTTCTTGCTCATGGAATAAAAGGGACATCAGCAACATGGATACAAAATTGGCTGAAAAATAGGAAGCAGAGAGTAATGGTCAATGGATATTTTTCAGGCTGGAGGATGGCTTGTAGTGGAGTTCCCCAGGGGTCGGTATTGGGACCCTTGCTTTTTCTGATATATATTAATGATCTAGATCTTGGTGTGCAGTAGACAATTTCAAAGTTTGCGGATGATAGTGTTGTGAACTGTGAGGAGGACAGCGTAGAACTTCAAGAGGATAAAGACAAATTGGTGGAGTGAGCAGATAGGTGGCAGATGAAGTTCAATGCCGAGAAATGTGAGGTGGTGCATTTTGGAAGTAAGAACATGGGCAGACAATAGAAAATAAGGGTTGAAATTTTGAAGGGGGTACAGGAGCAGAAAGACTTGGGTGTATATGTGCATATATCATTTAAGGTGGCAGGACAGGTGGAGAGAGCAGTTAATAAAGTATATAGTATCCTGGGATTTATTAATAGAGCATAGAGAACAAAAGCGGCGTGGTTATGCTGAATTTATATAAGACATTCATTAGACCTCAGCTAGAATATTGTATACAGTTCCGGGCACCATATTATAGGAAGGATGTGAATACATTGGAGAGAGTGCAGAAGAGGTTTACAAGAATGGTTCCAGGGATGAGAAACTTCAGCTATGAGGATAGATTGGAGAGCTTGGGATTGTTCTCCTTGGAGAGAAGAAGGCTGACAGGAGATTTGATGATAGAGATGTTCAAAATCATGAGGGGGCCGGACAGAGTAAATGGGGAGAAGCTGTTACCACTCGTAAAAGGATCAAGAACGAGAGGGTACAGATCTAATGTGATTTGCAAAAGAAGCAAATCTGACGTGAGAAAAAACTTCTCCACACAACGAGTGGTTTGGGTCTTGAATACACTGCCTGAAAGTGTGATAGAGGCAGGTTCAATTGAGGCAATCAAGAGGGCATTAGATGATTATTTGAATAGAAACAACATGAAAGGGTACAGGAAAAAGGCAAGGCAATGGCACTAGGTCATAATGTTCATTTGGAGAGCCGGTGCAGACATGATGGGTCCAATGTCCTCCTTTTGTATGTTAAGATTCTGTGATTCTGTGACATCAGGACATGTGCCCAGCGTCATCTTGCGTCACTTCATGTCCTTTCAGGTTGGGCGCGGGCCGCCTGTTGGACATAATTCTGGCCAATATTTCTGCTGCATGGAAAATTTGCAGCAACTGCAGACAATAATATAATAAGACTCCTTGAAAGTTCATCACCCCACTTAAGTCACTTCTGTTACAAAAACGTGAGGCAGGCACCTTTCACTCTTGGTCATCTTATTCTATAGTCTCACTGTATCCAGGGCAGAAAAGGCTCACACTGTAAATTTAAAAATACTGTACTTATTAATATTTCTACCTACCTCTGCCTTAACAATATTCAAGGACCCTGTATCCACTGCTCTCCAGGGAAGAGAATCCCAAAGGCTCACAACCCTCTGTGAGAAAAAATTCTCCCTCATCTCCGTCTTAAATAGGAGACCCCTTATTTTTAAACTGTGTTCCCTAGTTCTAGTCTCTCCCTCAAGGGGAAGCATTCTTTCAGCATCCATCCTGTCAAGGCCCCTCAGGATTTTCTATATTTCAACAAGATCACTTTCATTTTTCTCAAATCCAATGGATACAGGCCCAGCCTGTCCAACCTTTTCTCATAAGACAACTAACCCCCCTACCCCGTTCCAGGCATCAGTCGAGTGAACTTTCTCTGACCTGTTCATAATACATTTATATCCTTTCTTAAATAAGGAGACTAGAATGATAACAGAACTCCAAATGTGGTTTCACCAGTAGCCTATACAACTGTAGCAAAACATATCTACTTATATATTCCATTCCCCTTGCAATAAATAACAACATTTCATTTGTGCTCCTAATCATTTGCTGTAGCTGCATATTAACTTTTTGTGAGCTTGCACACGAGCAGGTTAGGGTGAGACACAGCCAGAGTGAGTGTGGGTATTGGCAAGTTGGTGCACAGTGGGAATTCGGTACAGAGGGGAAGAGGTGCTCTTTGCATTTTTTCTTTGCTATCCAACTTCTTAAATCTTCAGAGAGTGGTCTTGCCCTGCTGCAGCTGTAGAGGTTACAAGGGAGAGAAATGACTGGTAAGTAGTGGGTAAGGTTGGATAAGTATTTACTACTTTTACCGAGATCTTTTTTGTGGTTTATAGTTTGTATATTCTTCCGTAACAAGGATCAGTAAAGAAGAGCCCTAAATTAATTGAGTTAAAAGGTTTAATTTAAAAGGATAAGTCATGGCAGGATAGCTCAAATCATGGTGTGCTCCTCCTGCTCTTTGTGGGAAGCCAGGAACATTTTCAGTGCCTGGGACCAGCATGTGTGCAGGAAGTGTGTCCAGCTGCAGCTCCTGGAAGCTCCAGTTTCAGAGCTGGAACGGCGGCTGGGGACACTGTGGAGCATCCGTGAGTCTGAAAGCATCGTGGATAGCACGTTTAGAGAGGTAGTCATGCCGCAGCTGAAGGGATTTGAGGAAGGAAGGGAATGGGTGACCACCAGGCATGTCCAAAAGAAACAGGCAGGTAGTTCAGGAGTCCCCTCGGGTCCCGCTTGCAAATCGGTATTCTGTTTTGGAGGCTGATGAGGGTGCTGGTTCCTCCAGGGAGTGTAGACAGAGCCAAGTTTCTGGCACCACAAGCAGCCTGTCTGTACAAGAGGGGAGGAAGAGAGGAAGAGCAGGAGTAATAAGAGATTCCATAGTCAGGGGAACAGATAGGCACTACTGTGGCCATCAATGTGGCTCCAGGATGGTATGTTGCCTCCCTGGTGCCAGGGTCTGGGATGTCACTGAACGGATGGAGGGCATCCTGAATGGGGAGGATGATAAGGCAGAGGTCATGGTACATGTTGGTACCAATGACATAGGTAGAAAGAGGGATGAGGTCTTGCATTAAGAATTCAGGGTGTTAGGCAGTAGACTAAAAAGCAGGACGTCTCGGGTTGTAATCTCTGGATTACTCCCAGTGCCACATGCTAGTGTGCACAGAAATAAGAGAATAGCACAGATGAATATGTGTCTAAGAGTTGGCACAGGAGGGAGGGTTTTAGATTCCTGGATCACTGGGACCATTTCTGGGGAAGGTGGGACTTGTACAAGTGGGACGGTCTACATCTGAACCAGAGTGGGACAAACATCCTTGCGGGCGTGTTTGCAAGTGCTGTTGTGAGGAGGTTAAGCTAATTCAACAGGGGGGGAGGCACAGAATGTTAGCAGAATAGGGACACAACATAATACAGTAAAACAATCAAGTCAGAGGGAGTACAGCTGCATTAAGTTTCAAGGGAGTAAGACAAAGTTGGATGACCTCTACTTTAATGCCAAGAGTATTATAGGTAAAACGGATGAATTAAGGGTGAGGATTGACACGTGGAATTGTGATATAGTAGCCATCACAAAGACATGGTTGAGGGAGGGGCAGGATTGGCAGCTCAACATTCCGGGATATAGAAATTGAGGAGCAAATATGTGCACACTTTGTGGAGGTGTGTAAAAGCAATAACAATAGGGTAATTCTATTAGGTGATTTCAATTTTCCCAACATTAATTGGGATAAACAAAGTGTTAAGGGCTTAGATGGAGTGGATTTCTTGAAATGTGTACCGGAGAACCTTTTAGGTCAATGTGTAGGGGGTCCAACAAGGGACGGTGCAGTGCTGGACCTAATTCTGGGGAATGAAGCTGGACAGGTGGCTGAGGTGGTGGTGGGGGAGCATTTTAGTGATAGCAACCACGACATGGTACAGTTTAAGCTTGTTATGGACAAAGAAATAGACAAGTTGCAAAAAAGTGTTTTGGATTGGGGGAGAGTGGATTTTAGTAAAATAAGGCAGGATCTGGCCAAGGTAGACTGGGAACAGCTACTTGTGGGCAAATTAACAGAAAAGCAGTGGGTCATGTTCGAAAAGGAAACAGGGAGGGTACAGACTCAACATGTTCCCTCTAGGGTGATAGGAAGGAGTAACAAGCCCAGAGAACCATGGATACCAGAGATATTCAGGTGAGATGGAAATGAGAAGTTTTTAGCAGGTACAAGGGGAGCAAATCAGCGGAGGCATTAGTGGAGTACAGAAAGTGCAGGGTGGAGCTTAAGAATGGAATTAGGAGAGCAAAGAGGGGATATGAGAAAGCTCTGGCTGGTAAAAGTAGGGAAAATCCCAAGATATTCTATAAGTATATCAATGGGAAGAGGATAGCCAGGGAAAGAGTCGGGCCCATAAGCAACCAAGGGGGCAATCTATGGGTAGAGCCAGAGGACATCGGTAGACTCTAGAATTAATACTTCACATCCGTCGTCACCCAAGAGAATGAGGATGAAGGTATGGAACTCGGGGAAAGAGACTGCGAGGTTCTTGAGCAAATTGATGTAGGGAGTGACAAGGTATTAGAGGTATTGGCAGGCTTATAAGTGGACAAATCTCCAGGTCCAGATAATTTGTGCCCCAGACTGCTGAGGGAGGCAAGGGAGGAGATTGCAGGGGCTCTGATCCACATTTTTAATTCCTCTCTGGCCACGGGGGAGGGGCCAGAGGACTGGAGAACAGCCAATGTGGTTCCACTTTTTAAGAAATGTTGTAGCGATAAGCCAGGGAACTACAGACCAGTGAGTCACACGTCAGTGGTAGGGAAACTATTGGAGAAAATTCTGAAGGAGACAATCTATCTCCACTTGGAGAGGTGAGGTTTGATCAGGGATAGTCAGCATGGCTTTGTCAGAGGGAGGTCATCCCTAACAAATTTGATTGACTCTTTTGAGGAGGTGACCAGGTGTGTAGATGAGGGTAGTGCAGTTGATGTAGTTTCTATGGATTTCAGCAAAGCCTTTGACAAGGTCCTACATGGGAGACTTATAAAGAAGGCAAATGCACATGGGATACAGGGTAATTTGATAAGGTGGATTCAAAATTGGCTTAGTTGTAGGAGACAGAAGGTGATGACAGAAGGCTGCTTTAGTAACTGGAAGCCAGTGTCCAGTGGCATACCACATCGATCTGTGCTGGGTCCCCTATAATTTATATAAATGTCATAGCTGACTATGTGGGGGGGTAGGATTAGTAAGTTTGTGGATGACACAAAGATTGGCTGGGTGTTTAACAGTGAGGTTGAGTGTCTTGGGCTACAGGAAGATATAGGTGGGATGGTCAAATGGGCAAATAAGTGGCAGATAGAATTTGACCCTAAAAAGTGTGAGGTGATACACTTTGGAAGGAGTAATTTGACAAGGAAGTATTCAATGAACGGCATGACACTAAGAGGTTCTGAGGAACAAAGGGACCTTGGAGCATGTGTCCATAGATCTCTGAAGGCAGAGGGACATGTTAGTGGGGTAGTGAAAAAGGCATATGGGGCATTTGCCTTTATCAATCAAGGCATAGATTACAAAAGTAGAGAGATCATGTTGGAGTTGTATGGAACCTTGGTGAGGCTACAACTGGAGTACTGTGTGCAGTTCTGGTTGCAACATTATAGGAAGGATGTGATTGCACTGGAGAGGGTGCAGAGGAGATTCACCAGGATGTTGCCTGGGATAAAAGTTATGAAGAGAGTTTGGATAGACTTGGTTTGTTTTCATTGGAGCAGAGAAGACTGAGGGGCGACCTGATCGAGGTGTACAAGATTATGAGGGGCATGGACAGGGTGAATAGGGAGCAGCTGCTCCCCTTAGTTGAAGGGTCAGTCACAAGGGGACATAAGTTCAAGGTGAGGAGCAGGAGGTTTAGGAGGGATGTGAGGAAAAACATTTTTACCCAGAGGGTGGTGACGGAATGCGCTGCCTGGGAGGGTGGTGGAGGCAGGTTGCCTCACGTTCTTTAAAAATTACCTGGATGAGCACTTGGCACATCATAACATTCAAGGCTATGGGCCAACTGCTGGTAAATAGGATTAGGTAGGTAGGTCAGGTGTTTCTCACGTGTTTGTGCAGACTCGATGGGCCGAAGGGCCTCTTCTGCACTGTGTGATTCTGTGATTCTGTGTACCAGGACACCCTGATCGCACTGTAACTCAGTACTGCAATCTCTCTCTATTTAAATAATATGCTGCTTTTCTATCCTACCTGTCAAAGTGGACAAGTTCACAATTTCCCACATCATACTCCAGCGGATGGGAGTGGAGCATTGAATGGCAAAGGAAATAATTGTTTTTCCTTTACAGACGTGACTGCATCGGAGGAATGTGACGAGGCTGCCAGCAAAGTTCCTCAGACCTTCTCTGAGGATGAACATATCAATATCACAAAGGGTGCAGCATTACCTCTTTCTCCCACTCCAGGCACGAACACAGATACAAACCTTCAGTGAGTCAACGTTCATGATTCAGCTCAGTGTCACACCCTGGTGAGCACCTCACAAGAACACGGCCGCAGATGATGGAAGCTATGATAACTGAGGCCCCTGATAGTTGGATGGCTGTTAGAGGCCAAGCCTATTTTGTGTTCCAGGCTGAGGATGGTCCTCTGATGTCAGCCACAATCAACTTGCTGGAGTTGCAGAGACAAACAGAGGAGAATCTGACAGAGCTGCCTGAGGCTTTGAGTAGACATGCACGGATGATTGAAGAGTCCATCCAAGCCATGAACCCTGCCATGTCTCAGGTGCATAAGCAAGTGGCTGCATCCATGGAGAGATTGGCAACTGTTAACAGATCCAGGACAACTCCCCCAGAATATGCCTGGTGTTAACACCAAGCTGCAGACTATCACTGCCACCATGAGCTCACTTCAGCAGTAAACCAGTGAGAGATTGACAGTGCACCTCAACACCCTCCTCAGAAAGGAGATGCCATTCTGAATCACAAGGTTGCAGGACCTGTAGCCTGACACAAATTAGGGTTCCTGTCAAGACACTGAGGGTTTGCAGGAGGTCCCGAGTGGGAGATCCGCGGTGTCTTGGGGTCCTTCAGGCCTGGGGCTACCAGAGGACAGTTGCAATGGTCAAACACCATGGGGCATGGAGATCAGCAGTTTGTCTCCACTACAGCTGCAGATGTTGGCGATGTGCCTCATTGCATTAAAAGGAAATGATTCAAAAAGGGTATATAAATGCAGCAGAGCGGCAAGGGTGTTTATATCTTTCCTTCACAAGACTATCTTTGTGTGTGATTAAAAAGCGTTAATGAATTCCATTTTGTGTGCACTATTCATTGAAGGCTTATTAATGATGGGTTTAAGGGCATGCATGGATCCCCTTGAACCGATGTGCAAAGGGTCTTGTGCTGTATGCCTCTCTCTCTGATGAGTGGGGCAGATCAGAAGGAAGGCCTTTGTTGCCTGGTTGTTCAAAGGACATGTGACATACGTGGCCAGATATGCAGCCTAGAACTCAGCTGCCCTTCAAGAGAGGCAAGGATGCTGGAAGAGTGTAAGCATCAAGTTTTCTCAGGCCTCCCTAGCATCTGTCTCTATGTCTCAGACATTGGCAGCAGGCAGATGCTACTGTCTTCCTGCTCAACCTCCTCTGGGTTCATGTCCTTACCCCTTTGCAGTGCCAGGTTTTGCAGCACATTAACAGACAACAATGATATGTGAGACCATCGTTGGATCATACTTAGAGCTCACTCAAAATGGTCAAGGCAACAAAAGCATATCTTCATTAAAGAATCATGGAGTCATAAAATGGCCACAGCACAGGAGGCATTTCAGCCTGTCATATCTCTGCTAGCTCTCTGAAGGAGCAATTCACTTAATGCCATTCCCTCGCATTCTTACTGTAGCCCTGCACATTCTTCCTTTTCAGATAATGATCCAATTATTTCTTGACTGCCTTGACTAAAATTACCTCAACCACGCTCTCAGGCAATGCATTCTAGATCCTAACTACTTGCTGTGCGAAAAGGATTTTCCTCATGTCATTTTTGCTTCTTTTGTCAATTACCTTAAATCTGTGCCCTGTTGTTCTTGATCCTTCCACCAAAGGGAACAGTTTCTCCCTATCTACTCTGTCCAGACCCATCATAATTTTGTATATTTCTCTTAATTTCTTCTCAACCTTCTCTTCTCAAAGAATTGCAGTCTCAACTTCTTCAAACTATCTACATGACTAAAAGTCCTCATCCCTGGGACTATTCTCATTAATCTTTTCCGTACTCTCTCTAATGCCTTCACATCCTTCCTAAAGTGTGATGTGCAGAACTGGATGCAATACTCCAGCTGAAGCCAATCCAGTGTTTTATACAAGTTTAATATAGTGGAATAAGGGGACGCATGAAGAGGCAGCTATGTTGGAGTGAGACATAGACTGAGTGAGAAGTTGGAAATTTGGCTCACCTGGTAAGTTCTGGAAAGTTTTTCCTCAAGATCAAGAGTCAGGCTCTGACTTCAAACTTTCAGACTTCAAATTAGCCAAATATTCTAGTTAAACAGGAGCTTTCTGGCAGCGGAAGTTATCTGTCAATCAGCTGAAAGTGGTTGCCTTATTTTATCAAGAAATTGATTTATCATTGGAAGTTGGAAGTGAGTCATCAGTGGCTCCAGAAAAACAGACAGGTGCAAACCACATGGTGTACAGGGACACAAGGAAAGGAGACTACTCCTTGAGTGACACATAGACTGAGTGTGAAGTTGGGAATTTGGTTCATGAGGGAATTTGGTGTGAGAAGAAAGAGATGTTCCTTTTTCTAACCTTTTTCTCCAGCCTCCAGTAAATGTAGAAGACTCAAGGTGCTTTCCAGAAATAGAGGGTAACCTAAAGTCAGCAGTGAGAGATTGAAAAGCTGGGTGGCTGAAGGATTGGTGGTGCAGAGATGAGTCTGTGGGTTCAGAGCATTCCAAAGGAAATTGAACTGTGATGTACTGAATAAAAGGTAATTGATTGGGTGGTGAGCATTTTCTCTTTTTCTCTAATCTAGAGAATTCCAATCAGAGTAAGAAGAACACTGATTGGAATAATAACAAGCAGAACTAGAGGCTTTAATTAAAGTTTAATTAAGAAAATAATTTTGTTTAATAAAAAAAAACTAAGGATGGCAGGGCAGGTGGTGTATTTCAGCTGTGGAATGTGGGTTTGATGGACACCAATGTGACCCATGGCAACCATGTCAGCAGCAAGTGTCTGCAATTTGAGGAATTCTGACTCAGGGACACAGAATCACAGAGGTCCTTCAGCCCATTGAGTCTGCACCAACACTTGAGAAACACCTGACCTACCTACCTAATCCCATTTACCAGCATTTGGCTCATAGCCTTCATTGAGTTGGGGGCCAAGCTTTGAAAACTGTGATGCATCAGGGAGGGGAGTGTCACCTGGATGCCTTGTCCCAGAAGGCAGTCACACGACTTAGGCAAGGGTCTTCTGATTTGGTCAGAGACAGGAGGGTGTGACAGCAAATGGGGATGGTATGGCGATCGAAAATTTAAAAGTGGTGGAGTATCACCCCTTGCAATTGTCTAATCGGTTTGAGGTGCTTGCAGCTTGTATGGACAAGAGTGGGGCTACAAGGTGCTTGAGAGAACCAACCATGGCACTGTGGTGCAGGGAGCCATTTGAGTGGGGGAAGTAAATAGAATGTAGTGGTAATAGGGCACAGTATAGTTAGGGGGATAGGCATAGTTCTCTACAGCTGAGAGCGTGAATCCAGATGGCTGTGTTGTTTGTCTGGTGCCAGGGTTTGGGACATCTCCTCAGGGCTCAAGAGGAACTTGCAGTGGGAGGAGGAAGGATCCAGTTGTTGTGGTCCACATAGGTATCGATGACATAGATAGGACTAGGAAAGAGGTTCTGCTTAGGGTTTGTGAGTAGCTAGGGGCCAAATTAAAAAGCAGAATCACAAAGGTAATAACCTCTAGATTCCTACCTGAGCCACATGTGAATTGGCATTGGGTAAATGAGATTAGAGAGTTGAATGATAGTTCAAAGATTGTGTGTGAGAAATGGGTTTTGATTCATGGGGTGCTGGCATCAGTACTATGGAAAGTGGGGTTGTTCCATTGGGACAGTCTTCATATGATGCGTGCTGGGACTATTGTTCTACTGAGTTATATAAATAGGGCAGTAGAGAGTGCTTTAAACTAAACAGTGGGGGCACATGATGGGAGTTGTGGTAAAACTTAGAGGAAGCACAAGACAATGGAGCAGAGTAACCATGTGGGTCATGATAACTACAGTGTGGCAGGAAAGGGCAGAGCATATAAACTTAAGAGTGAGCCAGAAGATAAGGCCAGAGTTTGCAAGAATGGTAAAAAAACAGAATTAAATGTTCTCAATCTGTGCATAGCATTCACAACAAAATGGATACATTGATCGCACAAATAGAAATAAATATGTATGACCTGATAGCCATTTCAGAGACATGGTTGCAAGGTGACCAAGGCTTGGACCTAAATGTTCAAGGATAGTTGACATTTTGAATTTGTAAGCTGAAAATGCTTTGCCTGGTGTCTGCTTAGGTTGTTGTTGCCTTAGTGGAGACTAGTTTGGGAATTTGTTAAAAAGTTATGATAATTGTAATTTGTAGCCATGAGAAGAATTCTCCCCTTGTCGGGGGAGTTGTGTGGGGGCGGGAATGGGTGGGTGTGCCCCCGATCGGGTCTGCACCGCCAGTTTACGTGGGCAGGCCAATTAATGCCCACCCAGTGTGACGTGCACCCAGAAGCACTGTGCACTCCCTGTGTGGGCAGAGATGCCTCCGAGAGATAAGTTTTAAGTTTAAAAATGTCAATAAAAAATAATTAAGACATGTCCCCCATGACAGTGTCACATGAGCTGGAACATGTCAATGAACTTCAGTGAAATCTTTTTTTAAATTTATAAACCCTTCATGAAACCTCATCCCGCCCGTGGATGAGGGTCCATGAAAAATGCAAAGGCCGCCTGGGCTCTTCGCCTGCCTGCCACCCTTAAGGTTGGACGGGCAGCTTTCTCAATAGGGTTAATTAGTTAATTAATGGTTTTAACAGGCCTTTGACAGTTTTGCAGGCGTGCAGCCGACTCTGGTGCATGCCTGCTGAACCGAAAATCTAAATGACATGCAGTGATGTCGGGAAGCACTTCCGACATCACCGCACATCATTTTAGGCGTCAGCATGTGGGCCCTGCCCCTGCTCATCAAGCTGAAGATTCAGCCCCATGTGTATATATTTAACTTGTGTAAATTAAATAAATGTCTCATGCAGTTTGATATAAAAACCTCTTGAGAACTGGTCGTCGTATTCCTGAATTTAGAGCTGCTTCTAGCACATACCACTTTAAAAATAGGCTGACAGTTGTCTAAAGTTTCCATCTGGGGTACCACTTTTGCTCTTCCCCTCTTTTTCCTCCCCCGCTGTGCAGTTGAGCCACCCACAGTGCCATGAGCGTGGCTGCACTCCCCAGAGGAACCGTCACTCTCACCGTTTTCCAACAGATAAACGGTTTTCAAGTGAGAATTTCCTGACTACCTGCCTGATACCTTCTTTCTGACTGATGGTCACCCATTCCCTCTCTGTCTGCACTTCTGTAAGCTGTGGGGTGACCACACCTAAAAACATGCTATCCATAAAACTCTCAGCCTCGCGGTTGCACCTCAGTGCCTCCAGTTGCCACTCAAGCCCCGAAACTTGGAGCTCAAGTAGCTGCAGCTGGTGGCACTTCCTGCACACGTAGTCGGTCAGAGTGCCAAGAACATCTAGAACTTCCCACATGTTGCAGACGGAACATAACATGGGACTGAGCTACACTGCTATGCCTCTAGTTGAAAAAGAAAACCCTTACTTTAAGTTAAATACAGTAAAAAAGAGTTAAATTATTTATGTACTTTAAATAAAGACTAGAACCCTTACCTTTCCCTAGCTTAATCTGTATTAAACTGGGGAAGAACACTTACCCACTACTCACCAATCAGCTCTCACCTGTGTGTTGATATCACTTTTTGAAGCTTCCCCGCACCCACACTGGTTTTGATCTCTCCACCTTGCTCTCATGATGGTACACTTATTATTTTCAACAAGAACTGACTGCAGGACACTCTTCCTAGACTGCTTCCCCGCAATGCTGACTGCAGGACACATTTCACCTTTTCTGAAGAAAGAGAAAAACTAACTCACTTTATTTGGAAGAAAATGCAGCTACGCTTCTCCAAGACTTCAGGATAAATAAGCTTTTCATTTAACATTTAGTCTAAAACGTTCCATTTTACAATGCTAATGCAGCTTCCATGAAAAAAACAAACACTAATTATCTAATTAGATTGGGATTAATCCATTAAAATGGCTTTGAAAGAAATAATCAACTACATTAAGGAGAAGTAAATTACAATTCTATTAATGCAGAGAAATTGCATGTTAGTCAGTAGTACTTGACAAATAAATGTTGATAGAATTTGCGGTCAGCTGCACAAACAATCACCAGAGTTAAAGATTTCATTTTGAAAGTGAATGAACAGTGGCTACAAGGATAACTTCCCACTGCACATAGATTTAGTACAGAACAATTTTATCATCCAGTAAAATTAACCAGTGCTTAAAGTTAAACATCGTGCTTAAAATGGAAGCTTGAACTCTCACTAAAATTCTGATTTGGGAAACCAAATTATAGAATTCCTTTCTCCAGAATAATTTTGACATCAATGTGCACTCAAAGAACTTTCATTGTTTAATTTTTCATCAAGCACACAATTGACCTCCATTTAATTCTGTCAGGCCCAAACAATTCTTTAGTGAAAACAAAAAATGATGGAAATACTCAGAGGGCCTAGCAGTGTCTATGGGAAGAAGAATGGACTTAATATTTCAGGTAAATGACCCTTCATTTGAAAGGTCATCGACCTGAAGCTGTAACTTTGTTTCTCTCTCACTAGATGCTACCCGACCTGCAGAGAATTTCCAACATTTTCCATTTTTCTTCCAGATTTCGAGCATCTGCAGTATTTTGCTCCTGCCAAGCAATTATTTGACTAATATCCAATTTCTTCTAGGATTAAAACATTCTCACAGATGCTATGATTGACCCAACACACAAAATATGTATTTATTCTTGAGCAAATCGTGTTTTTTTCATCCATGTACCACGTGACTGCAGTGGTTCAACATACAAACATCTGATATAGGAACAGGAGTAGGCTATTTGGCTCCTCCAGCCTGCTCCACCATTCAATAAGATCATGGCTGATCTGATTGAGGCCTCAACTCCACACTCCACCTACCTCCAATAACTTTTGACTCCCTTGTAAGTCAAGAATCTATCTACCTCTGCCTTAATAATATTCAATGACCCCACCTCCACTGCTTTTCAGGGAAGGGAGTTCCAAAAGTTCACACCCCTCAAAGAAAAAAATTCTTCTCACCTCCGTCTTAAATGGGGAACATCTTATTTTTAAACTGTGCCCCAGTTCTAGTCTCTCCCACAAGAGGAAACATCCTTTCAGCATCCACCCTTGACAAGTCCCTTCAGGATCTTATATATTTCAATAAGATCGCCTCTCAGTCTAAATGCCAATGGATATAGGCCCAGCCTGTTCAACCTTTCCTCACAAGAAAACTCTCCTGGCCCAGGTATCAGTGGAGTGAACCTTCTGTGAACTGCTTCTAACACATTTATGTTCTCACTTAAATAAGGATTCCAAAACCGAACACAGTACAGTACTCCAGATGTGGTGTCACCAACAACTGTAGCAAAACATTCCTACTTTTATATTCCATTCCCCTTGCAATAAACAGCAACATTCCATTTGCCTTCCTAATCATTGGCTGTAGCTGCACATTAACCTTTTGTGATTCATGTACCAGGACACCCAGATCTCTCTGTTCCTCGGAGTTCAGCAATCTCTCCATTTAAATAACATACTGCTTTTCTATTCTTCCTGCCAAAGCAGACAAGTTCACATTTTCCCACATTATACTCCATCTACCAAAATTTTGCCCACTCACTTTACCTATTTCCCTTTGCAGATGTCCTATGCCCTCTACAAAACTTACTTGCCTACCTATCTTGTTGCATCATCAAATTTAGCAACCATACATTTGGTCCTTTCAACCAATTCATTGATATAAATTATAAATAGTTGATGCCTCAGTACTGATCTTTGTGCCACTCCACTTATCACACCTTGCCAACCTGAAAATGACCCATTTATGTTTGCTCTCTGTTTTCAGTTAGCTCACCAACCCTCTATCCATGATAATATGTTACCTCCTACGCCATGAGCTCATATTGTGTGCAGTAATCTTTGATGTGGCACATTGTCAAATGCTTTCTGGAAAGTACAGCACATCCACAGGTTCCTTTTTATCCATGTTACTTGGTACTTCCTGAAAGAACTCCAATAAATTAGTCAAACATGATTTCCCCATCACAAAAACCTTGTTGACTTTGCCTGATTGCATTGAGATTTTCCAAGTGCCCCAATATAACCTCCTTAATAATGGATTTCAGCAATTGCCCTAGCTAGTTAAGCTAACTGACCTGCAGTTTCTTGTTTTCTGTCTCCTTCCTTTCTTGACTAGAGGAGTCACATGAGCTATTTTCCAGCCAGATGGGACTTTTCCAGAATCTATCAAATTTTGGGAAATTGAAACTGGTACATCTGTCATTTAAACAGCTGCTTTTTTTAATACCCTAGAATGAAATCCATCAAGTCCTGGGGATTTGTCAGTTTTTAGTTCTGGTTTTCTCTGATCTTCTAATTTCCCCTTCTTATTAATCTTTTCATCATTCTTTGCTGTTCTTTATATTCTGTCCAATCGTCTGACCTGCCTCTCATCTTTGTGGAATTATATGCATTTTCTTTCAATGCGATACTATATTTAGCTTCCTTTGTTAGCCATGGATGGTGTATCCTTCCCTGAGAGTCTTCCTTTCTTTATCACTGGTATGTATCTTTTCTGAGTATTCCAAAGTATCTCCTTAAATGTCTGCCACTGCATCTCTACTGACCTATCCCTTAACCTAATTCCCCAGTTGATTTTAATCAGCTCTATCTTCATGCACCCATAATTGCCCTTATTTAAGTTTTAAACACCAGTCTTAGGTCCACTCCTCTCTCCCACAAACTGTGTGTGAAATTAAATTATATGTTCACTGCTACCAAGGGGCATCTGCACTATTTCACTATAAGGTCATCAATTAATCCTGTTGCATTGTACATTACCAGATTTAGTATAGCCTGCTCTCTGGTTGGTGCCAAAATGTGGTGCTCTAAGAAAATGTTCTGAAAGTACTCTATGAACTCAACATACCATTGCCAATCTGATTTTTCCAATCTATATGTTGACTAAAATCACCTATGATTTTCACCATATCTTTCTCACAAGCCCCCTTATTTCTTCCTGTATACCCCATCCTACAGTGTGGTTACTGTTAGGGGGCCTATAAGTCACTCCCAAACATGACTTCTTATTTTTACTATTTCTCATCTCTACCCAAATTAATTCTACATCTTGATTTCCAGAACTAAGGTCATCACTCTCTATTGTAACAATGTCATCCTTAATTAACAGAGCTACCCTCCACCTTTTCCTAGCTTCCTGTCCTTCCTAAATGTCATGTCACCTTGAATTTTCAGGTTCCGGTCTTTGTCATCCTGCAGCCATGTCTGTATAATGGCAATCAGATCATACACATTTATTTCTGTTTGAGCTGTCAATTCATCTGTTATGAATGTTACATGGATTCAGATGCAGAAAGTTTAATTCTGCCTTTTACTGTTTTTGTAACTTCTAGCCTTATCTGCTGGTGTACTCTTAGGTTTGTACATTCTGTCCCTTCCTGCACTGCATTTCCCTTATTCCTGTGTTGTTCTCTTGCCTTATCTTCTCTATTTAATTTATCACATCTTCCCAAGCTTGAGCGGGAAAGTGATTCACCACTATCTTCTCAAGGGCAATTAGGAATGCACAAAAACTTTAGGCTTTGCCCATAGCCCATGAACAAATAATAATGAAAAAGGAACTGGAGCTATGTGTTTCTGTCTTTTACTTAGCACCTTGAATGATTCTAAAATGTTTCAATTTCTGGTTTTTCCACACTTTTATTGAAGGGCTAATGTTTAACACATTGTAGTTGAGCTGAAAGGTATTTACGGTTAAGCTTTGGTTGTGCCCAAGTTTACAAAACAATACAGGTGAGGATATCTATTCATTCCATTTTAGCTCAAATAACTACAGTTCATTCCTAGTAGTACCAATGGCAGATATTTTCTGAGATTGGAACAAATCAAGTAAACCTAGGCAAAACTACTTATGATAGATGATTTGACTGCCTCAAGCTGCCTGATTTCCTTACTTGAATTGTGCATACAATAAAAGAGAAATCTATGTGATGTTTTGCATATTAAGGTGAAGAATACTAAAGACAGGATTTTGAGGTCGTCGGGCAGGCAAGGTGGCTGGGCCAGGGAGTGGCCGGGGAACTGCCCGTCGCCCACATTCGGCTCCCGACCGCGAGTTCACGCTGGCTGACCAATTAACAGCCAGACAGCGTGAAAGGCACGCTGAAATGCTCAGTGCTGCTGGGGTGGTGGCAAGAGGAGGGCAAGCACTGAAGTCAGCATGGGAGAGCACTCAATGAAAGCTCCCCAATGGCAGACAGCTGCCTCAGGGAGCTGAAGAGTTTAAAACCATGAAATAAAGTTTTGAAAATGCAGAAAAGTATTTCCACACATCAGACTCACTCACATGAAAATATAGATTATAAAAATTCTGCCCAAACATTTTTATTTAAAAAAAAAAATATCGGAAACCTCATCCTGCCCTTGGATGAAGTTTCCTAAAAAAAACAAAGGCCACCTGGCAGATTTGCCCGTCCGCCATCCGTAACGTTGGGTGGGCAGTGAAAAATTGCTGTTAATTAATAAATTATTGGCCTTAATAGGCCTCTTAATTGTTAGTGGGCACGCCGCCAACTCTCACGTGCGCACACCGACTGAAATATTGCGCGTTATTTCACACTCAGGCGAGCGAGAAACTTTGCACTGTTTGACCTTTTCTCTTGTTTTCAAAACACTGTTCATCTATCTTTGGGCACAAAAATGATTTGGTCCTAATTTACTAATTCAATGTTCAATGACGAATTAAAACAACACAATTTCCCTTTGCTTCCCTCCCCAGTAGTCGAGTGATCTGATTCAGATTTTGCCTTTTCATTCCCACCACTGAATAAAAATCCATTGCAGTAAACACATCCTATTTTAAAAAAGGGATGGATATGTGAGCCCTAAAGTGGCTGGCATCCCTGGAAGGTCTGGGATGTGGAAATTCTCCTGATCTTAACGGCAGAGCCTCAATAACAAAACAGTTCCCCTAGTCCTGACTGACATCCAGACAGGTTCACTGCATAGCCAGTGGGTCTAAGTGGCAACTTGGAAGCAGGAGGCTGCACTTAGTGACCCATGGGGACAGTCTCCATCTGTCAGTGGTTTCAGAGATCTGGAGATGACTGAGCGAGCTGCGGAATCACTGCAATCAGGAGGGTAGAGATTGTGGCTTTGGAGGACAAGAAGTCCTTGTAGGGTCTGGTTGGAACACTCCTGCTCTTTCTGGACCACAAGGAGTTTTGACAGAAGTAATTTTTACAACGAACCTTGGCCTCTTCTGACCAGTTAGTGCCTCCCACTGTTCTTCTGTTGTCAGGCTTCAGACTGTGAAGAGCTGCCCCTGAGTTTTAGCTAAGATTACGGCATGTCACCAATGATACCATTGGGCCACAATTTTTTAATGTATAGTAGGCACCTGTCTGCCCATAGTAATAGCCTTAGCTGGTTTGAAATCCAGCAAAGAGAAGATGAGGCCGGGCAATTACGGAACAGCCCCACATCCAATTTTAATCTTTGCCCAACACAATTCTCCCTGTGTAAAGGGGATTAAAACCTTAGGCAATGATTCAAATTGGTTAATACATATCATTCCCATCGCTCATATTCAAATCAGACAGCTTGATAAAGACAACTAAAATGAACTATTACTGATGTAAACACAACAGAAAAGTAGCATATGCCCAAATACACAGTACGACCCACCAGCAATTCAGTATGTTGTTGTCAGGAATGATTTCAACTAACATGGTAAGTTTATGATTTCTGCCAGGACATGATGTGAGAAATAAACATCTCAAAAAGTAACTTGTAAAGTGCTCGATTTGGAGTTTTGTTTTGTATGGATGTGAGATTTGGACCTTGTGAAAAGAGGAGACCAACTTGCTAAATAGCTTTGAAATGTGGATTTGGCGGAGAATGGAAAGGACTTGTTCAACAGAAAAAGTAACAAATGATGAGGTGCTGAGGAGAGTGAATGAACAAAAGAAATTTGCTGAACATAATTAGAAACAGACAGGGAGTCTGGGTAGGGCACACCCTAAGAGGAAACAGATTTGTAAGATACATTATGGAGGGAAGATTTCAAGGAAAAATAGGAAGAGGAAGAACGAGAATATTAATGCTGGATGGCATGAAAATTGAAGGAAGTTATCGGCAAATGAACAGACTGGCACAGGACAGAAAGACAAGGATCTGCTTTCAGGCGGAACACACATGATGATGTATGAGTTTTGACAGGGGTGTGGTGAGGAAGTTGATCCACCAAGCAGGCGTAAAATGTGTGTTCAAGAGTTCAATTTGTTGCATGGTGTTCGAAGGCACATTCTAACCAGAAATACACCACCTGCCATATTTGTAAAGACTTCTGTATAGGCTCAGTAGGCATCCAAGGCTCAAGCCAGAAACAAGCACTTGATGCTTTACATATGCAAATGGAGGGCCTAACACCTGTCCTGGGTCCCATTTCCAAAATATGTTAGCAACTGACCATAACATCTCCTTCAATCCTTTCTTGCTCCCTCCCTTCCTTCCTTCCTGTTTCAAAGAATTGATATGTAACTGTCTACTTAACCAATTTATTTAACTTTGCCTAATTTACAGAAACCTTATTTGGGGGTTGCAAATTTCCTCCAATCAATCAAAAAAATTGATGAGAGGAAATAACACAAAGGGCCATTTTTGCTACAATGATCTACAGAAGAAATTTCCCTACACCACACCTTCAAAGCGCTTATGCTATTTTGAGTGCCATTTCCCATTCCATATTTGGTAGCTGGAGGAACTAAAGTTAGATTTATTATTTTTTCTTATAAACATGATTACATTTTTTTAATATCCCATTTCCCTTGGGGCCTACATTTAATGTCATCATTCAACACTGGAGCAAAGTTAATGTGGCTTTTGTCATAAATTCATGTTGTGATAATTTGACATATCATTTATTAGAGACGAATATTACCCTCGGCCTTTTAAGTCTGCTCACAGCTTTCAAAGCTGCCAGTTTGCAGAGATAATCTCTAGGGGACAGCCCTGTGTCTGATTTCTAGTCATTGTGTTCATTGTGCTGGAAGAATTCAAATAATATTCATTCCTCAGTAGAGCTGGCATATCAAACCCAATCACATAAACAAAATCTTTAGAAATCGAAGGGCCACTTAACAACATTTTCACAACCTTGACCTTAAATCTGGAATTTAAAAAAATCATATTTCCTACTTTCCCTACTCAAGAAATTATATTAAGAAGTTATGTGATTTAAGAAGAGAGAAAAAGCTTAAAGCTTTCATTGATTCTTTTACAGTACCAAAGGATTCTACCACCTGGTGAAATTATGGGCCTGGGTTTTCCAATATTTTTTTGGATACCGGAATTCTAGTGCAGGAGACAGGAATTTAGGAGCACGGTTATGGATGCTAATGGTTCACACATTGTAAAATACAAGTTCAGGCCCCAAAATCAGGAGGTTAGAGGAACAGATAAATGATGTTTTCAATCATTTCACTAGACTTCTGCCAAGTTCACACAATGTCACGGCCAGAGATTGGAAGAATCCAAATTTAATTCAAGACCTTAAATTGCGCCTGTTGTTATCCCCACATTTGCATTCTAACACTGATCCCCCATGGAAGTTTGCTAGAACAACGGGAGAGTGTCTAATTTGCTTGGGGCAGGCAGGAGAAAGTGCCACTTGGGCCAGTATTTGATGCCCCATGCATCTGAAAACAGGCATGAATATACATCCACGGTGACGACTTCCCAGGCATCCCCTGCCCAATTGGTGCCAAGTAATGAGGCCAATCCAGAAAAAAAAAATGTATGAATCCCACTCTTAGGGCAGAATTTTTCATGCCATGAGTGTCAGGCATCTAGGTGGGCATGAGCAGAGAATATGGCAAGAAGGCCAAAAATTGGTTTCACTGCATCGTGAAACCAGTTTGCAATCATCCTCTTCACCCATCAATTGTGCGCCGCATTTCCTGCCACCACACGCTGGGAACCTCATTTTAATACATCTGCATATCATTATAAGCCCAGCTTGCCGGAATCATTCCCCCACACAGGATCATCCGAGCACCCTAGCGTGATTGCACACCGAGGTGTTTCACAACTGTACATAAGCGATGTGCACCTGGTGAGCTGCAATTGGCTTGGAACTTTGAGGTTTGTTTGCCTACCTGGCTTCGGTCAGCACTCACAATCATCAGCACCAGGCATCACAGGCTGCACCACAGCACTTTTAGGGGGCCTCACGGGCAGTTCTCCACCTACTAGACCAGCTGTAAGGCGGGGGTGGCTTTTCAACAGCTGTAGGGTTAGGGCTTGCTTGGGGCAAAGGGAGAAGTGGCCTCAGGCAAGAGAAGAGGCTGCATGGTGAGAGCTGTACTAGGGTAGTGGGGTATTCCAAGGTATGTGAAGGGGCTCATATTGATCTCTGCAAATAGTCTCAAGGTGGTGAGGGCTGAGGAGGCAGTCTCCAGAGGAGATGAGGCCAGGTGGTGTGTGAGAGAGTGAATAGTGATATCCCTTGAGTTGGCAGTGAGTGAGATGCCAGTGAATGTGTGATGACCTTGTGAGTGTGTGAGTTTAAAGTGATGAGATGGTTGCCTTACCCTGGTGGCACAGATGAGATCATTCTCTAGATGGCCAACCTCTTCCATGTAGCATTGGCACTGATCACCACTTCCACCACCTCCCAAGCTGGAGTGCTGAGGTTACTGCACCTCCTGCGGCCAGGGCAAGGGTGAAAGACATCATGGCTGGCCTCCAAAATGCATTCCAGTAATGGGTCACTGAACTTCTCTTGGCTTTCAGGGCCATGTCTTCATTGGTGCATTCCTGGGCTGCAAGCATTGAGAATTGGGTGGGCGGCTGCAGTTTAGGTATGGCACTTGGAGTGAGGAAATGGTGAGGTAACTGTGTGGCGGGCAATTCAGAAGCCACCTGCTAGTGAGACGGCGTGTTTCCTCTGGCTGCATAATCAATAACGTGGGATTGGGATGATATGGTGTGAAAAGCCACTATTGTGGCCAGCGGGTAAAACGTTCTTACTCCCACCCGGTACCACACTTAGTACAAATTTGGGACGATTCCACCTTTAGGTTCAAACATAGGCTAATGAAGGCCAGTTGTTTCATATTTCTCAATATAGGGTTGGGATTTTGTGGTGTAGGGGATACTCTGTGGACCTTTAGAAATAGTGGCCGGGACTCGATTCCAGGATTCCTGGCCCCATTCCCAGTGCCCCAATTTCTGTCAAGGTGGGATAAGGGTGCGGGTCCTTTGCAAAGATAGGCATCTCCTAGCCCTTCACAATTATCATAGAGTTGGGCCATTTTCTCAAGGAACGATGGTTCACAGCCCTTCACAGGTGACTTGAACCATAGTCTGGATGAGGGGACTCTTTGAATGGTAAGTTCTAAAGGTCTTACCCATCCAAGCTATGCCCCTTCATCCACTCACTGCTGCCATGGCCCCTCCTTGCAAACCTATGGCATTTTCATGCCTATTCCCCCAGTATACACTCTACAGAACCAATGATCCCTATAGCAACAATTTGATGTGCAGAAAAGATCTGGAAAAAAAAAAACAGTCATTCATTCAAACAGAGGACCAGCAGCTCAGCATTATTCCATTATCACTATTCCAGCGCCACCAGGAATAGTGACCACTGCTGAGGTATGTAGAGGCCCTGCAGTCTACAGCAGGTAGGCAAAATCCTTTAAAAAATTCCAGCACCAAGTACTGGAAGGGAAACCCTCCCAGGGATATCGTTGGAGCCATAGGTGTTGCTTTACCTGCCCATGGCCCCCTCTTAGCTTAAAAATTTCTTCCACCCCTGGGCTGCCACCGGGGGCCTGCTACTGGGAGGCTGCCTCCGATTAACTGGTAGCCTCCTCACGTAGTGGAAGGGTCAATCGGGCATCGGCAAAATTCCAATAGCCTGGCAAAATAGCTTTTAATAGGTTCTTTGCATTTTTAAATTGGCTGCGGGCTGTCTTGGGCGGGCAGCCTGACTGATTCTGGCCTGCGATACGGTCAGGGAGCCAATCTGCCACTGTTCTCCGCTGTTTTATTGACCATGCTTCCATTTCTGCCTCTTGGGGAAGGCAGTAAAATTCTGCCCAATGTAACCAGATTGTCTCCTGTTTCCTTGGAGGTTCTGCTGGCTTAGTACCAAAGGTACTAAGGTTGTAAAGAAGGCAGATGGAATGCTCTCCTTCATTGGCAGAGGCATAGAATATAAAAGTAAGGCTATCATGTTGGAATTGTATAAAATACTGGTGAGGCCACAACTGGAGTATTGTGTGCAGTTCTGGTCACCACATTACGGGAAGGACATGGCTCTGGAGAGGATGCAGAGGAGGTTTACAAGAATGTTGCCAGGGTTAGAAAAGTGTAGCTACGAGGAGAGATTGAATAGGTTGGGGTTATTTTCCTTAGAAAAAAAAGGCTGAGAGGTGACTTGATTGAGGTGTACAAAATTATGAGGGGAATAGATAGAGTGGACAGGATAAAATTGTTTCTCTTGGTGGAGAATTCTAGAATCAGGGGACATAGATTCAAGATAAATTGCAGAAGGTATAGGGGGGGCATGAGGAAGAACCTTTTTATGCAGATGGTAGTGGGTGTCTGGAATTCACTGCCCAAGTTGGTGGTAGAGGCAGAAATTCTAAACTCTTTTAAAAAGTACCTGGATCTGCACCTAAAATGCTGTAAGCTGCAGGGCTTTGGGCTGGGTGCAGGAAGGTGGGATTAGAAAGGGCACCTGTGTGTCCTTGGGCTGGCATGGACAAGATGGACTGAATGACCTCCTTCTGTGCTGTAACTTTTCTATGATTCTATGGTTCTAAAACAGTTGAAATCCTATGGAATTGTAGGGCCCAGTAAAGTTAGCAGTCCGCAAAATGATATATGCATGACAGTAATAGAAGGAAATCATGAGGGCAAGATTGTTTTTTTCAGAAATTTTGCCATTCACACCAACATTGCATTTGACATTTAAAATCATGGAATGATATAGCACAGAAGGAGGCTATTCTGTTTATTGTTCCTGTGTTAGCTCTTTTAAAGCGTTATCCAACTATTCCGCGGTATTTCTCCATTGCCCCAAATATATTTTCTTTTGCTGTATCTATCCAGTTTCCTTTTGAAAGTTCCTATTGAATCTGCTCCCATCACTCTTTCAGGCAGTGCATTCTGGATCATAACAACTCGGTTTGTAAAAATATACTACTCATCTACCCTCTGATTCTTCTGCCAATTTTCTTAAATTTGCATCACCTCCTGCCAGTGGAAACAAATTCTCCTCATTCTAGTAAAATCCCTCCTCATTTTGCAAATGTCTATTAAATCTCCCCTTAACTTTTTCTGCTCTAAAGGGAACAGGCCAACCTCTCAGGTCTCTCCACAAAAGAAGCGGTGTCAGGGAGCAGCTGATTAAGAAGAGGAGGAACCTTGAGCAGTGACAGTTTAAAAACAGAGAGCAGCAGCACTAAGCAGCAGCCTAATGCCAGACAAATAAAGGCAGAAACTCAACAAGTAACGTTATGGTCAGCAGTATGAAGAACAGTGGAACCCGAGGAATTAGAGCTAAGTGATAAAATTATAATTTATCTAAATATCATATTCCTTCAGGTAAAGAAGCAGATCTAAGAAGCTAAATATATTAAAGAGGCCAAAAAACTCAATGGAGGAGACCAACATTAATTTGACCCAATTTGAGCAATAGGTGAAGCTAGCTGTTTGACGTTGCTACTATGCAGTAGCAACACGAGTGGTATTCACCACTAACAGGATGCTGCTGTCAAGCCAAAAAGACATTCTGCCTCTCACACAGATGAATAATGTGGTATATGAATTTCAGTGCCAGTGTGATGCTAGGTATGCAGACCGTATGTCTCAACGTCTGGTGGGGCATATCAAACAGCATGTCCCAGCTACTTTTTGCAATGAGCAATGTACAGACCATACCCAACCAGCCTGTGCAAAACTCAAAACACAATGTGCAACATTAGATGTGATTCCGTGATTGGACAACATTTGCTAAATAATCCTCTAATTAATTACTAATTAATTTCCAATCAAGTTAATCCATCTGCGAATTAATACTATTATTCAAGTGAATCTATTAGTTCTGGACATAAAATAATGTTAATTAATAAATAGATAAAGATTAGAGATGGCAGCACAGGGAATGCTTTGGGGCCATGATATATGGGAGGTTGAGGGAAGCGATACCGGATCGTCACACATATGATAAATGTTTCTGTTTTGAGTCACTTCAGTTCAATATTCCTGAGTTGGAGTGTGTGTTAGAGACATTTTGACACAATTAGGGAGGGGAAGGAATTTTTAGATAGTTTTCCCCAGAGTACACTCACACCTTAGAGAAAAGCTCAGGTGCAAGAAGTGGGGGACAGCGCTGTGAATTAGTACGGTATGGGAAACAAAGGGGCAACAGAGAAGGAGGTCCTGCAGGCACTATTCCCATCTTCCATACATCAGTCCTATCCTACAGTTCAATGTCTTGTACTTGTTACCTCTGAGGATAAGGATGAGGGATGCAAGGACAGGCGGATAAAATGCGAATCAAGGCACCATGGAGCATGGTGAAGGGTAATGGGGGAGGAACAGAATAGCAAGGGTATCGTCATAGGGGATTTTATAATTAGGCAAAAGGATAGAATCCTCTTTGGATATGCACTTAATTGGCAAACTGCAACTCCCATGAAAAATGGGATAATTGAGCGACGGGGAGTGGAAAATGCAGGGCTAAGTCTTTAAAAAGCCTTGAGTAACTGAAGGTTGCAGCAGCAGGCTGAGGGTGTCATGGGTAAATAGTAAATGTTTTACTAGACTGGGGTCCCTGCCTTGGGCCTCAGCAGGGATACTGTGGACAATTCTGTGCTCCATACTTCAGGAAAGATGTAAAGGCATTAGAAAAAAGGTTCGCCAGGGTGTTACCAGAATTGAGGGGCTCCAATTGTGAGAAGAGATTGGAAGGATTAGAGCTGTTCTTCTTAATTGGAACAGAAAAGTTTAAGAGGAGAGCTAATTGCCTTTTTCAAGGTAATTTGCTAGGCAGAAACTGTTTTCTTCGGTAAGTGGGTCAATAGCTAGAGACCCATAGGTTTAAAATCATTGCCAAAAATCTAGAGGGGAGATGAGGAGAAATGAAAATTGCAGCTATGAGGAAAGATTGGATAGGCTAGGGTTATTTTCCTTAGAACATAGGAGGCTGGGGGGTGACCTAATTGAGGTGTACAAAATTATGAGGGGACTAGATTGGGTAGAAGGAAAGACTTGTTTCCCCTAGCTGAGGGGTCAATTACCAGGGAGCATAGATTTAAGGTTATTGATAGAAGAAGTAGAAGGGACATGAGGAAAAACTTTTTTACCCAGAGGATAATAGACATCTGGAATCCATTACCTAAATTGATGGTTGAGGCTGAAACACTCAACTCATTTAAAGTGCTGTAACCCGCAACACTACGGACCAGGTGCTGGAAAGTGAGATTAAAATGAGCAGCTAGCTTCTTTTATCTCTTTTTATGGCCAGCACAGACACAATGGGCTGAATGGCCTCTTTCTGTGCCGTAACTTTTCTTTGGTCCTATGGCCGTATGGTTTTACTCAGTTGCTGGGATCTGGAATTCTTGACCTGAAAAGTTGGAGGAAGCTGACTTCATAACTAAGTTTAAAAAGGTGTTGGACAAAATGAGGATGAGGAACTTATGGAGTTACAGACAAAAGTTGGAGGTTTCACCTAAACAACATAGTTCTTTCAAGGAACTAGCACAGGCATGATGTGCCAAATGGCCTCCTTTTGTGCTGTAAGTTTTATGATTCTACGTCAAATTTTGTGGCACTCTTCGAAATGTTACCATGTCAGGACTCTAGCAGAGACACCCAGAGAAGGAAGCAGGTAGGAAAGAAGCACATGATGACTAGAATTTAGCACAAGTAATGGGGTTCCCTCCACTAGTTGGGAGGGGCCCAACACTACATAAGTGCCCTCAGGCAATTAATTGACTGGTGTCTGGCCTTCCACATCCAAGCCCCCAGTGAGGTGGAAATCACACACCTGAGAACTGCCAGTCAATCAGGGGACAGCAGCTCTCAATTGGCAGCAGCACCACCGGGAGTGGTGGCTGTTGCCGGTAATGCTCCAAGGCCCAATCCGAGGATTGCTGCTAGATCCCTGGACATAGTTGAGTGGGGTAGGATGAGGGTCACTGGGAAGGGGTTCACCAGAGGGAGTGGGGGCAAAGAGGTAGGAGACAAGGTCAAATGGCTTTCAGCTGGCTCCCTTGATCAGGCACATTTTGTTAGCTATTTGAGTCACAGGGTACCTAGGGTTATGGATAGAGACTTCAGTGACAGACTTGGTGAATTATATCAATGTGATGGTGGAAAGTTTTAAAAACACTAACCAAATGAGTCAATGATTTAGGGAGTAAAGGAAAGAACTTTGTTTTTAGTAAACCTTGCTGATGATATAGTGCCTGAAACATAACATGGTTTTAATTAAAATTGCAGGACATTCAGTGCAAAAATGACCAGATAGATGAAGGAGAAATACATGGAACAATGACAGCCTGACATTTAACACTCATTGACATTGTGAGAGATTTTAACATGGTTAGCAGAAAAGGGCTCTCACTAACTGTGGCTGCCCCAATATGAACATTAACATAATTAATAATTACATGATAGCATTGGCTGATTGGCTGATGATGTATCTAACACATTTCCCATGAAAATTGATGAAGCAAGGCTATATACTCACTTCAAATTTCTTCAAATTATTTTTCACAGCTTATGGAAAGGAAGAAAGAATTGCGTTTATATATTCTCTTCTGCATCTCAGGATATCCTGAAATGTTACACTATTATTTTTTTACTGCAGGCAAATGTGGCAACCAATTTGCAAGGTTACTCAAAATGCAAATAAGGTAAGTGACAAGGCCACCTGTCTTGATGATGAAGATAAATGTTGGCCAAGATAATTCCCCTATTCTTCTTCAAGTAGTGCCGTGGAAACTTTTGCATTCACCTTAACAGGTTGGTGGAGTCTCTGGGCAGGATTTTCGGGTCGCTGGGTGGACGTGGCGGCTAGGCCCAGGAGCGGCCGGGAAACAGTCCACCGCCCGCGATTGGCTCCGACTGTGGTCTCATGCTGGTTGGCCAATTAAAGGCCAGCCATCATGAAAGGCGTGCTGAGGAGCTCAGCACTGCTGGGGTTGGGGTGGTAGGATCGCGAGTACAAAAGTCTGTGCATGCGCAGGGGATCACACACTGAAAGCTCAATGAAGGCAGAGAGCTGCCTCAAGGAGCTGAAGAATATTAAAATCAAAAATATAGATTTTGAAAATTTGAAAAAAATGTTCCCACATAGGACTCACTCACATGAACTTAAACATAATTAAAATTATGTCAAAACATTTTATTTTTTTTTAATTTAATGTTGGAAGCCTCAGCCCACCTGTGGATGAGGTTTCCTAAAAAAATCCAAAGGCTACCTGGCCAATTCACCCGCCTATCAACCATAAGGTTGGATGGGCAGCAAAAAATGGCAGTTAATTGAAACTTTAATGGCCTTAATAGGCCTCTTAATTGTTGGCGGGCATGCTGCTGACTCATGCGCACGCCTGCTGACCAAAATATCGCGCGACGTCAGGACACTCACCTGACGTGATCACGTGCTATTTTACACCAGATCGGTGGGGGGGAGGGGTGGAACCCGCCTGCAGGATGTAAAATCCAGTCCTTTGTTTTGACATCCACCAGTGCTTCTCACAATCTGGCACCCTCTGAAACCTGTACTGAATTGCCAGCCTATACTAAGTGATCCATTCTTCGAGTTGGACTTGAATCCATATCTTTCTGATTCAGAGGCTTGAGTACTGCCTGAGTCTAGCTGTTTCTTAGCTATTGGCTGATTAATGGTGCAGTGGTTTGAAGGAAGGTATCTAAAATTGCAGCTTTCTTGCTGGATTTTGCAAGCAAATTCTGATTCAGATTTTCTAGTTGGGCCAGCTTATTTGATAAACGTTTAGCTCATTCCCTGAGATTCCATAGTACTAGCTGATAAGACAGCCCTTCAAATATAAAAAAGTTGCTTTATTAATGTAATGTATACATTTAGTCTATGACTGCATACATCTTAAAAACAAACAATGGGACAATATTATTTTGCTACTTATATTTTGCAGTACTATAAAGACATTCATGAAGATTTCTTCTTGTAATATTAGTGAAATCAGGAATGCAGGACTAAATATTTGTTAAGGCCTGTTTTCTGGCACAGGGGTCATGATTCATGGACCTGCTCAGTCTTTCCCTTTGAAATTAAATGATTTTATTGTTGGCCCTATCAGTGCCCACTCAGAAGAAAAGAAATAAGAGCACTGGGCTAAACGTTTTTTTTCTTCTGGGCATGCTGCTGGCTGCCTAAACGCTCAGCAGGGGTCAAGCAACGTGCACTGATAGCACCTGGTACAGCCTGCCTGCTCCTTCTAAAGGCAGTCAGCCCCTCTTAAATGGGAGATGCATTCAGTGGAAGGGAGCCGTTGCTGACAGCCTGTACTGATATTTACTGAAAGAGGGAGCTGCACAAATGGAGCATTAGAGAAGGGTCCTAGATTCACAGATGCAGTACTGGGAGCCTTATTGCTTGAGGTTGACAAGAGGACAGTGGTCATGTTTCCTGAATGATGCCCTGAAAGAACACTCTCCAAAAGCAATAGGAGCAGGGAGGTCAGTGTTCAGAATCTAAACCCGAGAACGTAGGAGCAGTGTTGCAAGAAATTGACACGTGGTGGTCAAGGTTAGTGAATGCAGCTTCAAGTGTCAGCTCCACCAACCTCCCACGCTGCTCAAGAACCATAACCCCATCATTACCCATTAGCAGTCTAGGGCATACAGGATTCAGATCTAGCATCCAGATACCAAACCTCAGGCACACACCAATGCTGCCAGTCTCCTGCTGCTTCCACATGCCCCCCCCAGCTATGGTAGACACATCACACAAAAAGTGCACAAGCCAATCAATGAGATTCCTCCCTCTGCCTTGCAAGACAAGATGGCCCACTACCACTGGGAGCAGAGCAGAACTGGGTAAGACCAAGGACATCTGCATCTCCTAAGCCCTAATGAGGAGATGGTGCTTCTGCATCATGGAGCAGCTGCAGCAGAGCCCGTGGAACCTGGCATCACTGCTGACATTAAGGATGAAAGTCTGTTCCTGCCTTATGCTCCTTCTCAACTCCCACTTTACCTTCAACCTGGAATGATATGCAAGGTGCTGATGATGTAACAATAGACCACTTGCCTTCAAACCCCCCATCCTTAATTCACCTCAATGTTCTTCTTCTGGTTTTCTGCTTTCAGACACCCAAGAACTGCCGCCAGGTCAACCATAGCTCAGCCTCAGGAGGAAAGGTGAGAGCAACACTACATCACTGATGAAAATGCACCATTAATTCATCTGACACTTGCAGACACCAGCTCAGATACTGGTACTTCTCAAGCTGTAGGGAGAAGTGTAGAACAGGGATCTGCACAAGGCAAGTGACAGGGCATGAATGAACTGCAGTCAGACTGAAGAAAAGAATGCTTCTGCTCCCAGATCATTGGATGGAGAGATTGCAAATGAGTTCTGCTGTAAGGGACTCAGATGACCACTTCAATGGAGCAGCATACAGGAGAACACTGATGAACACTGAGATATTTGCCAGGCCTGCCAGATAGCCTGTTATCACAGACATGGAGCATGAAGGGGTCTGGCAGCAACACAGTAAGGCCCATATCTTGGAGCCCATCCTTACCACAATAGAAGTGCTGACCAGCTCCATGAATACTTGCAGACCCACCTGTGATGCAGCTCCTATTGCAGTGGCTGTTGTCTCAGCTTCCATTTCAGCAAAGGCAAAAGTCACCCAACATTTCAGTGCTTCAGTGAAAGCTCAGATGGAGGTCATGAGATCCATGCTTGCTGCCATGCAGGCTCAGATTATTGCCATCATGGCTGCATATCTGAATGCTCAAAGGAGCTCTCACAGCAGTTCCACAATCTGTCTTCCAACAGATTGCTAGGATTGCTGAGGGTGAGTGGCAGATGGAGCAGGAATTTGCTGTCCTCTCTCAGGATGACAACATTTGTGCTCCAACCACTGCAGCTTGACCAGTGCCCTTACTGTTGCCTCTCAGCCAGTCTGCCCAAATTTTTGCCACCTATATGCTGAAGTGGTGTAGTCAAAGATGGGCCATCAAGGTCCAGAGCTGCTTGAGATCATCCTGCAAGGCTATTTGCAGTCCTTCCCATTGAAGGTCAGCAGCCTACCACCAGCAATGCTGCAACCACTGGGGTAGCACTGCATAGAAGCACTGGGATAAGCAATGACACAGAATAATAGAATGATTACAGCATAGAAAGAGGCCACTCAGCCAATCATGTCTGTGCCAGCTCTATGCAAGGGTAACTCACCAAGTGCCACCAACCAACCTTTTCCTGTAGCCCTGCAAATTTTCCCTATAACAGATAATGAGCCAATAATGACATCCTCAAGCAGGCACTATGGGAATGCACAATGGTGGAGAGTTCATTTTTGTTTGTATCATTGGATGTGTTGCTTGATAAAGATGTTAATCTGTAACTAGTGGAGTGCCACAGGGATCAGTGCTGGAGCCACAATTATTTACAATATATATTAATGACTTGAATGTGCTATTGCCAAGTTTGCAGATGACACAAAAATAAGTGGGAAGGCAAGCAGTGAGGATGACACAAAGAGTATACAGAGGGATATAGACAGGTTAAGTGAGTGGGCAAAAACTTGGCAGATAGAATATGATGTGGGAAAGTGTGAGGTTATGCACATTGGCAGGAAGAATAGAGGAGCTGAATATTATTTAAATGGAGAAAGACTGAAGAAAACTGCAGCAAAGAGGGATTTGGGGGTCTTTGTGCATGAATCACAAAAAGCTAGCATACAAATTCAGCAGGTAATAGGTAAGGCAAATCGAATGTTGGCCTTTATTTCAAAGGGAATGGAGCATAAAAATAGGGAAAACTTGCTAAAACTGTACAAGGCAATAGTTAGACCACACCTAGAATACTGTAAACAGTTTTGGTCCCCTTATCTAAGGAAAGATATATAGGCATTGGAGGCAGCCCAGAGAAGGTTCACTAGGTTAATCCTGGGTATGAAGGGATTTTCTTATGAGGAGAAATTGAATAGGTTGGGCATGTACTCATTGGAGTTTAGAAGAATGAGAGATGACTTTATTGAAACATATAAGATTCTTAGGGGGCTTGACAGGGTAAATGCCGAGAAGCTGTTTCCCTTTGTGGGAGGGTCTAGGACCAGAGGCACCATCTCAGAGTAAGGAGACGCCCATTTAAGACAGAGATGAGGAGGAATTTCTTCTCTTAGAGGTTCCCAGGCCCCCGTAGCATTACCCTAAGTCTCTGGATTACTAGTCCAGTGACAACACCATTACGCCACCACCTACCCTACAAAATTGATTTTTTATTCATTCATGGGATTGGGGCATCACTGGCTATGGGCATTTATTGCCCAAACCTAATTGCCCTTGAGAACTGAGTGACTTGCTAGGCCATTTCAGAGGGCATTTAAGTTCTGTGCATGTGCCAATGGCAGATGCTGATCCAGTTAATGGGATTTGCTAAAGAAATCAGGGGCCTGTGAGATACAATGGATGTTTATCCAGTTCCCTCTTTGCTATACCTGGGAACTGAGTATCGTACAGGCATAGCGAGGAGGAAAATCTCCCTTATATTCATCATATAAAACATTAGTTAGATCACAGCTAGAGTACTGCATACAGTTTTGGTCACTGCATTATAAGAAGCATGTGATCACACTAGAGAGGGTACAGAGGAGATTTACGAGGATGCTACCAGGAAAGGAAAGTTTAATTATGAGGAAAGATTGCTTAGGCTGGAGTTGATTGGAACAAAGGAGGGAGCTGATGTGTCATTTGATTGAGGTGCATAGAATCATGAGAGACCTAGATAAAGTTGATAGTAAGCACATATATTCCTTAATAGAGAGGTCAACATAGATTTAACGTGCAGCATAGATTTAATGTAATTGGGAAAGGATTAGAGGGGAGTTGAGGAAAAAATTGTTTATCCAGAAGTTGATGGGGGTCTGGAACTCACTGCTTGAAAGGATCATAGGGGCAGAAACCCTCAATTCATCTAAAAAAAACTTGTGTATGCATTTGAGATGCCAGTACCTATAGGACTATGGGCCGACAACTGGAAAGTGGGGTTAGGCTGGGTAACTCTTTTTGGCTGTATGGACAAGATGGATTGAATGGCCTCCTCTGTGCCATAGCTTTTCTATGTTTCTATGCAAAATATGCAGACCACTGGACCAAAATTGCTTTATTGAACAGCCAGGGGTACATTTACTGTCATGATTCATTCAGAAATAATTCAGGTTTAGGGCAAGTCATTGAATGGATTCTCTTCATACTCAGTTTTTCAGGGATAAAGGGGTAAATCTACAAAATTCTGCTTGCAGTGTGGAAACTTGAGCAAACAGCACAAGTTAACAAATTTAGGTACATACTATGGTAACAGCTCTGCTTTTCTCCAATTTTCTCCCCTTGGATAATTTTGCATTTTCATAAGTCTTATTGTTTAGCCTGCTATATCACACAGATCCCTGATTTGATGTTGACTATTTGAAGATGCTTAAATAGTCTCTGACAAATAAAAGCAATGTATGGGGCTCATAGCCAGTTTGTAACTATGCAGTTGCTGTGCTAGCAGTGGAAAAAATAATTCTTTCATTAGTATTCCAGCTACTCAAATAACATCAGTGACACATATCAGGGAAGCAGACAGACTGAAGGGCTCTTTAATTACCCCATGAAAACCTTTGTGATCCCTTGTGTGCCTTGAACTGATTGCCACCTTCCTGCAGGGGAAAAGAAATCATTGTCCTTGCAATAGTAACACTGCCTCTGATTGGAGATGTGTCTGCTTCTGATGACAGATTTTAAAGTGGTTCTGGTGCATTGCTTGCTGGAGTATCAAATAATTGTCACCAGTTTTAGTGGAAATTAGCTAACAGTTAGTTACTTGATAATCAGAAATTGAATTAATTGCAGCACATAATAATGCCTGCATTAATGAATTGTGCAGAATTAACATGTTTGCTTGCGTTATGGAATAATAAAGTATATAATGCTTTACAGATAACAACATGTTATTTGTACATGCATGGCGATCAAAAACTTGAGCCATTTTAATTGCTGATAGAACTGTCAAGTGAGTCAGATTTGGCATAGTGTCTGGGGCATGGGACTCAATGGGCACTGCCTTTGAGTAAAACAAAAACAAAAACAGAATTACCTGGAAAAACTCAGCAGGTCTGGCAGCATCGGCGGAGAAGAAAAGAGTTGACGTTTCGAGTCCTCATGACCCTTCGACAGAACTTGAGTTCGAGTCCAAGAAAGAGTTGAAATATAAGCTGGTTTAAGGTGTATGTGTGGGGGCGGAGAGAGAGAGAGAGAGAGAGAGGTGGAGTGGGGGTGTGGTTGTAGGGACAAACAAGCATTGATAGAAGCAGATCATCAAAAGATGTCAACAACAATAGTACAAAAGAACACATAGGTGTTAAAGTTAAAGTTGGTGATATTATCTAAATGAATGTGCTAATTAAGAATGGATGGTAGGGCACTCAAGGTATAGCTCTAGTGGGGGTGGGGAGAGCATAAAAGATGTAAAAAAAAAAATTTTTTTTTTAATAATGGAAATAGGTGGGAAAAGGAAAATCTATATAAGTTATTGGAAAAAAAAGAAAAGGAAGGGGGAGACAGAAAGGGGGTGGGGATGGGGGAGGGAGCTCACGACCTAAAGTTGTTGAATTCAATATTCAGTCCGGATGGCTGTAAAGTGCCTAGTCGGAAGATGAGGTGTTGTTCCTCCAGTTTGTGTTGGGCTTCACTGGAACAATGCAGCAAGCCAAGGACAGACGTGTGGGCAAGAGAGCAGGTTGGAGTGTTAAAATGGGAAGCGACAGGGAGGTTTGGGTCATTCCTGCGGACAGACCGCAGGTGTTCTGCAAAGCGGTCGCCCAGTTTACGTTTGGTCTCTCCAATGTAGAGGAGACCACATTGGGAGCAACGAATGCAGTAGACTAAGTTGGGGGAAACACAAGTGAAATGCTGCTTCACTTGAAAGGAGTGCTTGGGTCCTTGGACGGTGAGGAGAGAGGAAGTGAAGGGGCAGGTGTTGCATCTTTTGCGTGGGCATGGGGTGGTGCCATAGGAGGGGGTTGAGGAGTAGGGGGTGATGGAGGAGTGGACCAGGGTGTCCCGGAGGGAGCGGTCCCTACGGAATGCCGATAGGGGGGGTGAAGGGAAGATGTGTTTGGTGGTGGCATCATGCTGGTGTTGGCGTAAATGGCGGAGGATGATCCTTTGAATGTGGAGGCTGGTGGGGTGATAAGTGAGGACAAGGGGGACCCTATCATGTTTCTGGGAAGGAGGAGAAGGCGTGAGGGCGGATGCGCGGGAGATGGGCCGGGCACAGTTGAGGGCCCTGTCAATGACTCACGCCACCACCAAACACATCTTCCCTTCACCCCCCCTATCGGCATTCCGTAGGGATCACTCCCTCCGGGACACCCTGGTCCACTCCTCCATCACCCCCTACTCCTCAACCCACTCCTATGGCACCACCCCATGCCCACGCAAAAGATGCAACACCTGCCCCTTCACTTCCTCTCTCCTCACCGTCCAAGGACCCAAGCACTCCTTTCAAGTGAAGCAGCATTTCACTTGCATTTCCCCCAACTTAGTCTACTGCATTCGTTGCTCCCAATGTGGTCTCCTCTACTTTGGAGAGACCAAACGTAAACTGGGCAACCGCTTTGCAGAACACCTGCGGTCTGTCCGCAAGAATGACCCAAACCTCCCTGTCGTTTGCCATTTTAACACTCCACCCTGCTCTCTTGCCCACATGTCTGTCCTTGGCTTGCTGCATTGTTCCAGTGAAGCCCAACACAAACTGGAGGAACAACACCTCATCTTCCGACTAGGCACTTTACAGCCATCCGGACTGAATATTGAATTCAACAACTTTAGGTCGTGAGCACCCTCCCCCATCCCCACCCCCTTTCTGTTTCCCCCTTCCTTTTCTTTTTTTTCCAATAAATTATATAGATTTTCCTTTGCCCACCTATTTCCATTATTAAAAAAAAAATTTTTTTTTTTACATCTTTTATGCTCTCCCCACCCCCACTAGAGTTATACCTTGAGTGCCCTACCATCCATTCTTAATTAGCACATTCATTTAGATAATATCACCAACTTTAACTTTAACACCTATGTGTTCTTTTGTACTATTGTTGTTGACATCTTTTGATGATCTGCTTCTATCACTGCTTGTTTGTCCCTACAACCACACCCCCACTCCACCTCTCTCTCTCTCTCTCTCTCCGTCCCCCACACACACACCTTAAACCAGCTTATATTTCAACTCTTTCTTGGACTCGAACTCAAGTTCTGTCGAAGGGTCATGAGGACTCGAAACGTCAACTCTTTTCTTCTCAGCCGATGCTGCCAGACCTGCTGAGTTTTTCCAGGTAATTCTGTTTTTGTTTTTGTTTTAGATTTCCAGCATCCGCAGTTTTTTTGTTTTTATCACTGCCTATGAGTAATCCATGGGGCAGAATCTTCTTCACATGTTAAGTTTCCCAACAGCAAGACCAGAAGTGCGCGACACTTCCACTTGTAGGTGGGACAGCTGACCATGTGCAATTGCACAGCAACTATCCAATTAGATATGCAGAGGTGAGGGGCCCAGCCAATCATGCAGTACGGACAGGCAGGAAGTCACTGACCATGCCATTACCTCCTGAGATCCCAGCACCATATTTAAACAACATCCAAACAGGCAAACACTCCCTGCCATTCAAAAGCCTCAGTCTAACTGTTTGTGAGGAGTTTGTTTTAACTGAAACGGCTACCACCACAGCCCCCATCCTCCCCCCATTGCCTTTGTATACCTAAAAAGAAAAATTGCAGAAACAGTTGAAGAATTTTCACTACAAATTTGGAAGTTGAGGAATCCACCAGAGTGAATGGAGGCCCATTGCAAGCCCCTGAGTGACACAGGGTCAAAGAATTTGGTCAGATCACAAGACAGGTGAACAAAATTACAAAAAAGAAGCTGTATTTACATTGTAGAATAGGTGGCAGTCCCAGGGGCTCAGCATCCAGAGGTCAGCTGAAAGAAAGCTGCGGAAGGGGTCTATAGCCGACAGCATTACATGTGGTGGCTGGGCTGAAGTTAAACAAAAGTCTAAAGTTTAAAAAGAAAAACTTTAGAGCAAAGAGGAAAACCTTCAGAGCACAGTGAAAAAAAGGAAAAGGCCTGCAGAGTTTAAGGGAAAAGGAACCCTTTTCAGTTAGGTCCTTGGCTTCTTGCACAGAGGAACAAATTGCTGCTGTTTTAGAAGCTACTGCAGTGTTTTAAAAAAATAAACTACTGCAGTATTTTCTTTAAAAAAGTTTAAAAGTTTTTTTTTAAAAGCTCATGATGGCAAGAACCTTGTTGAACCCAAAAAAGCAAGGGGAAATCACAGAGAAAACTGACAGGCTGCAAATAGCCTGAGTGAAAAAAGGACGGTTACTGCACAAATAGCCTTAAAGGGGAAATGATATTTAAAGTGGCAACTACTACACAAAAAAACTGCCATGGACTGCAAGTTAGAAGAGCCAGACACATTTTGGATTAGGAAATGGCTAAACCAGACTCAAGAGTGAGAGTCTAAGAGAAGAGAGTTTTTAGTTTACAGGAGAATTACAGGATTAAATAAGAAATCAGAAGAAAACAAGTTGACAGGTTTTTATTTGTATTTGGCTCATTTGCTGGTGAACTATTCCACAACCAACATATAGAACATTAATTGACAACATTTGGTGACATATTAAAAGGCTTTGACAGCTATTGTAAACTCCAAGTTGTGGAAAGCACAGATGCTAGAAGAAGGTCTAGCACATTCCCAATAAAGCGCCGTGGGCAACAAAAGGCTCCAGATCGAGGGCAACAAAAGACCCCAGAGCGTGAATGACAGAAGACCCCAGAGTGAGGGAAACAATTTTCAAGTAAACCACAAGATGGTTGCCAACCATGTCAGTGCAATGAAATGCATGAAACAGAGAGCTTCATCAGAATAAAGAAATGGCTGACAAGCAGCCGAAAGGCTTAAAAATAGAGTGTTTTGAAAACACTAACACAGTAAACTCATGTCTAACTAATTTGCTGGAGCTTTTTGGAGAGGTAACAAAAATGGTTGATGAGGGCAATGCCGTTGATGTGGTGTATATGGACTTCCAAAAGGCATTCAACACAGTGCCACACTACAGACTTTTGAGGAAAGTTTTAGGTCATAGAATAAAAGGGACAGTAGCAACATGTACACAACATTGGCTGAGGGACAGAAAACAGAGAGTAATGGTTAAAGGGGTATTTTTCCGGCTGGAAGAAGGTTTGTAGTGGAGTTTCCCAGGGCAGGATTTTCCTGTCAGCGAGCCGCGGGCAGGGCCCACTCGCCCATGTGTAAAATGACCCACGGCGACATTGGGCAGAACTCCCGATGTTACCGCACCCCATTTAAATTTTCTGGTAGGTGAAGGTGCAGCAAAATCAGCTATGTGACTGCTGACCTGTCAATGGCCAATTGAGGCCACTGACAGAGTCATTTCATGGACCTGTCCATCCAACCATAAGGTTGGTGGGCAGGCCAGGAGCCCTGGCGGGAATTAGAAAAAGCATGAAACCTCATCCACGGGCGGGATGAGGTTTCATGTATGTTTTAAAAAATTTTATTAAAGTTTTTAATAAAAACTTATCTGCCCACTCCACCAATGTGTCAATGTCCTTTTGAATTCCTACATTGTCCTCCTCACAGTTTATAATTTTCCCAAGTTTTGTGTCATCTGCAAACTTTGAAATTGTCCCCTGCACACCAAGATCTAGATCATTTATATATATCAGGAAAAATGTCAGGAATTTTTTTTCCTATTTTTAATATTTGTGACAGAACAGCTGATCTCCCTGAGACAGCACTTAGCCTCAGGGGGATGAATGCGTTCTTTCGTGCGCATGCGCGAAAGAGCGCACTCTCGGGTTTAGGGATTCCTCCCCTCCCCGCCCGCACAGGAGCGCATGGTGCTTCTGTGCAGACATTGCGCGGGGCGGGCCTTAATTGGCCTGCTCACGTAAAATGGCGCTGCGCCCCCAATCGGGAGTGCCAATCGGAGGCGCACCTGTGTGTGCCCGCAATTCAACTTCGTCCCTGATGGGAGGGACATCCTGCCCCAGGGGTTGGTATCGGGACCCTTGTTTTTCCTGATATATATAAATGATCTAGATCTTGGTGTGCTGGGGACAATTTCAAAGTTTGCAGATGACACAAAACTTGGGAAAATTATAAACTGTGAGGAAGGCAATGTAGGACTTCAAAAGGACATTGACACATTGGTGGAGTGGGCAGATAAGTGGCAGATGAAGTTCAATGTGGATAAGTATGCTTGCATGCCATTGTAATGTAAGGGTACTTGGCAGAGGAAGAGTTACCATGGGACTGGAGAATAGCACAGCCCGCAGTATGATGTATAGGGAAAATTGTAACAGATTTGTAGAACATTCTGGAAGGAAGCTATCTGTATGACTGCAGTACCATGCATGACAGTAACTGGGATCTGTACATAATTCTGGGTTAACAATAAAGTGTTCATGTTTAAACATACAAGTCTGAAGATCATTGACAACATCAAAAAAACCCAACAACACTTAGCAAGACCCTGCCAGGATTTGTGTAGGGTGCAGCAAGGCACAATGATCCATGAGACTCTCTGTGGCATACAAAGCAGCACACCAGCTGAGTGTTCCAGGTAATGGAACCTCATCTTCAGCAGTCCAATGGTCTGTTCTATCATTGCTCTTGTTGAGGCATGGGAGGCATTTTACCTCTCCTCTGCTGGGCTTTCTGGATTTCATATAGATGTCATGAGTCAGGTCTTCAGTAACTACCCTTGTTCACTAGGAGCCACCCCTGCAGTTGCTGAGGGGAGCAAACAACCATAGCAACTAAGAGTAAGTGAGGATATGCGAGTCATGAGAGCTCCCTGGGAAGTGAGCGCACTCATGTAGAATTTATTTGCTTTGGTCACAGGCCAGCTGCACATATGAATGCTGCTGGCTGTTCCCAGAGAGCTCTTCACACCAGATGTGTGCTATCAATTGACCCTTGTATCAGTGGAAATCCAGCTATGGAGCTGAATCCAACAGCTCTGGCTGGCTCAGGGTCTGGGTTGAATTGCACAGATTCATTGGCTCTTGTTAATAGGGCATTGGCGACCTCCCTGATGCATTTTTGCGTGGCTGGCTGCAAGATGCCACACATGTCCCTCGTAGAGACTTGGAAATCTCGCTGGTGTAGAAATTCAATGCTGTGGTGACTTTTAAAGTTACTGGCATTGGATTGCCACCCAATCCTTGAGGACGTAGGTCCTCCTGAAGGAACTAACATAGTGAGTAAAGAAAGCCTGTGATATCCTCAGCCATCTCTGATGTTGCCTCACTAATATTTGCTGTAGTTACACATTGAATTAGGTGCCAATGTTCAACGTCACACTAGTCCCTGGCTACCAGCATCCTGAGCTGCCTGATCCTCAGCTGCTGCCCCTTGTTGGAGTTCTTTTCATTGTTGTGTCTGGCCCTGGGCCACGCTCTGCCCGTTCCTCTCCAGCTGAATCAGACCTGGCAGAAGCGTTGGATGCACTTGACCCATCTTGTCTACCTGAAGTGAACTGTGAATTAAAGACAGACAAAGATCTTGTCAGCCCAGTCTTCATGGCCATTCCTCCTGTCCTGAGAATTTTTGATCATTGGGGTGCCCTTTACAGTCACATCCTGAGTTCCACCCACCCCACAATGGAAAACTCCATCCTCGAGCTTTGCTCCAGAGAATTCTTCATAATGTTGAAGCCATCTCTGTGGACACTTGCACAGGGACCCTTGAGCAGGAAGCTGCACCCTCTTTCAGTCATCTTTGACCTTTCCTCCATCACCCTCGACCCTCACTCGATCACCATTGCCCCTCCTTTGATGACCCTCAGCCCACTACCCCCTTGACCAACTAACATTCACCCTAGAGCTGCCTATCATCACCATTGCTCAGCCCTCCACCACACTGGAACTGCACTCCATTACACTTGACCTGCCATCCATCATCCTCGATCCTTCCTCTAGCACCCTTGACCTGCTACCCTTGACTCTCAGAATCTCACCATTGACCTGCCCTCTATAACACTGGATCTCTCCACAATCACGCATGACCTCCCACCTGTAGACATTGACTTTCCCTGTATAGCCCACCATGACCCTTCGTAGGGCTGCCACCTCCCTCCCTCAGTCAGCTATGTCTGATTCCCCTGCACAACCACCACCAATCTCAATGCATCAATGCCTTACAAATGCAGCTCCTTCCCAGTCCAAATCCACCAGAAAGGCTATCTTGCCTGCAGCATGTCACCTTTAGCCAGTCGTGTATCTAAAGGCCCATGTTTCTCATTTTCTGCAGACTTAATTAAAGGTTATAAATTAACCTGATGACATGTTAATGTATTAAAAATAGGTTCCCGCTGCTTGTCGTCAAGAAGCTCAATCCGCCCACAATCCGCCTGCCAACATAACCTAATTTTCATCCCACTGTCGGGAAGCGGACATTTTAGCTCTTACCTAATTAAGTCCTCCTGCCTGTCACATTTCTTGCCTTTGGAGGCCCTCATCAACCATCTCTGTTACCTCTTCAAAAAACTCCAGCAAGTTAGTTAGAAACAATTTTCCTTTAAGAAATCCATACTGACTCTTCCCAATCAATCCACATTTTTCCATGTGACTTTTAATTCTATCCTGAATAATTGATTCCAGAAGTTCCCCCAGCACCGATGTTAAACTAACTGGTCAGTAATTGCAGGGCAGATCTTCACAACCTTTTTTGAACAAGGGCATAATGTTTACAGTTCTCCAGTTCTCCGGCACCTCTCCTGAATCCAGGGAACATTGAAAGTGCCTCTGAAATTTCCATTCTCACTTCCTTCAATATTCTTGGAAGCAACTCATCCAGACCTGGTGCCTTATCAACTTTAAGTACCGACAGCTTATCCAATACCACTTCCTTATTAATTTTAAACCCTTCTAGTAACTGAGTTTCCTCCTCTGTCACCATGGCCTGGGCAGCATCTGCCTCATGAGTAAAGACAGATGCAAAGTATTCAGTTAACACCTCAGCCATGCCTCTTGCTTCTGCGTGTAAATCCCCCTTTTGGTCCCTAATCAGCCCTACTCCTCCTTTTACCATCCTTTTACTATTTATGTGCTTGTAGAATACTTTGGGATTTCCTTTTATGTTATCTGCCAGTCTTTTTTCATAATCCCTCTTTGCTTCCCGTATTTGCTTTTTTTTCACATCCGTTCTGAACCTTCTGCATTCAGCTTGGTTCTCACTTGTATTTGCTACCTGACACCTGTCATAAGCACACTTTTTCTTCTTTAATTTAATTTCCATCGCTATTGTCATCCAGAGGGCTCTGGATTTGTTTATCTTACCCCTCCCTTTTGAGGGAACATACCTTGAAACCAGAGTTTAGGACATCCTACCTAATTTTTTTTGCTGAGTCCAAATGAAGAATCATAGGTTTACTGGAGAAGAGCTACATCTGCTAACCTTGAGCTACCCTTATCAAAATCCTTTTGCATATACAGTATTGTAGTCCTCCAACAATAGAAAAAAATTTATATTTTGATCTTTCTGTTTTGTGCATTTCTATCCAGCCATTAGTTTTTTTATCATCATGCTGTGTTGGTAAAAGCTTTATGATATTCTAAGGCCAGCAGGAGGCCGCTTTATCAATGTCAATCTGCAAAAAGCTTGATAATCAAAAAGCTGTTACAATGTTTCAAGCTGAGGACCATTGTTAGACTCCGATCAGTGTCAAAAATCCTCATCAGTACCTCAAGTTATGAATGTTATATCTCATTACTACCGAGGAAAGAATTTGCCATTAACATCCCCAGGAATGCAGCAACTGCATTGATCCGACAAAGGTGTCATAAGCCTAGATTATAGTGACCCCTATTATTCAGCAGAGGTAGGTACACCCACTGTACAACTTATTACAGATGCACCTACAAGAGAGATATGGTTCTGAACTTTTCTGATTTTTAATTTCTACCTCTACAAAAAGGAACAAATTGGTACATGTTTATAATGAAAGATTCCTATAATTTTGCGACTATATTGTATTAAAATAAAGGGAAGGAAATACAAAGCATCAATGCGATTGCTGTTTTAGTTCATTCTTGGGAATTAACGGTTTTCTATACATGGATCTCCAAGTAACACATAATGATAGTCTTATAGTCTAATACAGTCTGTCAAAAAGGGCCTTTGGAGCTTCCCCTCAAACCCCAATGACATAGCCGTAAGGTTGCAGCAGCTACAGCCTTAGCTATAACAACCTATGTGAAGGGGTCCCTCTCCACAGTGATGGACCTAACCTTGATCCTCATTTTTCATCTTGGACTTATTTTCTCTTTAAAACGTTCTGCAGCCTTCCAAGAGTGCCTCCGTTTTGAGGTGCCCTCATACTCATCTACCTGCCTCAGGAGAACCTACCCCTCCCTATCAGACTGCTGGCCATCCAATACTGCAGGTCCTCCCATTGGGTCTCCAGCATTGTGGTCCCAACCACTACCCCTCATTGGAAGGTGAACATGGAGGTGGCCTGTTAGTTGGCCACCTCCTGTAAGATCGGCTATATGGACAATAGAGGATTGATACCTGGAAATGGCCTCGATCCTTGTTTATTGTCTACGTCGGGAAGATTCCGCCCATTATTTCCTGTTAATGTCAAAGTGCTAAAAGATCATATTGAAATTTTGGAGAATAATTTACTTATATCTCAGAATTTAGCTATGTGCTGCCTTATTGATATAACTATTTTGCCATCAGAACATTGGTAAATGGAGTGACCAAATGAATTAATTATGCAATTATCTCACATTTAGTCATCCTTTTTGTCCATATTTCTTTTACCATAATATAAGGACTGTTCCTGGAGTATCTTGTCCCTTTCCTATTCACTCATTGCTTGTTCCTCTTGTATTTTGAATGAAGCCTATTTAATAGAAAGCTGATTATCGTCCAGAGTCTTCAAGAGAGCTCACATTCTGGCATTTCAGCATCAACCATTAATACTTCTACAGTCTGGTCAAAATTAACAGCTTCCTTAGTTTTAATTTAGGCTTTTGGTCTACATAAATTCTATTAAATTTCTTAAGTGCTTCTTCTTGTCTCAATTTTTCAACCATTAACCTACAAATAGTTTTTCCATGGTTTTGAACCTGTCATTTAGGTCGACATTCTTGCCTTGCAGCCTTGTAATAAATACTCTTACCATAAGAGAACAGCCAATGAAGAAATAGAGCAGAATTCAATGGCATGTGACCATCTCCACAGCCCAGTGGCATTTTATTCTATCGATGTTTCATGTAGATGTTAGATCAGCATACAAATCAGAGCTCTGAAGAAGAGTCATGTTTGACTATAAACATTTACTGTTTTTCTCTCCACAGATGCTGCCAGACCTGCAAAGTATTTCCAGCACTTTCTGTTTTTATTACAAATAAGATCTGTTTTGCCAAGATTAAGTTCTATTGTACATTGATGGAACAGCTGACTCTCTTAGTTGAATGAAACTCCAATTAAGTCAAATGCTAGTAGGCTGGTGAGATTACTGAGACAGGTGGCATACAAACAGAACAATCAGCTGTGTGACCACTGCAAAAATAGAGCTGAGCATAAGTTCATTAAATATTGGTGTAAATATTGACTCTGCTTTGGGATTCAGCATATCAGAATTATCCATCTTTTCCCAATGGTCCGCATATATTAAAAATAAATTGTTTAGAAATGTCAATGTTTTGGCAGTGTTCACAAATCTTTCACAAAAGTTTTCAAATGCATGAGAGTTTTCTTTGCTTAACAACATCCTATGGTACATGTTTAATCCAATATAACCTGTTAAAGTGTGTAATTTACAGAAGTGATGCAGTATTTTGGATATAATCTTCTAAAAATGATTTTATTCATTCACATTTCCAAAATGCTAAGAGATCATGTTGAAATTTTAGACAGTGATTCTGAAAACATTGACATTTAGTTATGTGAATCATAATAGATTTAGTTATGCTGGGGTTGCACACATTTCTATTTTTATTGTTCGTGCAGGTGTTAAGGTATTTCTTTCACAACATTTGGTCACAAGTTTGAGTCTCAACATTGCTTTGTGTTTGAACTTGCCAACTTTCAGTTCTTGCCCAAGTTACAAGGTGGGATGGGCAAGGCCCAGGTCGGCCTTTCTGCCCTTGCCCCAATTGAGGCTCTTAAGTGGCCAATTAATGACCACCTAGGGGCCTTTTCTTGCCCAGCCTCAATTTTCAGGCTGGTGGGAGGAGTTCAGGGGCAGGGGGGAAAACCTTAGGCAGAAGGAGGAGGTGGTGCCCCTATCAACAGCCTCCTTTCAACATTGGCCACAATATCTGGATCTGTTGGTACTACCTCCCCACGCCCCCCAGGCCTCACAACCCCTCCTTGCCCTTACCTGGTCCTGGACTCCTGGGACTTAGATTCTGGTGATTGCTCGCTGTCCCAGTCCTGTCCATTGCAGCTTCTGGCACTGTTGGGACTACATGGTACTTCCTCCTTACTGAGTGGTGAAAACTCCGCCTCCAGCCAGTTAATGCCCCTTGTAACATTCAGTGACTGTTGGGCAGCCAGCATCGGCGGAGATGTGTTGGTCACCGGCTCTTTGGGTGAGTGGAAGGGAAACCCCATTGAATTAGATAATTCAGGGCAAATGAAGAAATGTGAAAGCAAACTTGGTAAGCAGAGAATAGGTTAGACATGAAGAGGTTTTCTTTTTCCCAAAGGGTCATGAAATATGTTATTGGTTTGCCCAATGAGTACAAATATACTACAACTGTTCAAAAGGAAGCTGGATCAGAACAAAGAGGAGAATGACATGCAAATACATGCAAAAGGTAGATGAGATATTAGGTAATGTGGTATTGTAATTTCCTGGAGTTCAATTTCTATCAACTTTAAAGGTGAAGACCAATGAAAATAAAAGTTGAAGAGGTTCGGTTTATCACCTGAGCAATGAAGGTGAAAGTTACTGAGCCAAAATGAGACATTTGGTATTTGCAAATTCATCAGCAACAGAAAGCACTAGAGTAAATAATTGCTGGGACTTTACTAGCCTTCTGGAGACAGGGGCCACCCCCACTAGAGCTATCTGTACTTTGCTCATCCTGCTTTCTACCCTTAATGTCACTTATTATCACATTCCTTAAATAATATCACCACCTTCAACACCTCTTTGTCTTTTTGTCTATGACATCTTTTGGTTATCTCCACCTATCACTGGCCCTTTATCCAGCTCTACTTGTCCCGCCTCCCCCCCCCTTAAACCAGCTTATATTTCACCTCTTTTCTATTTTTCCTTAGTTCTATTGAAGAGTGATATGGACTCGAAACGTTAACTGTATTCCTCTCCGTAGATGCTGTCAGACCTGCTGAATTTTTCCAGGTATTTTTGTTTTTGTTTTGTGCCAGGATTTTTAACTTGTGTGTGTGCCCGACACGCCTGAGCGTGAAATAAAGTGAAGCAGCACTTTGCTTGCACCCCCCTCAATTTAGTCTTTTGCATTCGCTACTCCCAATGTGGTATCCTCTACATTGGAGAGACCAAATACAGACTGGGTGACCGCTTTGCGGAACACCTTTGGTCTGTCCGCATGCATGTCCTGTCGCGTGCCATTTCAACACACCACCCTGCTCTCATGCCCACATGTCCATCCTTGGCTTGCTGCAATGTTCCAGTGAAGCTCGACGCAAACTGGAGGAACAGCACCTCATCTTCCGACTAGGTACTTTACAATCTTCCAGACTTAACATTGAGTTCAACAACTACAGATCATGAACTCTCTCCTCCATCCCTACCTCTTTTTGATCCCCTTTATTCTAAAAATTATTATACATATTTTTATTTATATTTTTTATTTTCCTACCTATTTCTATTATTATTTTTAAAATGTATTTCCATCCATTGTTTTATCTCCACCTTTTAGCCTATTTCAATCCCTTCCCCGCACCCCACCCCCACTAGGGCTATCTGTCACTTGCTCATCCTACTTTCTACCCTTAATGTCCCCATTAGCACATTCCTTAGCTAATATCACCAACGTCAACACCTCTTTGTCCTTTTATCTATGACATCTTTGGCAATCTATCCTTTGCCTCCACCTATCATTGGCCCTCTATCCAGCTGTATCTGCACCCCCCCCCCGCCTCCCCCCCATACAGCTTATATTTCACCACATTTCTATTTCTCTTTTGTTATGAAGAAGAGTCATACAGACTGGAAACGTTAACTGTGTTCCTCTCCACAGGTGCTGTCAGACCTGCTGAGTTTTTCCAGCTATTTTTGTTTTTGTTGCGTGAAATAAAGCAGGTTGATGTCAGCTGACAGTGCTGATATTGACCCACACTCTCGCGATATTTCAGTCAGCGGGTGCACAATGAAGGCGGAGGCGCCCCCGCCATTATTTAAGAGGCCAGTTAAGGCACTTGAGACACCAATTGTCTTGGAGTTTACATAGCCCGTGCAATTTTCAGGCCATCGCACAGGCTAAATGGGCAGGCAGGCAGGCCACAATTTCAAAAACCTCATCCATGGGTGGGTAAAAGGGGTCAGTGGGATTGTAAATGTGAGTAGTTTGTAGTTAGGATGTAACTTGCTGCTGGCTGCTTGTGTGAACAGGACATCTTCATTTTGCTTCAGAGCTGCTTTGACAGAAATAAGAGGCTTCAGTTCAGGACTCAGTGTTGCTTTCCAGGCCCCTAGAGGATTCACACCACTTGGGGCCTTCCAGATATCAGACAGCCTTCCCTTACCCTGGGAATGGGGATTGTGGTCTCTGCTGGAGGAAGATTGGGCCAGAAGAGGGAAGAGGCCAGGTATCCCTATTCAGCCTCCAAAGGAGCCAACTGTGGGAGGAGAGGTGCAGGCACAAGAGGCACAGGGCCAACAGGAAGTCCAAGACGGAAGGGGCTGCAGGAGATGCCACCATCCTGCTGCTAGGGTTTACAGGTGGCGGTGCAGCTACTTCAATATGTCTGAGGTGCAGTGCCGAAGGAGGCTCCACCTCTCAAGGGAGACAGTATCCTCCATTTGTCAGAGGATCGGCCCTGAGATCACCTCCAGCTATGTGGGTTAACATCCCATGCCAGTGGCTCTAAAGGTCATGGTGGCCCTCAATTTCTATGTCTCCAGCTCCTTTCAGGGCTCAGTGGGGGATCTGTCTGGAGTCTCCCAATCAGCTGCCCACAGTTGCGTCAAGTGACAGACACTCTGTTCAGGCGGGTATTGACTTTCATTCACTACTGCACGGATGAGGACAGCCAGTCACAGCGAGCCAGAGGCTTTGCAGTGATTGCTGGCTTCCCCTGCATCCAGGGTGCTATAGACTGCACACATGTGGCCATCAAGGCGCAAGCAGGTGAGGCCGGTGCCTTCGTCAACAGGAAGGGCTTCCACTCCATGAACGTGCAGATAGTGTGTGATCACAGGATGCAGATTCTGCAAGTCTGTGCAAGGTACCCAGACAGCTCCCATGATGCTTCCATCCTGAGACACTCTCGGATGCCGAAACTCTTCAGTGCTCCAGTGGCTTACTGCTCACAGTAACAGGTTTCTGACTTTACTCCTGTCGAGTGCAGACAAACCCCTGTAGTGAAAACCTGGTTTTGTTTTTTAAAAATGTAGGCAAAGGCTTACCCCAGTTCCCTGCCTGCTGATGACTTTTAGGCAGGTCCTTCCTTGGCTGGTCTAACTATGTCCCCTTTTTTCTCCCTTTCTTGTGGCTGCTCTCAAAATGTCTCTTAAAAAATGTTTCTTATCAAAACCTGGTTTTTGTCATGTGACCATAATAAATTTTCCATTGTCTACACAAATAGTCTCTGATGACTTGGATATTGACCCATTTGCATCTCCCAGCAATAGATTGGGTTTCTTCTCACACCTGTTCTGTGGAATTTCATCCCGACACTAAGAACTCAGCAAGTCCATCGTGAAATAGCTTCTGTTGTTATTTGGACAATGGCAGCCATTAAGTCATAGGAAAGGTTTGTTGCATTTTAATATACTTGCAATGAAATGCCCCAAAACTTCATTTGCATTTTATTGTCCTGTCCACACAAGCAAGCTAGCTTTCAGCCTTGTGTAGTTCCATATATATTGGCAAAAAATAAGAGCTCACCTGATCTCTCAACTCCATTTTGTTTCAAGGCAGAGTGTCCATTCACCATTTCGCTTTAAAAGTAAAATGTTAATTTTCAATAAATACTGAGTATAACTGCACAGGTGAGACAAGGGACCTTTATGTTATATCAGCAAGATATACATTAGCGTACATGTTTCCTATTGACATATTTTTGATCGGCATGATCAGTAGCAGGTTTTCGATAGACTTGTGATTAAAATAATGTCTGAATAAGATCACCAGACTCTAAATTTTGGATATTAATGAAGTTCTCACCTGCAAGGGCCTTGCTTGATGCATAAGCAAACCTTTTAAAATTACACACAGCATGAAGTTAATGGGGAGCACACTGCTGTGATTTTAACCTCCACTGTATACCTCATTTTTGTTTGGCGCAGAAGATTAAAATCAAGGGCTTCAGTTTTCCTTTTTTGTGACTTTCAAAAGAGAATTGGATCATGATCTAAAGAGAATCACAGGGTCATAAAATTGTTAAAGCACAGAAGGAGGCCATTTGGCCTGTTGTGTCTGTGTGGCTCTCCTAATGAGCAATCCACCTAGCACCACCACCCCAACTTCTCCCTGTAACCTTGCACATTTTTCATTTTCAGTTAATAATCTAATTCCCTCTTCAATGCCTTGATTGAATTTGGCTTCATCACACTCACTGGCAATGCATGCCAGATCCTAACCACTCATTACATGAAAAAGTTTTTCCTCATGTTTCCATTGCTTCTTTTGTCAATTACCCTAAATCTGTGCTTTCTCATTCTCAATCTATCCACCATTGGGAACAGGTTTTCCCTAACTACTCATTCCAGACCCTTCATATTTTTGAATACCTCTGTTAAATTTCTTCTCAACCCTCTACTCCAAGGAAAACAGTCCCAACTTCTGAAGTTCCACATTCTTGGAACCATTCTTGTGAATCTTTTCTACACACTTTCTAATGGCTTCACATCCTTCCTGAAGTGTGAAAACTTTTAAGAGCTATGGAGAAAAGGCAGTAGAGCGGCACTCAATGAATTGCTCTGGCAGAGAACTGACAGAGGCACAACAGGCTGAATGGCTTCCTTCTGTGCTGCAACCATTCTATGATTCTATGATAATAAGGTCATAAGTGAAATCATAAGGAATAGGAGCAAGACTAGGCTATATGGCCCCTCACTCTGCCCCACCATTCGATAATATCATAGCTGATCTAACTGTGGCCTAAACTCCACTTCCTGTCAGTCCCCCAAACCCTTGCCTCCCTTGTCAATCAAAAATCTATCTAACTCAGCCTTGAATATTTCAATGATCCAGCTTCCACTGCTTTCTGGAGAAGAGAATTCCACAGACTAACGACCCTCTGAGAGAATAAATTCCTCCTCACCTTAGTCTTAAATGCAAGACCCCTCATTTTTAAACAGTACCCCCTAATTTTAGATTCTCCTATGAGAGGAAACATCTTCTTAGCATCCAACCTGTCAAGCCCCCTCAGAATCTAATATGTTTCAATCAAGTCACTGCTTGTTCTTCCAAACTCCAATAAGTGTAGGCCTAACCTGCTCAATCTTTCCTCATAAGACAACTCCTTCATCCCAGGAATTTACCTTGTCAACATTCACTGAACTCCTTCAACTGCAAGTATGACCCTCCTTAAGTAAGAGGAACAAAACTGTACACAGTATTCTAGTTGCAGTCTCATGAATGCCGTAGACTTCTCTACTTTCATACTCCTTGCAATAACAACCAATATGCCATTTGCCTTCACAATTATTTGTTGTACTTGCATTCTCACTTTTTGTGATTTATGTACAAGGATACCCAGAGCCCTTTGTATGATAGCATTGTGCAGTCTCTCTCCATTTAAATAATATCCTGCTTTACTATTCTTTCCATAAAATTGGACAATCTTACATTTTCCCACATTGTACGTTTTGACCACACTCTTTACCTATCTATATCCCTTTGCAGACTCTTCACAACATCGTCACAACCTGCTTTCCTACCTACTTTTGTATCATCACCAAATTTGGATACAATACAGTCAGTGCCTTCATCCATGTTATTAATCAGTACTGATCCCTGTGGCACTTCACTAGTTACGGTTTGCCAACCTGAAAACGACCCATTTACCCTGACTGTGTTTCCTGTTAGTTAGCCAATGCTCTATCCATGGTAATCACACCCGCCTCCTGACCAAAAACAATGAGCTCTTATTTTGTGTAGTAACCTTTTATGTGGCATCTTATCAAATGCCTCCTGGAAATCTAAATACATTACATCACCTGGTTCGTCTGTATCCACCCTGCTTGTTACATACTTAAATATTCTAATAAATTTGTCAAATATGATTTTCCTCTCACAAAACCATGTTGATGTTGCTTGATTGTACTACGAATTTTCTAAATGTTCTGCTTTTTCTTCCTTCATAATGGATTCTAGCATTTTCCCAATGACAGATGTTAGGCTAACTTCCATATATTTTCCTGCTTTCTGTTCCCTCCTTTCTTGAAAAAAGGTGTGACATTCACAGTTTTCTTATCTGCTTGGAGCTTTCAAGAATACAGGGAATTTTGGAAGATTACAACTAATGCATCCACTATCTCTGCAGCCACTTCTTTTAAGCCCCTAGAATGCAGGTCACCAGGTCCAGCAGATTTGTCAGACTTTAGTTCCAATGGTTTACCTATTACTTTTTGACAAGTTAATGTGGTTGTTTTATGTTCTTCCTTCCCTTTTGCCCTTTGATTTTCTATTATTCTTGGCATGCTTTTTTGTGTCTTCTACTGTGAAGACAGGTACAAGGGGCTGGATTTTCATGTTGAGCTTGGGAAATGTAAATCAAACCACTTCCTGAGTTTGGACATCGAGCCCATAACCTCTGCCAATACCAGCAAATTTTTGTCTCCCGGAGATGTGGGCAGGCAGGGCTCAGGTTTTCAGAATCCTGAGCCAGCGTTGGATGAGTACGGATGTCAAGGTGGGCTCTTTGGAATCCCTGTCTTGGATCCCTGGGATATCAGTCCAGCTCTCTAACATAGTTTTAATGCCCCTAACTCTCACATGCCTCCTCCATGCTCCCTCATATCCCCCATGCCACCTTATGCTTCCTCATACCTCCATGCCCCTGCCATGCCCCCATGTATCCTCTGTAGCCACTCAGCCCATATCCATTATGGGCAGAGCTCAAGATATTATAGAAATGGGCATTAAAAACATAATCTAACAATCTAATAGAGCTGTCATATTTATAGGCATGTCATATGGAAAAAGAATTTCCTCCATAAAACCCATTCAGAAAATGTAAATCCCCTCAAGTGGTCAGTAAGTTTTGAAAACAAACAGTTATCCATGTCATTTAATAACCTTAAAAACTGTTAATGAAAATATCAAATTGTGGATCCAGACTGCAACCCCCCTCCCACCCAACCCCCCATTGAGATAAGTTGTTCTGGACCTTTTGAAACTCAGCCAAGCATCCAAAACTGTCCCAGGTGTCAACCATGCATAGTGAGGCTTGGCTGTGTGCCCAGATCAATAAGGGCATTGGCTCAGCAGGGTGTTCTGTTTTGATAATTGAAATGAATTGTTGATTTTGCTTGAATTACATCTTTATGTGTTCATAATAGGTTATTCATTTTGCAGTCTCTTTTGTCAATTTTTTTAATGTTTATTTTGACAATATTAAGAGGTGTAGAGTGATTGAAGCCTCTGTTATTGATACTTTAATGCTTTGTGAGATTGATCCTTTAATAGGTTTGAAGGAACGGTATTTTCTTTTCAAAATAATATTTGTAAATGCGTGTCTTTTCTCTCTCAGCAGTTCAACACAGCCATTGTTGTTATATGGCTCATTTGTTATGTACATAGTGCATATTGGGTAAAAAGGTATGGATGGGGCATGAGTTGGCATTGAGTTGGAACGGAAGGAGCATTGGAGCCGGTGTAAGGCATTTTGAACTTAACTTTCAAAAGGTTCTGAATCCAAACCATGGTTCATGACTCCTTAGAGGGACTGTGAACCACGAGAAAGGAGAAACTGGCTCAACTCCATTAAAGTTGCTGGGGGGTTGAAGATGCCTACCCCCAGAATGGTGCCAGCCAGGTTGGGAGTGCAAGGTGTGGGTAATGAGCCTGCACTCTTCTCCCAAACCAGCAAAAATTCGGGATGGCTGAGAATTAGACCGGAATCTCAGAATTGAGTCTCACCCACCATTTTTAAATGGCCTGGGATTCGTTCTGATTCCACAAAAACCTGGGCCATGATATTTACGGAGTGGCAAATTCAAAACAGTAATTAAATGTGTCATTGAAGTTTCCTAAAATATAAGCGCTAACAAGTGATGCATTGTACATCAAGCTTTTTCCTCAAGTATGTTTCATGGGAGGCAATATTTTAATGTGGAAACTCAATTCATAAAAGAGAAGTCAAGTTAATGTGCTTTCCATCGGTGTCAAGTGCTATTATCTACAGATAATGGTAAGTGGTCTTCTTTTGATATTCCATCCTGTCAAGTTGACAACATAATGCTGCAGTATCAGACGGAATTGCTGAATAAATTATGCAGGTTGAGATCACTGAGCAAATCTGTCTCATCTCAAGAAACTCCTCTTTTAATATGTGTACTGTATGCAAATTAGTTGGCCAAAGAGCTTGACTTTATAAACTGTTTAAATATTCATGATGTGCTGTGTAGTTGAAATGTAGCAGCATATTACGAATTGTTGAGAAGGTTTCAGTGATGCTTTTATTTTGTAGGCGGTTTGATGCTGACTTATGGGATTGCTAAGTACCTGGTAACATGTTACTTAGTTAAGATATAGTCCGATATACATCTATAGTGTAAGTAAAAAGAAAAGCACACAATCTAGAAATTTGAAATGGGAATTATAGGGCAGAATGTTTCCACCTTATTTTTTTACAGTTGTCGGGAACGTTTGGGCTTGTGAAACCATTTGGGAGCAGAGGGGGTCCCGCTTGCAAACCAATAAAGAGCCAAACTTTGAGGTCCCCAACCAATTAAGGGAGGCTGTTGGGAAGATGCAGCCATTTTGTCAGAGGAAAGGTTCCTAATTAAAGGGACTATTGTGTGCTTCAGGGTGGCTCACTAGGACTTGGATTTTGTAGGCTGCAACAGCCACAGGAATGGTGAGGAGACCTGGGGAGATTGCTCCCTTGACCTCCTCCCCTGCTCCTCGCCAAGTGTCTCGCTAATACCTACAGCCCCTATTGAGGCAGATGAGGGGCTGTAGTGAAGGGAGCTTTCCTAAGGGCAAAAGAATGAGGATAGCTGTTTCAACCAAGTAGGCATGGATGGAAGTGGCTGAGGAAAAAAGCGGCAGCAGTGTGGCCCTTCTAACATGAGGACATGGACGAAGAAGATCCTGGACATGGGCAGGGCATGGTATAACACTGTCAGGGGGGAATGCCCACACTATGATGTGCCCAGAATTCTCCTGCACACCACTCCTCACAATACATATCTTGCAGCTCCATTCCTTCCTCTCTCTGCAGGCACCTCCTAACATTCCTATCCGAATTGGCAACATTCACACTCACCCTTAGCATATTGTCCTCTTGCACCTATGCCTTGCAGGCAGAATACACAAAGGTTGCTCTTCACTCTGACCACAAGCCATTCTTAAAGCCTCCATATTACTGCTTTCTCTGCTTGCAGGAAGCGAGATCACAGAACTAGGCAAGAGGCAAGGATGCAGGTTGTGGGAAGTAGGATAGGGATTGCACCTCGAGTGACAGATACTTTACAGGACACTGCCAATGCATGGCCACCTGATCTACTGTGAAGGTAGTCTGAAGATTCAGATGTTGGCAGCATGCTGCCATCAGACTTTGGGTGCTTGCTAGTCCATTGTTTTCAGACCCCCTTTTGGACCTTTCTCAGCTCCTTCTACTTTCAGTTGAGTCCCATTTCCATGCCGTATGACAGGGCATGTGGTTGCATTGCAGGCAGCTGGTGCTGCTGTTGGTGCTGCTGCAGCTATAACATATTGCAGTGGGAAGCTCCCTGTCCTTAGACCCTCAGCAGAGGAAGATGGTGTGGTTTTATACTCTGCTGCCACACCAACCTGAAGGCTGCCAGTGGGGAACTACATTTGTGGAGGAGGCGGGGGTGGGGGAGTGGTGGTGTGGGGATGGGGGTGGGCGGTGGTGGGTTGGGGGGATGTTGGTGAAGTACTGGTCGGGTGAAGTGCCTTCCAGGTGTTAGCAATCACCTGGCAGGCAGTGATAGCACTCTCTGCCTGAGTCAGTGCTGTGCAAGGCAGCATCTCAGCTTGTCTATTTCTGTCACTGTTCGGTGTAACTGATCGAAGCCCCCACAGCTCGTCAGTTTCATTGAAGCAGCCCCTCTCAATATGCTCTTACCTTCTTTTCACTGCCAGATTAAGGAGATGGCTTTGCTGTTATTGAAAGAGGAATTTCAAGGGGAAAATTCCTCTTAATTGAGTCCTTACCAGGTTCAATTGGCTTCCTGCCACTGTTGGGTTGGCGGGGTGGGAGGGGGGGGCTGCGGAGGGGGTGGGTGTTGAGGCTGCCAGCGCACTCAATTTACCCCTGGGAAAAGCAGGGGCAGCTGTGAAAAAAATCGGGATACGTGGCTGCTGACATTTCTTCTAATTTCATTTAATTTCTGCCATCCCTCCATCCCACTGTCTCCGAACTCAACTCCATGCATCAGGGAAAATTCCTAAATTCCACCATAATGCAGTTCAACTTGAACCTGGAAGAGAAAGATAGGTTCATGCTTCAGCATCGACAGAAGATTAAGCTGAAGAAGGATTGTCAGGATAAGTCAGGCTATGATCAAGAAATGTATAGTCGACGTGTTTCTCTGGCAATATTTGTTATATAGAAGAAATCCTTATCTGTTTTTTCTTCGCTGCTGACACAGCTTCATTGTCCTTACAGCTTTTCTACAAATCGCCTTCTTGGGATAAACTATAGGTTTGTGGAAATCATCTGTGGTTGTGTGGCTTTTGTAAACCACCATTTTATGCATTAATTTGGAGACATGCCACCACAAATTAACATCATGTGCTATTCACAAAACTTTGCAGGCAGCAAATTAACACTTTACAATGATTTTAATTATAGGAGCCCCCAGGTGTCATCCATTCCCTGCAAACAGTATAAATATCACATTGCATTTCAATGAAGCTCCTCTCCTTGTGTATTATTTTGTATACAAAATTTGCAGCTGGGGCAAGCTGGCACCTCCCTTTCATTGCCAGGCTCATCAAGGAAAGGAATGTGCAAGACATAGATTACCTTCCTTCGTCAAAGTAATGACCACCATCAAAAAGTACAGGTTAAAAAAACTGACATTGCTGAACTTGTTCCGTAAATTAGTGATCTAGCAGTCAGTGTTTGCAACACTTAGCACTGACAGGTCACTATTGCCTTATTTAGATTCCTGTATGTGAGCTATTCCTGGGATTAGAAAACCACAATATTTTTGGCATTACTGGTACAGTAGCATAGTAGTTATGTTACCTGACTAGCAAACCAGAAGTTTGGACAAAAGATCTAGAGACATGAGTTCAAATCCAAGGGTGGGAGCTGGGGAACATTAATTCTGTTAATGAAATAAAAACCTGGAATAAAAGGTTAGTCTCAGTAATGGTGATCACGAAACTACAGGATTGTTATAAAAACTCATCTGATTCACTAATTTTCCTTCGGGAAGGAAACATTCCATTCTTACCCAATCTGGCTTACACATGACTCCAGACACACAGCAAAGTGGTTGACTATTAACTGCCCTCTGAAATGAATGTATCAAAACACTGCAAGAAACAATAGGAACAATTGAAGAGAGCACTCTGTAGAGCTTATACCTCTGCCATGTTGTATTAACTCAACATTATTACAATTACACAGCTCTTTCTTGAAGTTATTCCCTTGATGCTTGATGCTCTGTAACTACAAAGCTGAAAAAATAAATATTACTATTAGGGGTTTCCTTCTCACTGAGGAGGCTTTAGGCCAATACACTTCCAACAATCTGCTCTGAAAACTCTGCTCACATTTTGACAGCTGTGACAAATTGCACCAGAGCAGCTGATACAATCCACAGCCTTTTAAAACAATCAGCAATATTCTAAAAAAAACCCATGACATTAAAAAAAGCCAATTCACCCTATCTCCCAATGTTAACAGGTCATTAAAAAAAATCCAGGATCTGTGTCTATATCTGCATCTTCGCAAAAAAATTAATCGGTTCTTCCTTGGGCCTCACCCTATCTGTGTACCAAGTTTCATTGAAATCTGTCAATTAGTTTTTGAGATATTTTGTTTACAGAGAAACAGAAAAACAGACTAACATACAGCTGAAAGCATTACCTCTGAGGCAGAGGTAATAAACCAAACAGACCAGCCAGCATTGGCCTAAGCTCTAGACACAAAAGAGGCACACAAAGCTCTGTCAACCTTGCAAAGTCTTCCTCAATAACATCTGGGAACTTGTGGCAAAATTGAGAGAGCTGTCCCACAGGTTTGTTAAGCAAAACCTGACATAATCATACTTACAGCCAATGTCACGGACTCATTCATCACCATCCTTGGGAATGTCCTGTCCCACCAGTAGGACAGGTATGCCAGAGGTGGTGGTAGCACAGTGGAAAACATTGGGAGACTGTGGCTCTGGAAGTTCTCAATATTGACTCCAGATCACAGGTAGTTTCATAGCATTCTGATCAAACATGAGTAAGGAAACCCAAAACAAAAACAGAATTACCTGGAAAAACTCAGCAGGTCTGGCAGCATCGGCGGAGAAGAAAAGAGTTGACGTTTCGAGTCCTCATGACCCTTCGACAGAACTTGAGTTAACAGAACTTCTTCAAGGAGGCATTTCTTGAAGAGCAGTGGCAGTCAATTAAACACAGAGATAAAAACAAAAAAACTGCGGATGCTGGAAATCCAAAACAAAAACAGAATTACCTGGAAAAACTCAGCAGGTCTGGCAGCATCGGCGGAGAAGAAAAGAGTTGACGTTTCGAGTCCTCATGACCCTTCGACAGAACTTGAGTTAACAGAACTTCTTCAAGGAGGCATTTCTTGAAGAGCAGTGGCAGTCAATTAAACACAGAGATAAAAACAAAAAAACTGCGGATGCTGGAAATCCAAAACAAAAACAGAATTACCTGGAAAAACTCAGCAGGTCTGGCAGCATCGGCGGAGAAGAAAAGAGTTGACGTTTCGAGTCCTCATGACCCTTCGACAGAACTTGAGTTAACAGAACTTCTTCAAGGAGGCATTTCTTGAAGAGCAGTGGCAGTCCTCCTTCTTCTTTAACCGAGGTTTTCCACCCACGGTCGTTGACAGGGCCCTCAACCGTGTCCGGCCCATCTCCCGCGCATCTGCCCTCACGCCTTCTCCCTCCCAGAAACATGATAGGGTCCCCCTTGTCCTCACTTATCACCCCACCAGCCTCCGCATTCAAATGATCATCCTCCGCCATTTCTGCCAACTCCAGCATGATGCCACCACCAAACACATCTTCCCTTCACCCCCCACTATCGGCATTCTGTTGGGATCGCTCCCTCCGGGACACCCTGGTCCACTCCTCCATCACCCCCTACTCCTCAACCCCCTCCGATGGCACCACCCCATGCCCACGCAAAAGATGCAACACCTGCCCCTTCACTTCCTCTCTCCTCACCGTCCAAGGACCCAAGCACTCCTTTCAAGTGAAGCAGCATTTCATTTGCATTTCCCCCAACTTAGTCTACTGCATTCGTTGCTCCCAATGTGGTCTCCTCTACATTGGAGAGACCAAACGTAAACTGGGCGACCGCTTTGCAGAACACCTGCGGTCTGTCCGCAAGAATGACCCAAACCTCCCTGTCGCTTGCCATTTTAACACTCCACCCTGCTCTCTTGCCCACATGTCTATCCTTGGCTTCCTGCATTGTTCCAGTGAAGCCCAACGCAAACTGGAGGAACAACACCTCATCTTCCGACTAGGCACTTTACAGCCATCCGGACTGAATATTGAATTCAACAACTTTAGGTCGTGAGCTCCCTCCCCGATCCCCACCCCCTTTCTGTCTCCCCCTTCCTTTTTTTTTTTACCTTTTTTCTTTTTTTTTTCTTTTTTTCCAATAAATTATAAAGATTTTCCTTTTCCCACCTATTTCCATTATTTAAAAAAAAAATTTTTTTTTTAATTTTTAAAAAATCTTTTATGCTCTCCCCACCCCCACTAGAGCTATACCTTGAGTGCCCTACCATCCATTCTTAATTAGCACATTCGTTTAGATAATATCACCAACCTTTAACTTTAACACCTATGTGTTCTTTTGTACTATTGTTGTTGACATCTTTTGATGATCTGCTTCTATCACTGCTTGTTTGTTCCTACAACCACACCCCCCACTCCACTCTCTCTGTCTCTCTCTCTCCGCCCCCCACACACACACCTTAAACCAGCTTATATTTCAACTCTTTCTTGGACTCGAACTCAAGTTCTGTCGAAGGGTCATGAGGACTCGAAACGTCAACTCTTATCTTCTCCGCCGATGCTGCCAGACCTGCTGAGTTTTTCCAGGTAATTCTGTTTTTGCACAGAACGTACACTGGGTGGGGAAATTCAATGTCCATTATCAAGAGTGATTTGGGAAGACACGTACCTCATTATCTCTGAGGAGCCACAAATGACCACCTGTGGAGTGTACAGCCCAACTTCAAAGAGAGCTATACCGAGGTTATCTGCATTTAATAGACCAGGCTGGCCAACAGGAGTTGGATCATGTGTTAAGACAAAGGCCCTGCAACCTTCCTTTCAATTCCTAATGGTTAAGAAGGCTAGGTACCAAATTAAGAAGAATAACCTCAAAGATAATAATCTTTGGATTATTTCCCGAGCCAAGTGCAAATTGGCAAAGGAGAAATAAGATTAGAGAAATGAATGCATAGCTCAAAAACTGGTGTGGGAGAAGTGGGTTCTGGTTCATGGGATGCTGGCATCGGCATTGGGGAAAGTAGGCACAGTCTACACCTGAACTATGCTGGGGTGTGTGTTCTTGCGAATTGCATAGCTGGAGAAGTGGAGAGAGCTTTAAACTAAACAAGGCAGGCGGTGGGGGGCGGGGTGGGGGGTGGTGGTGGAGCCGAGGGATCAAGCTTCGGTAGATGTGGCAAATTAATATGTAGATTCAAAGTAGGAGACCATAACAGTAATATGGGAAATGAAGGTCATGGAACCAGGAAGAAACAGAGAGATAAAACCTAAGAATACACCAATAGTCAAGACTGGATGTTTCAAAGATAACAAAAAGACAAAACTAAAGAATCTGTAGCTGAATGAATGTAAAATCCATAACAAAGCAAATGAATTAATAGCGCACATTGAAGTAAATAAATATGGTCTGATTGCCATTGTGGATATGTGGCTTCAGGATGTCAAGGGTTTGATTTTGAATATTGAGAGGTATATGATATTCAAGAAGAATAGGAAGCTAGGTAAAGGTGGAGGGGTAGCCCTATTGTATTGGTGCAATAATTAGAGATAAACTTAGTTCAGGAGATCAGGATGTAGAATTGGTTTGGGTAAAGATGAGGAATAGTATGGGAAAGAAGCCACTAGTGGGAATGGTCGACAGGCCCCCTAATAGTAACCACAATGTAGGACAAAGTGTACAAAAAGAAATATTGGGTGCTTGTTATAAAAGGAAAGCAATAGTCATGGATGACTTTAATCAACATGTAAACTGGAAATATCAGACTGACAGCAATAGCCTGGATGAAGAGTCCATAGAATGCTTTCGAGATGGTTTATTTAGAGCAGCACGTTCTGGAACCACCAGAGAGCAGGTAATATTAGACTTGGGGCACAATTTTGCCCTTGGTGGGGGTGCTCAGCGGGGTCGGGCAGGAAGCCGACTGCTGCCCGTGATCAGCACCGCACCACGATTTCACGCTAGTGGGCCAATTAAGGGCCACCCAATGCGAAACGTGAGCGACAGCGCTGAGCGCTGGGATGGTGTGCAAGTTGACCAAGCTTGAACTACGCGCATGCACTCAAGTGAGCGCTGCTTAACCTCTCCGAGGCATGGAGTTGCATCAGGGAGATGAATAGATATAAAAAAAATTTAAAAATAAAAATGTAATAAAACATGTCCCCTCATGTGACTCTGTCACATAAGCAGGGACATGTTATTAATGAAAAATTAAAGTTTTTATTTTATTTTTATTTGCTTTCGGAAACTTCATCTTGCCCATGAATAAGGTTTCCAAAAAAATGCAAAGGCTGCTTGGCTTTTTCACATGCGCACCAAGTTTAGGCTGGACTGGCAGTGAAAAATTTACATTAATTGATAATTTAATGCCCTTAACAGGCTTTTAACTGTCAGCAGACGTGCTGCCAGCACCAGCGTGGGCCTGCCAACTGAACTATCGCACGACTGTGCATTGGCATCGGCATGCTCGGCCAACATCAATGCGCGTCATTTCACGCCCGAGCAGGTTGGGCATGTGCCCGCCCGCCGAGCGAAAATTCCTGCCCTTGGTATTGTGCAATATGACAGGATTAGTTAATGACCTCAGAGTGAAGGCAACCCTGGCTAGCAGCGACAACAATATGATTGAATTTTTCATCCAATTTGAAAAGGCAAAGAGTGAGTCCAAGACTAGTATTTTTAACTGAAATAAGGGCAACTATGTGGGCATGAAAGCTGAGCTAGCTGAAGTGAACTGGGGTACTAGGCTAGGGGGTAGATTAATAGAGAAGCAGTAGCAGGCATTTAAGGCGATTTTCAGAATACTCAGAATATAAATATTCCTACAATACCAAATCATTCAAAGGAAAGGACCCACCATCTGTGGTTAACTACAGAAGTTAAGGAAAGCATCAAACTTAAAGAAAAAGCATATAACTGTGATAAGATGAGTGGCAGGTCAGATGATTGGTCAGAACATAAAGAACAGCAGAGAATGATTAAAAGGCTAATCAGGAAAAAGAAATTTAAGTATGACTGGAAGCTAGCAAGAAATGTAAAAATGGATAGCAAGAGTTTCTACAGGTACTTAAAAAGGAAAAGGATAAGTAAAGTATGTGTTGGTCCTCTAGAGAGCGACACTAGGGAGTTAATAGCAGATAATAAGGAAATGGCGGATGAAACAAACAAATATTTTGCTTATGTCTTCACTATAGAAGATATTAAAACATGCCAATAATAGCTACAAATCAGGAGGTGGAAGGGAGAGAGGAACTTGGTGAAATTACAATCACTAGGGCAGCGGTACTGAGCAAACTGATGGAGCTTTGGGCTGACAAGTCTCAAGGTCCGGATGGACTTCATTCCAGGGTCATAGCAGAGGTGACAATGAGGTTAGTAATGGTGTTAACTTTCTAAAATTCGCTAGATTCTAGATTCCATCAGACTGGAAAATAGCAAATATAACCCCTCTAATCAAGAAGGGAGGGAAGCAGAAAACAGGAAAATATAGGCCAGTTAGCTTGATGTCTGTTGTAGGCAAGGTGTTAGATTCAATGATTAAGGAGCTGGGGACTTAGAGAAACTCAAGGTAATTGGGAAGATTCAGCAAGGTTATGTGAAAGGGAACTCATGTTTAACCAATTTATTGGAATTCTTTGAAGGAGTAACATGCACTGTGGATAAAGGGGAAGCTGTAGATGGCTGTGCTTGGATTTCCAGAAGGCATTTGATAAAGTGCCACATCAAAGGTTATTGTGGAAAATAGGGGGTAACATATCTGCCTGCTGTACTGAGTCTGCAGCACATACTGCTGATACCACAGATACAGCATAGTTTACGCCACTCGTTAGCATATTTATTCTATTAACCCTTTACATGACACTGTCAGCCTTTAATTGGCCAGCAGCTCTCAGCGGATGGTATTCTTCCCCTGGAGTTCGTGATATAGGAGAAGACTTGCTGCTGTCTTGTCATGTGCAGGAGTGGCACAAGATATGTGGGCCTTCTTGAAAAGAGGAGGTTTTGCCTACTCTCCAGCTGGTGGCCGAGATCCCCATCACCTCTACAAGATTCCCCTCTGAGTGTTTGAATGTGCAGAGTCCTAGTGACATGTCAAATGTAATTGCTAAACTAATTTGTTTCTGTTTTTGCATGTAAGCTGTTCGTTTGGAAAAAAGAAGGCTGAGAGGAGACTTGATAGAGGTATTCAAGATCCTGAGAGGTATGGACAGGGTAAATAGTGAGAAACTGCCCCCACTCAAGAGAACATTAAGAACTAGAGGGCACAGATTTAAAATAATTGGCAAATTGGCAAAAATGTGATATGAGGAGTTTTTTTTCACCCAGAGGATGGTTGGAGTTTGGAACAAACTTCCTGAAAGGGTGGTGGAGGCAGCTTTGATCGAGATAGTGGAAAGGGAATTGGATGCTACCTGTGAAGAAAGAATGTGCATTGTTATGGGGATAAGGCAGGGGAGTGGGACTAGGTGGAATGCTCTTTCAGAGAGCCAGTGCAGACTTGATATGCTGAATGGCCTCCTTCTGCACTGTAAAGATACTGTGATATTAGTATGGAGAGAAGATTAATATGGAGAGAAGATCCAGAGATTACTACTTTAGCGGTCCTGCTTGCTAACCTTCTTCCTAGCTCCCTAAATTCTGATTGCAGGACCACATCCCCCTTCCTCCTATGTTATTAGTACCAATGTGGACTATGACCTCTGGCTGTTTGCCCTCCCCCACAAGAGTGTCCTGCAGCCGTTCTGTGACATCCTTGACCAGGGAGGCAACAAACCATACTGGAGTCACATTGACGGCCACAGTAACTTCTGTCTGCTACCGTAACTAAAGAATCCCCTATCATACTGCCCTTCCCCTCTGCTTACTCCCCTCCTGTACAGCTGGGCTACCTGTGATGCCATGGGCTTGGCTCTTGCTGCACTCCTCCAAGGATCCATCACCCTCACTAAAATCCAGAATGGAAAGCTGTTCGCGAGCGGGACCTCTGGGGGCTCCTGCACTACCTGACCGTTTCCCATGGATTGCCTGGCAGATACCCATTCTCTATCTGCCTGCTTACCCCTAACTTGTGGTGTGACCACCTCTGTGAACTTCAGTTATACAGAGCTGCTTCAGTTATACAAGGCATGGTGAAACCGCATCTCGAATATTGTGTGCAGTTTTGATCTCCTTATTTAAGGAAGGATGTTAATGTGCTGGAGGTGGTTCAGAGGAGGTTTACTAGATTGATACCTGGAATGAGTTGGTTGCCTTATGAGGAAAGGTTAGATAGATTAGGCTTGTTTCCACTGGAGTTTAGAAGAGTGACTTGATTGAAGTATATAATATTCTGAAAAGTATTGACAAGGTGGACGTCAAAAGGATGTTTCCTCTGGTGGGTGAGTCCAGAACTCAGGGCACTGTTTTAAAATTAGGTGTTGCTCTTTTAGAACAGAGATGAGGAGAAGTTTCTACTCTCAGAGGATCATGTAACTTTGGAATTCTCTGCCACTGAAGGTGGTGGAGGTGGGGTCATTGAATATTTTTAAGGTGGAGATGGATAGCTTCATGTTAGGCAAGGGAATCAACCATTATTGGGGATAGATGGGAATCTGTAATTCAAAACGCAAACAGATAAGCCATGGTCTTGTTGAATGGCGGAATGGCCAACTTCTGCCTCCATTTTGCACGTTCGTACACACATTTAACAGGCTAATGAATAAGGTCAGAGAATGTGGAGTCAAGGGTTAAGTGACAGAATGTTTTGCTTGCTGGCTTCAAGACAGGAAACAGAGAGTGGGAGTAAAGGGTGATTATTCAGCATGACAGGGGTAGGAAGTGTTGTTCCAGAAGGTTCAGTGCTGAGAACACTGCTGTTCACAGCTTACATTAATAATTTGGACTTTGGAATCAAAAACACAATTTCTAAATTTGCAGATAACAACGAATTGGAGGAGATGGTTAATACTGAGGAGGACTGCAATAAATTAGAGAAGGACATTAATAAACTTGCAGAATAGGCAAATGAAGTGCAATACAGATAAATGTGAGACAGTACATTTTTGCAGGAAGAGTAAGGAGGTTACTCATTATTTAGAAGGTGCAAGTCCATGTTGGTTAAAGGAACAAAGGGATCATGGAGTGCAAATACAATGACCGCTAAAAATTGTATTGCAGATTAGCTGGAAGAGATGTTTCCTTCACTCCAGCTTTTTCCAAACTCTCAAACTAAACTGTTTAATTGAGACCCACCTTTAGGATCCTACACACCCCTGTAATTAACTTGTTTGCCTTGTTTTCTATTATTCAAATCCAAGGCAACTGGTTCCATGATCACTCCCTGGAACCCAGCTTTTTTTTTACCAGAAATCAGGTCCTTGTTCTTAAATGGACCACCATCTCACATGTTTTTTCTCCTGGGCATCTGATCTAGGTGTGAACAGTGACTAGGTTATTGTGAACATTGTTCAGGGAACATGTAACACTTTAGTATTCTGGTTGAATTAAAGTCAGCAGGCCTATGTAGTTTATCTGTGGGTTATGGTAAAGAGATTGGGGGACAAGGTTGAGGAATCTGTGGAATATTCAGCTTTGTGTGTATCATCTAGATAACTGGATGCGTAAACATTTGACCTCATAGTTTAAACTAAGATAGGGAGCTGGATGAAAGTGACCAGTAATCTTGTCGTTTAAAAGGTAAAGCAAGAACTGGATTGGGAGCATTCAGCATCTGTGAGGTATTTATAAGACGAGGACACAATGCAATTGAAAAAAAATCAGATTAAGGTTTTGTTTCTCATTGATCAGTCCTGCATGATATAATTCGCCTGCTCATCAGCATCAGTTTCAATAAATTAGTTTGAGAATTTTATAATCCTATATCTTTGCCAGTGGTGTGATTTATTCTATTCGAGTCTGAACCCTCATAACAGTTCAAGTGCTATATGTCACTGGACTAGTAATCCAGAGGCCCAGGCTAATGCTCTGGAGACTAGTTCAACTCCCAGCATGGCAGCTGGTGGAATTTAAATTAAATCTAGAATTAAAAACTAGTCCAGTTGTGATTGGTGATGGATAATTGAACAACAGGAGGAAGAGGCTCCAGGAGTATTCTCAGTCCTCATTGATTGCGGTGTCCAGCACCTCAGTGCCAGAGAGAAGGCTGAGGCGTTTGTAGCTATCTTCAACTAGAAGTGTTAAGTGGAAATCCATCTTGGCCTCCTCCTCAAAATTTCCATTTTCAAAGAAGCTGGTCTTCAGCCAACCTTGTAGCAACAGTATTTGTATTAGAAGGCTGACATCAAGGCAGAATGACCGAGTGTGCTAACAAGGAACGCTTGCAAAATTGAAATCAATGAGAATCAGAGGAAAACTCTCCACTGGTTGAAGTCATATCCAGCACAAAAGAAGGTGGCTGTGATTTTTGGAGATTAATCATCTCAGTACTCACGACAGCGACCTAAGCCAAAATATATTTAGCTGCTTCATCAATGACCTTCCCTCCATTATGCTCAGGAATATGCTCAGTCGGTGGCTGATGATGTGCCTCTGGAGTGGCCCCTGAGGCAGCAGATGCCGGAAATCCAGCGGGGTGTGCGGGACGATTTGGCGGGGTTCCATGAGGGAATGCGTGCCATGGTCTCCGTTGTGGAGGAGTCCTTGTGGAGCTTGAGTGATGCAATGACCCTCATGGCCAAGCACACTGCCTCCTCCATGGAGAGAGTGGCGACTCTCATGAAGAGGCTCCTCCAGGAGCTGAATCAGGGCTTCCTGGGGATAGGCTCAGACCTGCAAGCCCTCACACTGGTAATGACTCAGGTGGTCAGTGTCAGTGTGGGAGATGGATTGGACACCCAGTATCCCAGTTCAGTGCCCATCCATCAATGGTGAGCAGGGGGGTCCAAAGCGATCTCATGTTGGAGCACGAGCTGCCTGTCATCTCTGTGGGCTCCTCTCAGGATGGTGCCACCCTGATGGTGGCAGCAGATCCTCTGCCTCTCTGCCAGTGACCTCGGCATCTGATGAGGCTGCTGCGACTGAGGAGATGCCAGCCATGCCACCGGCTAGTCCCTCCCAGTCGGGGCCATCAGAGGCTCCATTGGCCAGAGGACACCCGCCAAGTCATCAAGGCCAACAGGACAGCATAGTGAGCAGGCTGTCTCCAATGCCAGTGCCAGTGAGGGAGGAGCACCAAGATGTAGCACCCACAAGCGTAAGCATAAACCACCTTAGGCACAACACATACTTATCACTAGTGGTTTTCTTTTGCTCCACATTTAAGTTGCTTTTAAGTTGGTATGCTGTTCAACACCTTTTAATGGACTTTGATTACTGTATGCAAGTTACCAATCATTAAATGTTTTGGTTCTCAACAAGTCTCTGGTTGCTTCTTTCGTACTGCAGGTGAAGGGGAACCCATGATGTTATGAGTGACTTGTTTGTCATTGAGCTTTATTGACAAGGCACATAGTTAATGTTCCTAACCAGGCAGATGTTGCTCTCAGGTATCGAGTATGGAGCCTGCAGTCCTCGCATGCGTTGGTGGTTCATCTTTGGGAGGCTAGCTGAAAGAGCATGGGATCAAAGTATCCTGGTTTTTCCTGCCTCCCTGGAGGTTACCCAGGTCTGCGTCTTTGCCATCAGTGTTCTTCTGACAGTGCTCGTCCTCTGAAGCACTACTGGACTCATTGTCTGTTGCCTGTGCAGCTGTGTCAAGATCTTCTTCCTCCACTGTGTCCCCTCTTTCCAGTGCCAGATGGTGGAGAGTGCAGCATGCAACCACTATCAGTGACACACAATCTTGGTGGGTGTTTGGAGTGCGCCCCCTGAACAGTCCAGGCATCAGAAGCGCATCTTGAGAAGACCGATGGTTCTCTCTACCACCCACCTCGTTGAGACATGGCTCCTATTGTACCGCTGCTCAGCTTCTGTTCTTGGATGGTGGAGAGGTGTCATAAGCCACCTTTTGAGGGGATAGCCCTTGTCACCCAGCAGCCATCTATCAAGCCGGGCTGGAGCACTGAAGAGCCTCGGCACCTGGGAGTGTCTCAGGATGCAGGCGTTGTGGAAGCTGCCTGGGTACCTTGCACAGACTTGTGAAATCTGCATCCTGTAATCACACACTATCTGCACGTTCATGGAGTGGAAGCCCTTCCTGTTGACAAAGGCACCGGCCTCTCCTGCTTACCTGGCGCCTTGATGGCCAGTCTATAGCATCCTGGACATGGGGGAAGTCAGCAATCGTGGCAAAGCCTCTGGCTCCCTCTACCTGTCTGGCCTCATCTCAGCAGTATTGAATGAAAGTCAATGCACGCTTGAACAGAGCATCTGTTACCAGCTTGACACAACTGTGGACAGCTGACTGGGAGACTCCACAAAGATCACCCACCAACCCCTGGAAAGAGCTGGAGGCATAAAAGTTGAGGGCAGCTGTGACCTTTAGCACCACTGGCATGGGGTGTCCACCCAAACAGTTGGAGCTGATCTCAGGGTCGATCATCTGACAGATGGAGGTCACTGTCTCCCTTGTGAGTCGGAGCCTCTTTCGGCATTGCACCTCAGACATATTAAGGTAGCTGCATCGCTGCCTGTAAGCCCTGGCAGCAGGATAGTGGTGTCTTCTGCGGCCCCTTCCACCTTGGACTTCCTGTTGGCCCTGCACCCCTTGTGCCTGCGCCTCTCCTCCCAAAGGTGGCTCCCCTGGAGGCTGAATATGGACTCCTGGCCTCCTCCCCCTTCTGGCCCTCTCTTCCTCCTCAGAGGAAGTGCCTCCAGCAGAGAGCACAATTCCCATTCCCACTGCAAGGGAAGGCTGTCTGATACCAGTGGCAGAATGTCTGAAATCAAGGTCCTCATGGACTTTGAAAACAGAGCCATCCAGCTGGCCGACGATGACCGGGACCGGTCCTATGCTGACGGTGAGTTTGGCACTTCTCTACCAAGTGAGGATTCAGCAGTGCAACATCCATCAGACAACCATGCTGTGAGTGATGTGTCCTGTTTCACAGGCCACTGCCATGCACTAATTATCTCCCATTACTTCCGCAGGCACATCTGCCAAACAGCCCACAGAATCCATGACCCAGGACCTTCAATCAAACCCCGAAGAAACTTCTGAAGAGGAATCTGGAGGCAACCTCCCTGAAGTCCCATCACAGCACCCACCCACACCCTTAAAAGACACCTCAGTGGCAGGGATGCATTTGCCCCCTGTCACCAGTTGAGCATGGCGGCACTTTACCCTGATTCTCCGGCACCCCTGAAGCCTGCAAAGCCACAGGCGACCCTGGTGAGCTCCACAGAACGTTGCTGTTCACTCACCTCCAGTTCACCCAAAGTACACGTCGCCTCTGTGCTGATGTGAAATACATCAGCGTGCTTTCCCCCCGACGTGGACGGACAATCCAGTGGGGTGCAAGACCCTGACGGGATAGCCTGATAATGATATGCTGATGTATTACATTGAAGTTCCTGATGACTGATGGCAGGAAATGCAGCCCGCTTTCAGCAGACTGAGCAGACAATTGCGACCTGCCTTCTGATGCCGTGAAACTGACCACACCATATCATCCGCTCATGGCAGCAATCATGCCCACCACCAACGGGCACAGAAAATTTTGCCCCATGTAATTAAACAAACAAATAGGATCTTTCAAGTTGTTTTCCAGCCAGGATCAGGCTTGTCCAGTGGTAATCTCAGCTGGAGATCATTACACAATGGAAGCTGAGACAGCGGCCACCAGACCCCACATCATGCTGGGCCCATAAATGTTGTCATGGAGTTGGCAACCACATCTATGGTGAGAAGGATGGTCTCCAAGCTCCCCTTGATGCCCTTTGCCAAGTTGGAGCCAGACTCTTAAATGGTAGTAGACAGTGACAACAAGCTCTCTTTCATGCCTCCCAATGCACCAAGTGTGTATCCTCATCAGGATTCTCCTGTAGGCTGCCCCAACTGAGCCACTGCAACAAAACTCATCTGCAACAACACCCTCCGGGGAGTTGGCTCACAAACCTCCCTTTCCTATTCCCTGGACTGCAGCCTGCTTATGCCCGGTGATTCACCACTTCCAGATCTCACCTCTATTCTTATTGTGCTAGTATCTGAGCTGGTGGCTGCGAGTGTCAGATCATATGACAAAGGTCTGGAGCAGCTCTTGTCCTTCCTCATTAGGCTACATTGGCTGGCCAGGGGACAGCTCTTGTGTATCTGAATGCAAAAATGTGGAAGAGGGGGATTGTGATGAAGGGAGAGGGTTGGTGAGGCGGAAAACAAAGGACCCATGGTCATATCTGCAGCTTTCACTTCATGCTGGATAGTAGGATGAGAGTGAGGTGGAATCTGAGAAATTGCTTAAGGCAAGAACATACTGTTATTCTGTCTGTTTTCAGATACAGCGGGCTTGTCACAGCCCCAGGTGTGGAGTAAAGATTCTTCCAGAAGGCTGGGGTAATGCAGGCATTTCTATCCCTCTCTGGTTCTGTTAAACACCCTCCTGGGGCACTTGTCCTGCACGAGAGAGGGGAGAAATGTCAGTTATTTTGTTGCAATGTGTTTGTGTGATGTGCCTGCTATAACTGAATAGCCAGAGGTTTGTTCAAGCAGCAAGAGGTGATGTGAGGCTGGCAGCATTCGGATCATGCGTGAGAGTGAGGTGGAGTCTCTAAATGTTAGGCATGAACCCTGTTTGCCGATGAGTGAGTGATGAGGGGTGTAGTGCATTGAACAGCATGAGAGGTTGGTGGTGTGTTGCATAGATGCCACTGAAGGTGCTTTCACTGTTCTTGTCCATTTGCGTGAAGTCATTGAACTTCTTGCAGCACTACTGGGACAGATTCCAGGAACTGGGATCAGCGGCCACCTGTTTCCATTCCCTTCTGAGGGTTAGCTCCTGACAGAAATGTCTGCTCTGCCCTTGCACCTCTATGTTCATACCTATAGAACCACATTGGCAAACACGAGAACCCTCTCTCTGTTCTGCTGCTCCATTTGGTGTGCTTCTCCTTGCAGCCAGTTCCTCCACAGATAGTCAGCAGCAGCTTCTGTATATCGGGTGCATCTCGCATTTAATGGTGGAAAGCTGCCTTTAGGATGTACAGGCTAGCAGAAACATTTGTTAACCACACATGCTGCTTTGCTCCCGGTTGAGAGTACATCCTAGGAATGGTAACAATTTCTGAAAATCAAACGCTCATTCTAAGAAAATGACCAGACAGTAAAACTACTCTTTATAGATGGTAATGGGTTATTTTAGTGACAGTACATTACACCTACCATAATGTTTTAATGGTGTAACAGTTAAGTGCCACTAAACTAATAATCCAGAGATTTAGACTAAAAATATTTCAGTAGCAGTTTGACAATTTGAGTACAGGCTAAAAAAGAACTGAAAATATAAAAAAATGGATAGTAAATATAATAAGTGGCCAAAAAACTGTTGTAACTCATCAGGTTCATTGATGTCTTTTGGGAAGGAAACCAGTTGTGCTTATCTAGTTTGACCTACTGGTACATGTAACTTCAGTTTCACATTAATATGGTCAGAAGTGACGTAGCAAGCCACTCAGTTGACTCTGTGTGAATAGGCAATAAAGGCTGTTGTTGCCAGTGATGGCCATACCCTGAGAATTAAGTTTAAAAAATCTACTATCTGATGTATTTTGTATTTTGAGAAGTGGATCTGTAATTTTTTCTCCTTCTATGGCCTTACATTACAGAATAGTTAGTGTAAGCAGGTCAGTAGTTTTACCTGTAGGTTGCTAATAGTGTTTAGGCAAAAAGAAAATGGAATACTAATCTTGGTGCAATGGTATTTACTTTAAAGCAGCTTTGCACAATTTTGTTTGGCTGAAAACGTATTATTTTTCTTTATATTAATGTGTGACAAGCTATTGATGTGAAAATTAATTCACGCAAAATAATTGACTTTGCACTGATGAGCACTGAATTTTAAGTATCTTGTGCACCACTCTAAGGATTCAGTTTTATTCATCAGTAATCAATTTTATATAACCAGGACAATCGTCACTATCATTGAAATTCATATTCAGTTAATCATGTTTCATTAGAATGTGACAGTGAGCAAGATTTACAGTTAAATACTTGCACCTTATGGCACATTACTGTCAATGGAAACACTACAGTGTTGTTTACACCTTTTGTTATTAACAAACAATTTTCCCTTCATGACAATTGAAATACTAGACGATCAATTTCCTCATTAATAAGTAATCCCAAATTTTAAAAAAGTAAAGGATTAATGACTTTGATAAAGATATGTAAGCAGAGCACATTTGCTTTCTGCCATTGGCATAGCGATATTGTAAGCACAGTCTAAATATACTGTGAGCAGCTGACCAGACAACAGAGCAAAGCAGATGCCCTGGAGGAGAAAGTCTTATCTTGTGTGCTCCACAATTAGATTGATCTAATTACTCCACATTCTCTGCACACATTTGGTTTCAGTGGGATCAAGGAACTGCCAAAATTCTTGTGTAAATGCACCCTAGCATTCTAATAGATAAAGATGATTTTTTTAAAAAGATAACCTGAAAGGACATTATAACTTTAAAAACTCCTACATTTTGCCACATAGAAATTGTATTTTTTGTTCCCAACAGTATTTTTTACTGTTAATGTTTTCATTTGAAGTATGAACAGTTTGGTGGTTAACCTAACCAAAGAATTCCATTAACCCCCTTATTATTGCATTTTAGAAGCTGCAATTTGCCTGCTTAATGCATCATTATTTATTTTCAGTGAATATCTAATGGCGCTTCACTGGCCCCATGGTTATCCTGCTTTATAATTACAATTATAATAATCTATCCCTTCTATCTTAACTTCTTAATGGAGCTATCATGTGCATGTCACCCTACTTGACATAAATCTACCCACATATGGAATGTAGATTAGGCATTATTACTGATAGTAGGATAGTTTCCCCTCACTTTGTCCCACCTCTTGACTAACCACAACAAGGTGTGTCTTAAAGAAGAAGTATTTTAACCCCTTTGAGTGCTGTCACCCCCAAGAATGGACATAAGACAGGTTTTCTCATAAGTTTAATTAAAAAAAGAAAGAATAAATGTTTATTTTTCAACAACTGAAATGTAATCACTACAGAAACCAACACAGTCACACTTGGCATGTGCATACAAGCAAAGGTGGCTTCAAAAGATTAAAGATTCCAAAAAGTCGACTCCCTTGACTCCATCTTGTTTCAAGTTAAATTGTCTATTTTCCATTTTGTTTTTAAAAGTAGTGCCCATATAAATTTGTGGGCATAACTACACTGGATGACAGGTATATTGTCATGTTTGTTCCAGGGAGTCATCTGCTAACTACAAATAAAATTATTTGTCCCTGTTATGCCTGCATTGACATAAGCACTGCAGTTTATCCAGTTTGACAATATCCCTGTTATAATTATGCATGTAGTGTAATAAATAGAAACTGAAACGATATTGGGAACAAATTGTGTTCTTGAGATGAAATTAGAATTTAAGTAGTAATTTATTACCCATTTATCATTGATAATATCCAGTTCTATTTAAAATTAATTTATAAAGCAGAACCTCTTATTGGTTTAATAATACAGCAAGTGACTGTGAACAATAGCAACTGGAGGAAAATTAAGTGTCTGGCATTGATGTAAAATATCCTGCAGATTGGTGGCAGTACTGGCCAACCTTGCAATAGCTCGCAATTTGACTTCAACTGCAATTGTTGCAACCCTGAGCAAAAATAGTTAGAAAGCTAACTGGTAAATGGATGTACCTACATAATATGTGTTAAAATAAAGTAATGCATCAGAAAGTTGAATCCATTATGATCATTTCAAAAGATTAATCTGTTAGAATTTACTTAATTTATATATTTATTGATATCTATAATGAATGAATTGTTCAGATCTTTTTAGCTTTGCAATCATCTTAGGGGAATGTGGAAAAAAGGTTTTTACATTTACAAACTGACGTTATTTTATGTGGTACACTCTGAACTTATCAATCCCCCATTGGGAGGGCAGGCAACAATTGCTGGAGTCTTCTCTACTCTCGTTCCAACCTATGCACTTTAGCATACACAAATATGCTATATTATCATATGATGGTTGGGGATGAATAAATCAGCCTTAGTTTAGCTATTCAGCTCAAATAGCATCAGTTTGGTCGATTGCAATCCAAGCTAGTTCTGAAGGAAGAAATATTCTTGTCATAACAAAATCATAAATTCATTCTTTGCGGATGCACTCATGATAGATTCATACATATATGTATGTGCAATTTAATATTATAATTTATTTGCTTAAGGTGTAAAAGAACTTAGTTTTTCGTGTGTAAATTCTGGCACAAGTAAAGGCCAGCATATTGCCGTTGGCATGCAGGGCGAGCCCGACACACTGACGTGCAAAATGATGCGCGATGATGTCGGGAGTGTGTCCTGACGTCATAGCGCATCATTTCAATATTTTGTTCAGCAGGTGTGTACCCAAGGTGGTTGCGCGCCCGCCAAACTGTCAACGGCCTACAAAGGCCATTAAAAAAACAATTAAAGTTGTTACCAATGCTGTCTGTCCAACCTTAAGGTTGGCGGGCAGACAAAGAGCCCAAGCGGCCTTTGTGTTTTTCAGGAAACCTCATCTGTAGGTGGAATGAGGTTTCCTGAAGGTTTAATAAAATAATTAAATAAATTTTGCTAACTGTACAAACATGTCTCAGCTTATGTGCCATTTTTCAGATCCTTTATTCAAGATTTCCATTACCAGCTTAATCTCCCTGAGACAGTTCCATGCCTCTGGGAGATTTCTGCGCTCTATCGCGCGCATGCATGAAAGAGCAGAGGCCCCGACTCTGTCTTCTCCCCCCGCCCACCCACGTAAAGTGGCGGCGCGCAGCCGATTGCGGGAAGAGATCGGTTCTGCACCCACCCCCACCCGCTCCAGCCCGGCCTGCCCGACATAGGTAAGTTTCTGGTCAAAGTTATCCAATAACTTTGGATAAGTTTAAGTCAAACTAGCACTCAACTGATTGGTACAAAATTTGGATTTACCTCCATTAAACTCCTAACATTCAGGGTCGTTTTGATCATTAATTTAGGCTGGTGGTCACTACTAATGGTGGCATCATACTTAATTAGGGCAGACATTTACAGTCTCCCTGCCAGTGGGGGTATCCTTAAAATTCTACAGGTGTCCACTCCGCTGCCTAGCTGCCTGCTCTCAATCTTCCAGCAATTTTACAGAGAGTGGGAGAGGCTGAGAGCAGCCCGCTCATCCTTGCACCAATCGAAGACCCTCATTAGCCAGTTATTGGCAACTTAAGGGCCATTTCATGGTCAGCCACAATTGTTGGAACATCAGAAGGCGGTCAGCGATGGGGGTGCAGTCGGGAGTGAGGGGCGGTGGGGGAGGCACTGGACAGGTTAGCCCATTTGGGCTTAAGGCAGGAAAGGGGGGGCTGCCTCCTTAATTTGCCCCCTTTCCCTACCGGGACTCCTCCCACCATTTCAGACCACTCCATCCCCCACCAGCTGTCCCTTCCCTCACTGGCCTTTATAAACTGACCCCCACCTACCTTGCCTCTCCTCTTCTCTGGGGCCTCCACTCCATGTCCTGCTGAGAGACCCCTGGAATTATTCTGGGTTCCTGGCATCTGGTCCTATAAGACTCAATGTAGTACCAGCAGTGTTCACTGCTCTCAGTGATGCTGCTGGAACTAGACAGCTGTCGGTCAATCTGATTGGCTGACAGCTCTTTGGGGTCGGACTTCCTCCCTAGATAGAGGCAGAAGGCCCACCACTGTTTTGTTGTATAATGATATAATCCTTGGTCTTATTTACTATACAATCCTTGGGCTTATTTACTATAATATAATGTACTTTAATGGCCTTAATAGGCCATTGACAGTTCGGCGGGAACGCAACCAGCCAAATAAAATATTGAAATGTACATATGAGGCACCAATTGCCCTTAAAGGATTGTGTAAACATAATGTGGGTACATTTATTAAGACTAGACACATGAGAACAATTATACATAGTATAAAGCTTGGAGACATCAGAGCTGTGTGAAATGCTCTACTCAAAGCAAAAGTGAAAATAAGACTGGATCACTTCACACATTTGCCTTCTAGTGATGTCATGCTGATGTCTCTTAAAGGTATATTACAACATCCTCCTTTCTCTTTAAATATACTTTCTCCACCTCTAAAGAAGAATAGCTATTTACAAGACAGGTTCATGTTTAGTTACCAGCATATAAGTGGATCAACCTGATGTTTTTATTCATTTATGGGATGTGGGTGTCGCTGGCTAGGCCCGCATTTATTACCCATCCCTAATTGCCGTTGTTCAGAGGGCATTTAAGATTCAACCCTATTGCTGTGGGTCTGGAGTCACATGTAGGCCAGACCTGGTAAGGACAGCAGATTTCCTTCCCTAAAGAACATTAGGGGACCAGATGGGTTTTTATGACAATTTAATTTTAATTTAATGACTTTTAATTCCAGATTTATAATGAATTCAAATTCCACCATCTGTAGTGGTGGGATTTAAACCCAGCCTCCCAGAGCATGACCCTAGGTCTCTGGATTGCCATTCCAGTGACAATACCGCTATGCCAGGAATCTCTAAAGCAAAAAGGTAATATGCTGGTATTCCCAGGTCTTGTAAAGATAACCTTGTCCGGAGGTTTCTATAATTGCTCACAGTAGCCTGTGGGATTATCTGAATATTGCTACTGGTTGCATTTGGGACTTTGTCCTAGATGCAGTAGGACTGTATGGTGGTTGAGGAGCTGGAATGAATCTGATTTGTCCTCGGTTACACCTCAATGTTGTGCTTTTGTGTGCAATGACTCGTAGGACTTTGGTTCTGAACAAACCCTTGTCACCTTGGTTGGTTGCATGGGTTCCCTGATGCGAACTTGTTATCCCAGCTGCAAACTTGGAAGTTCTGTGCCTTTTTATTGTAGAGGTCGGTCATCTTCTCTTATAGTTTTAAAAGTTGGTCTCCAGTTTCGGAGAGAATAAAATGGGTAGTAGGTAAATTGGTAAGCACTGATCTGCCAGTCATGAGCTCTGCTATTGATGGAATAGTTGCACTTAAAGGTGTTGCTCTCAGATGTGTAGATCTTGTTTGGTTTGAAAATTAGGGATTTCACCATGTGCATCATTCATTTGGTTAGGCCATCAGATCTAGGGTAACGAGTAGAAGAAGCAGTGTTATCAATATTCCACTTCTCACACATATTCTGAAATGGCTTACCAATAAATTGCAGACCATTATCTGTAATGATCTCTCTAGGCACACAGAATAAACTGAAAAAAGCACTTAGTGTGTGTGCGACAATTGTGCTTGATGTATCGTACAATTATCGAATAATGGGGCACTTGGTAAAGTAATTGATGATGACGATGAAGTCAGTGCCATGGACATGAGAGAGTTCAGATGCAATTTTGGACCAAGGATGGGTAGGAATTTCATATGGAATCAATGGTGCTTTGTGCTGACTTTGCATATGCTCGTGACATACTTCACACTTCTTGATGATGACTTCAAATCATTATTTAATAGACAGTCTCTTTTGCAAGTCTTCTCATTCGACCTATGTCCATATGTGAGCGATGGAAGTGTTGAAGAATATCAGTTTGCAACGATTCTGGTATGATGACCATCCTGTCTTTTAAAAGGCCAAAATGTTATCATGTGCTTGTGGATGTGCTGATTTGAAGGATGCTTCAATGATGGTTTTCCGCAGTTTCTGTAGTGTAGAATCATTCACCGTTTCTTCTTGTAGCTGCTGGCATTTGCATTGCACAAAATGTACCAGATCAGTTTGGAGAACATCTTCAAGTTTGTTGTCAAATGAGTCAACTTGTAGCTCTAAGGATATATTTTCTGTTTTCACTGGGTTAGGCAATCTGCTAAGTGTATCCGATGTGATCATCAAGATACCTGGCTTGTACTTAATCTCACAGTCATAACCTTGAATCTTTATCAAGAGATGTTGCAATCTTGGCAGCCCATTGGTCAATGGTTTTCACCAAATCATCTCTACCACAAAACTTTTGCCAAATAGATAGGTATGAAAATGCAAGATTCCAAGCAATAAAGCTGTCTCTTTGTAGCATGCATGCTCCCAGAACTTTCTGTGAGGCATTTATCTCCAGGGTAGTTGAACTCCTAGGGATCATAGAATTGCAATGTTGATGCTTCCGATAATGGCTGTTTCAGTGCTTCGAAGAGGTATTGGTGGTCTTTGTGCCACAGGAAAGGCACATCTGTTCTCAACAATTCCCTTAGCAATTAGGATTTTTGAGTGAAAGTTAAGGAGACAAGAAATTAAAAGACCTAGACATCTTCAAAAGTCATTCTTATCTTGAGGAATGGGCATGGCTTTATCCTCTATTTTATTTGGATTGGGAAACGTCAGCACTGGAATAATTGGAACTGAAGAAATTGCTCTGTACATTGATGTCACATTTCGGGCTGTTAACACCAATCCTTCATTACATGCCACTTGCATCAGTAAGTGCAGACTATGGTCATGTTCTTGCTTTGTTATTCCCACAACAGCTATGTCATTTGCGATACAGATGCACCCTAGAAAAGTGCATATATTGCAGTTCATGTTAGTTTGAAAGAGATCCTGGCTAACCGATAGCCTAAAAGGAAGTCGGTGAAAATTGTATTTTCTAAATGAGGTATGAAAAGTAGTAAGCTCTTGGAACTTTCCGTGAGATGTGCTGATTAGTATGCTTGGCAACAAACTATAAGAAGAACTTTGCACTTGCAAATCTTGGATTTAATTCTTATAATTGTGGTTATTTTGTAACAACATTTCAAAGCTGCTTTTAAATATCATGGATGGAGGCATGCGCTCAATTATCCATCCTTCTTTATGACACAAATAGTTAAGAGGCATCAATCTATGTGCTCTTGTACTCTTCTGGTGAAGCTGTCTTTCTCCATGTTGTCTAGTTCAATCTTCAATTTGTCTTGTATGTGGATGCTACACATACATGGTGGATCAATTGACAGACTAGCATTCTCCTGCAAGTGTCATGTTGCTGCTCCCTTGAAACTGCCAATTTTGTCAAAACATTCTGGATATTTCAATGTTAGGTTGTGAACAAATGTGTTAGGAGTATTTCTCAGCTTTATAATTTCTGATTGATTTCATGGCCAGAATTTTACATTCGGGGGTTGGGCTCGCGTTTGACCTCACCGAATGTAAAATATCATTAAATGTCATCGGGCGTGCTTCCTGACATCATCACGCACACACTGAATTTTGCAGTCAGTGGCTGCATGCATGAATTGCATCTACAGCCTCCCCGGTATTTAAAGGGCCAATTAAGGCCATTAACAAGCCAATAGACAGCGATTTTACATTGCACGTGTGATTTTTAGCTCATCACATTGGCAAAATAGATGAGTGGAAATCCCATTTTAATAATTTCCTCATCCATGGGTGGGATAAGAGGTCCCTGGAGAAACAGCACTTTCTCTGTCATTGCCAGTTTATTGCTGTGTGAGTACAGAGTTGTCCCAAAGTTTCTTTGCATCTCATTTGATTGTCAAGCCTGCCTTTCAGCATCTCAGCTCATCATCTTCCCTGGAAGGATCCCCTGAGTATTGCAGCACAGAGCTCCTTCATCTCCAAGGCACTGGACCTCTGCATCCCATCTAATGGAGATAGTGTATTCCACTGGTGGAACCTCCTCTGAAGAGGAAGAGAGGGGCTGGAGGGAGAGGAGGCCAGGTGAGCACGGGCAGCATTCCAGGGACAAATCTTTAAGAGGAGAGGCATGGGTTCAGTTGGTGTAGGGCCTGCAGGGAGGCCAAGGTGGGGGGTGGTGTATGACTACCGAACGGCTAGCGTGTTCAGGCAGTGCTCAACTACCTTCAGATGTCCAAGGTTCAGTGCCGCAGGTGGCTCTGCCTCTCCAGGTATATAGTGACAGCAATATGTCACCTGATGGGCTCATAAATTACCTCCAAATGCGTGGACGGACACCTCATGCCGGTGGCTTTGAAGGTCACAGTGGCCCTCAACTTCTATGCCTCTGGTGCTTTTCAGGGCTCAGGGGGGGATTTGTGCAGCCTTTCTCAATCAGCTGAACACAGTCACATCAAGCTCGTGACATGTCTGCATGTCCACTTCCGGACAGCCGAGGTGAGTCAGGCAGAGACAGTATGAGTCTTCGCTGCTATGGCTGGGTTTCCCTGCACCCAGGTGTGATAGATTGTACTCACGTGTCCAACAAGGTGCCAGCAGGTGAGCCGAGAGTTTTTGTAAACAGAAAGGAGTTCCACTCAATGAATGTTCAGATCATCTGTGAACACAGGACTCAGGTTCTCCAGGTTTGTGCCCATTACCCTGGGAGCTCAGACGATGCTTCGATCTTGTGGCACTCATAGGTACCAAGGCTGTTTGTGGCTCCTGCACACGCAGATGGATGACTCCTGGGTGACAAGGACTGTCCCTTGAAGAGGTGGCTGATGACCCCACTCCATCACCCAAGAACTGAAGCCAAGGAAAGATACAACAGGAGTCATGCCTCCCGTGGAGAGGACCATCGGGTTGCTGAAGATGCGCTTCAGATACCTGGACCAATCAGGGGCAGCAATGCAGCATCCTCCAGAGAATGTCTCCCTCATAGTCATCGCATGCTGCACCCGTCACAGCCTAGCTCCGGCAAGGGAGGGGGGGACCCACTGGAGGTTGAGGAAAGTGATGCAGCTCCACAGGCCAGGGAGGATGACTCAAGTAATGGTTCAGAGGAAGAGCTGGGGAGGTGCAGGGTGAGGACCTCGAGGCAGAGGACTGGAACCCTCATTAAGACAGAGACACCAAGGATGCTTTGATGCAGTGAACATTCTGCTAGGCGCCCAAGACATCGATGCCTCATCAAGCCAATGGCATTATCTCCTTTGCTAACAATCAATATGTGAGAACCCAACCCAATACACCAGCACCACACAACACCACACATTTACAAGCTGTGCTGTATCTGGCACCGATACATATCATCCAGCCAACTGAGCCCATTTAGGTCAAATAAATGTTTATGTTACTTCAAATGAACAAACAAAGAATAATCAAAGTGTCAAATCCTAACACAAAAGTCTAAATAATTAACACAAATAATGTCACCCGTGACACACCCCATGTGTCAAGCACGGCTGTTGTGCTCAAGGTGTCTTCAACTTACGTCTGTGGGTGCTGCGTCTTGGTGCCCCTCTCTCGCTGACAGTGGTGTTGGAAGCAGACTGCTGACTCTGCTGTCCTGGTGGCCCTGATGACCTTGGCGGTCGTCGTCTAGACACTGGAGCCTTAGTAGGCTTCACCTGGGAAGGTGCATCCAGCCATGGCTGGACACTCCTCAGTCATCGCAGCATCATCAGATACCACAGCCACTGGCAGAGGAGAGAAGGAGCTGCTGCCGTTGTCCAGAGCTCCCTGAGAGGAGCCCGCAGAGATGACAGGCAGCTCATCCACCAGCGTGGGGTGCATTTGCACCTCCCTGCTTACCCCTGATGGATGGGCACCCAGCAGCGAGACTAAGTGCCTCATTCATCTCTCACGCTGGCAGTAACCTCCTGAGGTCATTGTTGGTCCAAGTGCAACCCCAGGAACTCCTGAGTCTGCTTGTGAAGCTGTCTTTCCATGAGAGTTGCCACTGTCTCCATGGAGGAGGCTGGGTGCTCGGTGTTAAAGGTCAATACAGAACTCATGCTTCTCATGGACTCCTCCATGATGGAGACCATGGCATGCAGACCCTCAAGGATCTCCGCCAGATCTCCATTTGCATCCCACTGGACATCCAGCATGTGTCGCCTGATGGGCGACTCCAAAGGCTCGTCATCTGCCTCGGATACAGCATGGTCCTGCTGTCCAGCTGTGCTCCCACTGTCGGCTCCCTGGGACCTCTCTGCCCCTGCTAACTCCTCATGCAAGTGTGATGTGCCCTCACCGCTGTGCATTACCCACGGAACTGAATAACTAATGCCACCGACATGTGAGTATCTGCACTGGTGCCTGGTTCAGAGAGACATTGTGTTATCTTCCTCAGAGCTCAATGTGGGGGGGTCCTCGGGGTCGCTGCGGTTCCTGTGGATGGTGGATCTGCGGGAGGAAGGCAAAAGATTGGTACATTCAATCATCAAAGTCACTGTGCATGCTAGGCAGGCTGAGAACACAGTGGAGACCTGCTGCCTGGTGCCATCTGCATTGGAGCTTTAATGGGCTCTCTGGCTACAATAGTTCAGTTTCTGATGAGAGGAGCTCGTTATGTTTCCAGTACCCACTGCACACGCATCTGTCACCTGCAGTCTTACAGTCATCCGAGCCCCCCGCCTCACCGTGACTGGAGAAGCGAGCTGGCCAGTGGCATTCCAGCTTCAGTGCATCGCTGTCATGCTTCATGAAGATGCAAAGATTTGGCACTGCTCCACCCGTTCTGCCGCACTCTGCAAGGTTATGACTCCTCTTCGCCTGACAGGGAAAATAGAAATCAGAGCTTTGTGCAATGCTCTGCTCAAAGCAAAAAGTGAAATTAAGACTGAATCGCATGACACATTTCCCTTTTAGTGATGCCATGCTGATATCCCTTGAAGGCATATTACAACATCCTCCAGCCAATTGTTAACTGGCTGTGGGGCTGCTGTCAGGAGCGGGATGTTCAGAAATGTGTGACAGAAAAAATATGATGGAAAAGAATGATCGTGATTGCTATATGCAAAGTTTTTAATAAATCCTGATAACATGCAGCAATGCATTCTGAAGATGCAAGGCTTCAAAGAACGTCTAGTGCTCAGTAATCATCTACCTTTTGGGATTCTGCTTCCACTTCCAGCTCCCAAATATATGTGTTAATAATATTTACAGGAATATATAGGGATAATGCTCTGAGTCTGTTCTGACAAGTGAGCCTTCCCCAAGAGTAGCACAACTTGTAAAATTACAGTCATTTCAAACTTAGTTTGGAGATTTTCCAGTTAAGGTTCGCTACTGGAATTTATATTTTTATCTTCTTTGTTAAATGGGACTATGACGTAACTGAATTTCACTAGATACTTCCACAGTTTGTGACAGGAAAAGGGTGTATGAGCCAACTGATAGGAAGTAAGGGGTATTAATGAAAAATAGTACAATTGAAATAAGCTTATTACTCCTCTATACTATATCTGAATTACTATTGGTGATTATTAAAAATCACTTTCCCTCATAACTACTAATAAAATGCAATTAAAATATCAAGACACTGCAGAATTCTAAGCAGTTCAAAACATATGATCTGCACATACCACTCTCCCCTTATTAGTCAGCTGCCTGCTGTGAAGCCATTGTGAGTGGGGATTAAAAAGCCAAAAATAAAGGCATAGAATTGTATGGTGTTAACACAAAATAGATTGGCGATCAGAATTTAATAAAAGGCAATGCAACCCTTTCTAAAATCAATAGTAGATTTCACCATTAGCTCAACAACACAGCTCTCATTCCATAAATGCACAAAACTGCTTTTTACAGTGCCATATTTCCATTCCCCTTCTGTTTTAACAGTTTAACCAGGGTGTACTTAAATGCAATAAAATGGAAGGGTTGCTGGTTCAACAACAGATTGAACTAAGCTTACTTTGTCATAGCCAGGGAAGCAACTGGCTTCAGCACTTCTAGGCTAGTGAGGGGAAATTCATCCAGGGGCATTGAAGCTCATTATAATGCAGAAATAAGGGGAATGTGGATAGGATCTGGCTCAGATGTGAATAGCCTGTCATTAGTTAACATCAAATTTCACAAGAATGTTGGCTAAGGTACCAACAGGCACTTGAAACCAGTGAAACCATATGGGGAGTTAATATCTTTAGAAGACAAATGGAAGGAAAAGAATTCTGAGAAAAAAATATGCATAGCTATTTTGTGCACTTCCCGTTACTCAGCGGATAAACAGGACATAATGTAGTATTGTGCTATATAGAAGACACCATTCTCAATTTAGTGCTGAATTACCTAATCTCAGTCTGCGTAGCAGTGGGGTAGTGAGGTTGGTGGGGATGGAGGGGGTGGGGGGGTGGTGGTTACAGTTAGCCTCAGCATCTGAGTCAGCTGAGATTCCTGCTGCAGTTTGATCCATGATGCACCTACTGGGAGTGCATTGATAACACCTAGATATCATTACGCCTGCAATTGCATAGGTCACCAATGCCCACCGTGTGGTCTCATACAACAAAGCATTGGGCTGGTTGAAGTGCTGCTATCTGTGGAACCTTACCCCTACATTGGTCAGCATCTTCTCGCTGGAGATGGGCGATGGGTAAGTGGAGAATATCACACGGAAGCTGACAAATAAGGAAAAAAAAACTTCTATTCAGAAAACAATGACTAGCATTTATATAGCCCTCTACTATAGTAAAACATCCTGTTAGGGGGAAATAAAGGGATACTGTAATTATTGGGGGAATATAGGGGTACAGTAAGAACTTATTGAAAGGGAATAAATTACTTAAAATCTCCAAGCACATTGGCAGTTACCAGATGAACCTTGCACAGCCTTCGTGCCTGCAAACAACAGAAAGGCCCTGGAGGCGGACTGTAGTCAGAGGATGGCAATAACAACCAAGATTAAGTGTGCTCTTCAACAGATAGGGGAAGAACAGATGGTAAGGTCTCTGCCTGGGTGAAAACAAATAGGGATGTGCTTATTATCAGAGGTATCTTGTAATGTAAACCTATATATTGACGAAATCGGAATCTGGAAACTGTTCTTGTACGTGACCAATAATGTAAAAGTATGTTGAATACTTATAGTTTAGCAGGGTACTGCCTCAAGCTGTATTGAGATGGTGCCCTCCTTGTAATTGCTCGAATAAACGATCGTAACCTGTACCTGAGTCTCCTGTGGTCCATTCATCAAAGATACCACATCAATCTCAAGGTACATCAGAGAATCAAACAAAATTTCAAACCAAGCCACAGAAGGCAATATTAAGACAGATGAATAAAAAATCTTGGTCAAAGAGATAGGTTTAAATCCTAAAAGAGAAGAGAAAGCTAGAAAGATAGAGCAGTACAGGGAGGAAATTTAGGCCTAGGCAGCTAAAGGCACAGTCATCAAAGATGAATTGATTAAAATTGGGGATGCACACAATATAATAGAAGATAATTTACTGTGCTTTTGTGCCTATATTCCCAGAACTTCATACTTTTGAGTTAATGGAACAAGAAGATGTCTCATATGTCAAAATCTATGTCACCGCTCTCTTTCTATAATCAGAACTGTACCGAGGTCAGGCCTTTAACTTTATGTAATAGTTACAGAAAACTCAATCAATAATGAGGATAGCCAGATGGAGTTTGAAGTTATGAGCTTAGAAGTATAAGGAGAAAGTTGCTAATACACATTGTTTCATGAATCTAAGGAAATGAAGATGTCAGTTCCTCAAAGACTGAAGATAAGACAAGCATTAAACCTCAACAGCCGCGAATGCTGAAATATTGAAGATGAATGCAAGTCTGGAATGCACACTGGTTATAATAAAACCAGAGGCATAGTATGATAGTTACATAGCAGATTAAATTATTATTGATTAAAAATTTCAATAGTGATTTTCCTGTTTACTTTGCCTAAAGATTCAGAATGTAAAGCACTGTTCTTTGTTGGTTCAAAAATATTTATATAATACTGAAGATAACACCTATCTAAAATCGGTCTAATCCCAGCACATGTGGAACTGAACACAAATGTATTCAAGTAAACATGAGATTAGTATTAAGATCAGGCTGATCTGTATTGCAGCAAATGAAATAAAGCAGCTGTAAAACTGAGCAGTGGTCAGAAGATGCTTCCATATCCTGGGGAAAAAAGACAACAAAACCTGGTCATCAAGATCAGGACACTCAGAACCATGGGTGCAACCCATAAAGCACACATGCTTCATAAGATTATAATAATATAAAGCAAACAATGAAGTTAGTTTAAATCAACTTTGTTATATTTTTCTCCTTTATACGTAGTTCTAAGCAGGTTTATAATCAACAAGAGCAAGTTTCTATGCAATAGAAATGGTTACTGGTGTATCAAAAATGGTTCACTGGAGCAGTTAATTTATTTTAAGTAGCAATCTTTAGATTCAGGTAAGTGCAATGGTTCTTTTAGCTATAGGCTTGTGTGTTAGTGAAGTTGAATACTCTGGAATCATTTAGGAAGCAATTGCATGCTGCAATAGGGCAACTTTTTGGGTGGATCAATTAAGATTGACAAGATGGTTTTCCTCAACTGTAATAATCTTGTGATCTAAAGTGACAATCAAATTGTCCTTAATGTTTCATGCCTTGTCTCGCTTATCTTCAACTGGTGCAGGCATTTGGAGTGCTTTGTCTTCCATGACAATAACTTGGATATGTTTCATATTCATTTCAAAGTGAAATCTCTTCTTGATGGTGAGGTCAACAACTTATAGCAAATTGTAAATGCTGCCAGGGAATGAAATAATATCATGTGGTTATAGCTATGATGGTTGGCATCTGTGAATTGTGAAACTGGATCACGAGCTGTGCTTTCCAGCTTAATCCAAATCCTCCAACAATCACCTTGTAGCCACTCATCATCTTCAAGAGTTGTACCCAGAGATGACTGGGATTCAATGAGTGTTAATCATTATACTATACATTCATAGGAAATATTTTTTCTTGAGCATTGCAGTTCACCTACTAATTGATTGAACAGAAGCCCTTGTAGTTGATGTAGATCGTGCTTTTGCCTGAGAGAGTCACTGGGGGAAATTTGAATTGATTAAGTAAACATTAGAATCCTGAAAATTGGTTTGTGATATTAACCCTCCATTCCATGTCAGAAGTGAGCCTGACACTATTTTAGGTTAAACCTCCACACAGGCATTCAGTGTACCACTCTATGATCATTAGCCATCTGTTTCACACATGCAAATGAGGATCCTATGTTTATTTAAGCTTCCAAATGCCATTTTCAATAGTTTTTGTATTCTATTCTTTTGTTCTACATCAGGGCTACAAGCCATAGACAGGAGCTGTTGGGTGGATGATTTTTGCAGCATTAATTAAAGGGTTCATCAAGCCCTCTGAGATAAATGGGATATACTGGTGTGTTGATTTTGCTTTATTGTCCATGTTGGTTTTGGGGTTGACAGCAGGTTTCCTAACAGTTATGAGCTGACAGCACATTGGACTTGTGACTAGGGTTTTTTTTTTGCAAACTAAGTTTGTATTATGTATTTGGTGATTATGTTATTATTGTGACTGGAAAAGGACGAGGAGGAGAAAATGGAACAGTAAGCAAAAGTCAGGGGGTGAGGTTAGCCTTTGGTGGTATTGCAAATAAGAAATAGCGAATTGGCAACTTGATTTATCCTATGACCAATTTTCCTTTTCATTGAATTGAAATCAAGCAGCTTGTAAAACAGGCTACTGATTCTTTATCGCTGAAGACCAATTTCACCCTCCAGAGACCTGCAGAGAGAAGAAGCAAAGGAGGAAAATTTGCAGGTAGCTTTAACAGGCCCTATTACTGACCACTCAGATCACACTCCCTGATTTATTGGAATGCCTCATGTTATGACCCAGCACAAGTTGGAAATTAACTCCCTCAAACCATTCTTCTGTTTCATGATGTTCCTTGAAGATGTACTTAAAAAGAGACTATCAGGGCTTACCTTAGGTCTTGTGATGCATTTGGCTACTAAAATCATATTTTGGAACAACTAACTTGTGGCCTCAACACAATGGAGGGCAGGAAAATAGAAAAATATATAAGGGACCAAAAACTTTAACAGTCTTTACAGAAAATCTGTAGTATGTTTCATATTGAAAAGAACAATTTCCTGTCAAAGTGTCTTTACTATTGTGTATATATGGTTCTATTTAATTGCAACTATATAAGAACATTGGGTACACTTTAAATGGAATACCATTGTAAAATTGTGTAAAATATGTTATGCAGTTTTTGCATTAACCAGAAAAATCCATCTAAGGATGATGGGATAACCAATCAGAGTGGAATGCCAATGCAAATAATTTACAACGGCCTCCGACACCGTAAAAGGAAAACAATGCGAGGGATGCATTAATGTACCCTCATTATACAATTGAAATAATAAGTGAGTACTATAAAATGTATAGTCAGCTTTGAAGCAAAATCAAACTGATTGCCTTAGACAGATTGTTGTTGATCTTGGTGACACAATGTTATGGTTTCTACCCAATTAATGTTAATTTTAAACTGTAATTATGATTATTTATTTAATCCAGAATACAGCATGTTACCTTTGCTACCTATGATTTTAATTAATACTTGTATTCACTTCAGTAAAAAGCTGATTGCTGAGCCCTTAGATTGGCAGTATTGGAAAGTTCAGTTCTCCTAGCATCTCCTGTTTATAAGACATCAACATGACTGGTGATATAGTGATTCCCGGTATGTTTTTTACCCATGTGCACTTTAGGTGGAAAACAATTTCCCTCTAAAGGGAAACAATTCTGTGAAACAAATGCTGTTGTTAATATTGGTACATCAAGGAAAATGTGCGTAACCAGGGAAATTTTAATGTTATATTGTTTTCATTCCCAACTTAGCTATCTATCTGTTCAATTAAGCATCCCCACCTGTGAAAAAATGAAAATTTTTAAAGGGGCTTTACTGTCATTAGAACTCATTTACCAAACTCCTTTTCATTTGTTTTTAATGCAATCATGCAAAATACATGATTTGTTGCATGATTTGTGAATAACATTGGCCCAAATCTTGTGGTCAGCAGCAAAACAAGGGCTCTTATCTTTAATCAAGAGCTTAGTCTCACTAAGCAATCTCTCTGGTAAGAATTTCACCTCTATCACTGTGCAGTGATACTGCAACTGATTGCAATGTTCTTTATTGTGCATTCACAGCAAGGAGCTGGAGTGATGTCGTCAGGTTGTCCAAGCATTCAAACACATTAAAGGATTTTTTCAGACCTCCAAACACAAAACACAAAAGCACTGAGATGTAACCACTTTAAAAACAATTACAAAGGGCAAATTAAAGATAGGGACATACAAAAAAGTGAAGGGAGAAGCTAAATTATTCTGTAAAACCATTTTGTTTAAAAAATTATTTTAAAAAACTTAAAAACCTACTGATTAATAATTTAACAGCAGTCCACAATTTTAAAGTTTTTTTTTCAGGTTCAGTTCTGTTGTTCATCAAATTTTATTAACCATATCATCGTGAAAAAAACTGTTACAGCTGATTAAATGAGGTGTAACGTTTTAACGGCATTTCAAAATGTAATCTGGGGGTGGTAAAGTTGATGTTCTTTATTTAAATGATTGCTGGTTCTGAGGGAGGACCATATTGAGGCCTGTGGTGGAACATTGACTGACAATGCAACTTTAGGATTTGCCTGCTAATCTACAGACATGCTACATGCCGAAGTTGTGATCAGATTCAGAAGGGCAATGATGGCGAATGCTGATAATTTACAGTTAACCACCACACCCCAACTCCTGCCCATTATGCCGACAAGTCTGACACATGCCCTGAATTATTTTCCTTCCTAAAATAAAATATTTGAAAAACTTTTTCATTAAAACAGTTCCCCTTTGAATCTTTGGATGGAATTTTACATTCCCACGTGGACAGATTTGAAGCCAGAGGGTCTCATTAAACAAGAGGCTTGCCCGCCACCTACCCACCCACTCCAACTCCTCACCAATTAATGGCTACTTAAATGCCTCACCCTATCCCCACCTATTTTACCAGAGTCCCCATCTGACACAGCCCCACACATGGTCATATTCCCCCTTTAACCCTCTCCCTGGCCTCTCAAATCCGCACCCCCCCCCAACCCCCGGCCTACACCCCCCTCGCTGGGGCCTGCCAGCCAGGCTCCATTGATGCCTCAAACTTTACTTCAGTGCAGCCTCCATTAGTTCCTCTTGTTCAGAGGCTGCCTGTAGCCCCAGCAGTGACCACCGCTCAAACCTGGTGCTGCTGGAACTATAGAGCTGCCAGCCAATCAGAATGGCCAGCAGCTCTCCATGGCAGGACATCCTCCCCAGATGGGGCACAAGTCTCAACCTTAGCATGTTAACACCCCTTTGACCGTAAAATAACTGCGGGCCGGCCAAGAATCGGCTAGGATACGTTCCCCATTTATGGCAGGGCGTGAAACCCCAAAGGAAAAACCCTCTGCCTGTCATCATTGTGTTAATCAAAATATTTTCAGATTTTAATGGACTAAAGATTAATTAAATGCAAAAATTTAATTTATTGGAAAGTTGATTTTCTCAAATCTAAAATCTTTGCTTGAGTATAAATGTTAAAAGGTGTTGTCCTTTTACACAGTGTTACATTTTCAGATTCAGCTAACCATTTTCCTTCCATCTCAATGTGAGAAGTATAAGTATTTTTGATAGCTCAGGTGTCATTGCTCACGATATACCAATGCTGACTACTTTCAAAAGCCTGCTCATGCCAACATTAACTTTGATTCATCGAGGGAATCCATCTGACCGTCCAACAGAAATAGCTTCATGATTAATACTTGGGTCATTTGTGTAAGTTATTTTAAACTAATAATATAAAGATCACCCTCAAGAATCTTCATATTTTGATCATGAAATATTTGTCACCATCTGATCATTTACTTCAGGTATAATGTCATTGATTTGATGTGGAAACTTCTTGAGAATTTAGGGGCTACACAGCAAAAGGATAAATTTGGTCAATTATAACCCAATTAATGAAGACTTGTTACACTGGTGCATCATAGCATCTGTTGCAATAAAAACTGAGAAACAAACTGGAGTACAGCTGCTATACTTTATACCTCACTCTGTTTATTGGCATTTGAGTTCTGCATATTTAAAGCACTCTATTTGAGTATATCCAAGACTTCAGTGTTCAAGAGATTTGAACTATAAATTCAAAATAAACTCCAATATGCTGTTAAATTCCAAGTAGGCTGCATTTTCTTCTTTGTTATTATATAAAGATTTATTTTAAACAGTAAACAACAAGTAAAACAGTAAACTTGGCTGCTTCTTTCCTATTCACAGCCTAGGCACAATCGAGGTCAAGCACAGCCTCCACATTGCTGAAGCAGTTGAGGTAAATTAACTTAAACAGGAATCAAACCTGGATCTTATACTTCAATAGGGGACAATAACACAGCACAAAGTGTAGTTTTCCCTCTTCCAATGAGGAAAGTCCTTCTAATGGTACTGAATATAACACCAAGGAGCTCAATGACCCTGACAAACCATCAGTAGGAGACAGATCTCTGCATAAGCAGCAAGATGTGCCAGCAGGGAAACTCTATGTCCTTGGTGGATTTTTTGATTGTTTATTTGTTTACCTGCTTAATTAATGTGTACCAAAAACTTGGGTTCCAAGGTTTTAGAAATGTCCCTTCACGATCTGACTCTGAACGCTACTTCAATTTTAGCATTTTCTCTAAACTGTTGCAAATTGAATACTATGGCCAGAATTTTCTGGCTGACATGCGGGTGGTGTAGTCCTCACGTCAGCACGTAAAATGATGTGCACGAGAGTGCAGACGTCAGTGCGTGCCATCGCGATATTTCGGTGGGCGGGCTCAGTTCACCCGCCGTTAATTGAAGGGCTCGTTAAGACCCTTAACTTGCCAATTGTGTACAATTTTGAGGGGCCCGTGCAAACTTCAGGTTGGTGCTTGGTCCCAACGAGCAGGCAGGTAGGAGATGATTTAAGAAAACTTTTGCAATGTGAGGATATGTGGACTCAGAGGGGTTGTTCATGTTTTTGATGAAATTATAATTGATGAAAGTATTTAAAAGTTGCCTGTGTGATTGTTATTAGTTCTCATCAATTTCCAAGAACTTCTTGTGTACTTTGAACCCAGTCTGCAGACAGTAATCTTTCTCAGGCCTGCAGTTTTCTGGCGGCCTCCAATTCGCCTGGGGTTATGGGTTCTGGCCTCCCCACTGGAGGCAGCTCCCTGAGGAGGAAGAGAGGGACAGAATAAGGAGGAGGCCAGGACTGGATAATCAGCCTCCAGGGGAGCTACCTTTGGGAGGCCAGGTGCAGGCACAAGGGGCGCAGGGCCAAGAGGTTGTCCAAGGTGCAAGGGGCCGCAGAAGATGCCATTATCCTGCTGCCAGGGTATACAGGCAACGAAGCAGCTACCTCAATATGTCTGAGATGCAGTGCCGAAGGACTCTCAAGGGAGACAGTCAACTATATCTGTCAGATGATTGGCCATAAGATCTCCCCTAACTGTGTGGGTGGACATCCCATGCCAGCAGCTCTGAAGGTCACAGCTGCCCTCAGCTTCTATGCATCTGGCTCCCTCCAGGGCTTGGTGGGTGATCTTTGCGGTGTCTCCCAATCAGCTGTCCACACTTGTGTCAAGCAGGTTATAGGCGCTCTGTTCAGACAGGTATTGACCTTCATCCACTTCCGCTGCGACCAGGCAAGTCAGGCACAGTGAGCCAGAGGCTTCGTGGCCATTGCTGGCTTCCCTTGCGTCCAGGGTGCAATAGACTACACACATGTGGCCATCAAGGCGCCAGCAGGTGAGCCCAGTGCCTTTGTCAACAGGAAGGGCTTCTACTCCATGAACGTGCAGATAGTATTTGATCACAGGATGCAGATTCTGCAAGTCTGTGCAAGGTACCCAGGCAGCTCCCACAACGCCTACATCCTCAGACACTCCCTGGTGCCGAGGCTCTTCAGTGCTCCAGCTCAGCTGGATGGATGGTTGCTGGGTGACAAGGGCTATCCCCTGCGAAGGTGGCTCATGACGCCTCTCTGCCATCCAAGAACAGAAGCATAGGTACAATAGCAGCCACGGCACCACAAGGGCTGTGGTGGAGAGAGCCATCGGTCTTCTCAAGATGAATTTCCATTGCCTGGAACGCTCAGGGGGTACACTCTAGAACCCCCCAGATTGGGTCTCTCTGATCATGGTAGTCTGCTGTGCTCTGCACAATCTTGCGCTGGAAAGGGGGGCTGCAGTTGACGATGAAGACCTTGACGCCCTGGATGAGGCTGCACATGATGAATCCAGCAGTGCCTCAGAAGATGAGGAAGCACATGGCGATGATGAAGGGCAGAATGATGACCGGCATTTACACCAAGGAGACAGGGACACCCGCGACAATTTAATCCAAAGAACCTTCAGCTAGCTCCACACGCATGGATTAGCAGGAACAGCATTGTCTGGTACTTCCACACGTGGCACTTAGGTCCTACATCTTCCACCTGTTCAGCTGCAAATAAGGGCTTAGTACAGAAACATCAATGTCCACTCAAACACTCATGATAAATATGTGAAAAAGAAAAATGCACCACAAACAAAAGACCCTCAGCCATGGTTACAAAGGCAGACTTTATTTTGTCCAGAACAAAAACACACACCACTTATTAGTGATCACAAAAATATGGGTCCCTATTCTAAGGCCAACATACAATCATCAGCGACATACCCGGGGAGTGCCTAAGGTGTCTTATGCTTATGTTTGCGGGTGCTACGTCTAGGTGCTGCCCCATTGGTCGAAGTGGCTTGTGAGACGGCCTGCTGACTCTGCTGTCCTGTTGGCCTAGATGGCCTTGGCGGGCGTCCTCTGGCCCGTGGAGCCTGTGTTGGCCCCGCCTGGGAGAGAGTGGCCAGTTCCAGAACTGGCACCTCCCCAGTTGTTGCAGCCTCAATGGAAGAAATGTTGACTGGCAGAGGGGCAGAGGATCTCCTGCCCTCATCCGGAACGCCCTGAGAGGAGCTCGCAGCGATGATAGGCAGCTGCTGCGCCAACGTGAGGTCCAAATCTACCTACCTGCTCACTGCAGATGCATGGGCACCGAGTGCCTGCGCTTGGTGTCCACAACATCTCCCACAATGGAAAACACCACCAGTGGCCAGAACCGCTGTGAGGGCTTGCAGGTCAGAGCGTAACCCAATCATGTTTTGATCCATTTGGTGGAAGCCCCTCTCTATGAGAGTCGCCAATCTCTCATTGAAGGAATCCTGATGCTCTGCCCTGAGGGCGGAATCTTCACTTGCACTCTGTCTGGACTCCTCCGTTGCAGAGAGCAACTGAACCATTCCCTCAAGCAACCCTGCCAGATGTAAATGCACTTTCTGCCGCCTGTCCTGCAGCTGCTGCAATGGGGACAACTCCAGAGGCTCGTCATCAGTGCCGGACTCAGCATGTGCCTCGGCCCCTGCAGCCATCCGACTGCGGGAGCCATCAGCACTCTCTGCCCCTACCATCTCCTCCAGTGATCGTGATGTGCCCTCTCCACTGTGACCCAGGACACTAGCGAACGGTAAAGTCCCCACCGAGGTGTGTGTGTGCGCTGGTGCCTGGCTGGCTGAAATGATGTGCCGCAAGTTGCACTTGTTGGCCCTCAGGTGTGGAGGGGGGGCTGCGGTATGGACGTGTGGTTCGCTCTGGTGGTGATGCTGAAATTAACAACAAGGACAGTGCATCAGTTAGCGTACAGTCAGTTCAACCTTTCATCCCTTTCCACCCCAGCCTCATAAGTCGCTCACCCTTCAAGACCCTAAGGAGAAGAAATTGGTGAGGTAAAAAAGAGTCAAGATGAGCCCCAAACATTAAACACACATACAGACAGGCTGGTCAGATGGCCTCAGGAATGCCACATGACATGTTATGAACCATAGGAGTGGGGAGAGTGCAGAGGTACCTGACCTGGATGCATTGTGGCCTGGATAGTTGCGGGGCTGAGGAAACATCTCAAACAGTTGTGACATTTGCCGTCGATCACAGGAGATTGAGAGGTCACATTATTGGCCTAGACTAGGAGGGGCATAGACCGGGTGGGCAGAAGGCAACATTTCCCCTTGGCGCAGGGATGAGTAACGTGGTGACATTCATCTAAGTTGAGTGTCATGATGTTCACAGCTGAGGTGCTGAGGACCTTTCGGACAGAGTAATGTGGGGCTCACTGGCTGAAAGGGAGCTGGAGATCCCAAACCCCCTCAGATGCAAAAAGTCTTTGGCTGTGCAGCAGCGATCCAATGGCATGTTAGACCATGGTGACAGTGGCCACAAATGGGATAAGGTGACGTTGGAAGGTGGTGGAGATGCAATTCCTCAAGGGGACGAGGGTCCCTTCTGTATGACCCACACGTCAGAGTGTCTCAGTCTGTGAATGAGCAGTGTTGCAGCATTAACGATTGCAGCAACCATCAGTGGTTTGGATGGTGGGCAGACAGAGTGGATGGGACTGTGGACCTCAAATACCTGCCTACCGGACCCCAGCCTCATCGCCCCCGGCCGCCCTGGCCTCCTGACTCCTGCCCAACTCCATGGCCTGCTCTTCAAAAGGCGTGAGGTGCTGCAGGAGGGCGTGCCCACCTCCAGTCCTCTGGCTCCTGGGCATTGTGGTGAGTTTTTGCCTGCAAAACAGAGAAGAGGATTTATTGGGGCAGCTCGCTCATTTACTCTGCACACGAACACCGCACCCCAACCACAGTGGCCCATCTGAGGCCTCCAGCGGCTCCTGACCACACAGGTGATCAGTCCCCAGAAGATAGTATGGCTGCTCCCAACCCCATCTCCCAACGGCCACCTTGGACACATTCGGCATCCATCACTTTGAATAGCACATGGGTGTTAGTGCCTATGGCAAGGAGGCGCAACCAGGTGTGGCATCAATGCCAGTAGATGGCACTTGCCCAAAACACCTTGAAGCACCCCTTGCACAATCTCATAACCATCAATATGACATGTTTTGGAGTTCTGAGTATGTGTCGTGTGACCTCCCCTGCAAGTTGCCCCCAGACTACTCAAATCCCACAAAGACAAACATATGCTGCGGGCAGAACCCTTCTTCTCCTCAACCACTAAGGCTGGTGTAAGCATGGTCAGTATCCATTTGCCCAACCAGAGTACGACAGATGGCCTATGCAGTAACGACAGCAAGACATGGTTGGGGGGGTGTCAAAGGCTAAGGCTGCCTGCTGGGTCAAATGGCCAAGACAGACATGGTACTCACCTATCCAGAGCGCAGCAAATCATCGAATCGTTTCCTGAACTATGTGTCAGTGCGCCGCACATCATCATGGACACTCACAGCGTCACCCACCTCCTCCCCACGCCTGGCTGGTGACATGGGGGGCCCTCCTCCTCCCATCCTCTGGATATAGAAGTTGCTGATGGATGCCCACCTCTTAGAGGAGGACAGCAAGGCATGCATCTGAAAATCGGGGGGCACAGTGGCCCCCCGCTGGCCTCTCCTGCAGCCTGCCCCCCACCTCCTGCTCATGCTGCTGTCCAATCAGTCCTCCCTCCCTCTCTCCCTGAGTGACCATGGTGCACTGCCTCAAGCAGGCTGCCTGGCCACTCTTTATACAGGCTGCAGGTTCCCCATTGGAACCGGCAGTCTGAGGCCGCCTGCCCTGTGACTATTTTCCTGTTCTCCACGGGAGTCGTTTACCCGCTGGCAGGACCTTAATTGGCCTGCCCGTGGAAAATGGCGATGCAGCCCATTTCTCCAGCAGCAATCGCCTGCCCGCCCATTGAGACGGTCAGGCCCACCCAACCGGCAAATGGAAAATTCTGGCCTATATGTCAATGAGAGCTGATAAATAACCTCATGTCTTCTAATGCTGTCACACTGTTTGATACTGCCCTACACACCAATTTGTAGTGGTATATTATGAAATCAAAACAAATCATTCAAGTACAGATACCTGGAATATCAAGCAGATGAAGGTGGATATTTTCAGAGCCGATTGTTCAGCATTCTGGAATTTTGGGGATAAAATTCCTCCAGTTCATAATTTTAGTCAAAAAGACATTCTAAGAACAAAATAGAAAATATTTTTACATCTACACTGAAATCATCAACAAAAAGAATTTCAATTTCTATTTATAAAGTTCATATTTTGGAGTGGTGAGGGAGGCAATTATTAAAGTCATCTACCAGATGATTGTCATTTAGTGGGGGAATCGGCCGAGATTTGCACTAAGTGCGGTAGCGGGCAGGAAAAGGACATTTTACCTGCTGGCCCCAGTGGTGGGTTTTCATGCCGTATCATCCTACCCCACCTCATTAATCGTGCATTCCCAGGAAACACACTGTTTCACTGGTGGGTGGCCTCTGATTCACCCACCATGCCGTCACCTCGCCACTTCCTCATGCCGTGTGCTATATTAAAAGTGCAGCCATGTGAACACCTCTCAGTGTTTCCAGCCCAGGGCTGCTGCACAGAAGACATGGCCCTGAAAGGCAGAAAGACTGCAGCCGCCCCGATTCAGTAATGCATCCCTGGGACGCCTTCTGGACACAGTTGGACCCGCCATGATGTCATCTACCCCTGCTCTGGTTGCAGGAAGAACATCAGTGTCACCACTCCAGCTTGGGAGGTGGTGGCAGAGGTGGTCAGTGCCAACACTGCACAAAAGATGTTCACCATCCAGTGCAGAAAGAGGATGAATGATCTTATCAGTGCTGCCAGGGTAAGACAACTATCTCATCACTCTAAACTCACACACTCACAAGCCCATCATACATTTACTGGCATCTCACTCACTGTCAGTTCAAGGGACATCACCACTCACTCTCTCACACACACATCCTCACATCTCCATCTGGCCTCATCTCTTCAGGAGACTGCTTCCTCAGCCCTCACTCTCATGAGGCCACTTGCACAGATCAATATGTGCCCCCACACACGCCCCGAGATACTCCCCATTCCCAGTAATGCCTTAACTCTGCAACCATTGAAAAGCGACACCCACCTTACAGCTGGTCTGGTAGGTGGAGACCTGCCCGTGAGCCCCCCAAAAAGTGATGTGGTGCTGACTGTGAAGACTGGCGCTGATGACTGCGAGTGCTGACCGAAGCAAGGTAGGCAAAATAAAAGTCCCGAGTGAAGTGCAGCCCATCAGGCGCACGTCGATTTTATTCAGCTATGAAACATGTCGGCAAGCTGGTGAGCGGTGTTTATAATGATATGCAGATGTATTAAAATGAAGTGCCTGGAGTTCCGCGGTGGGAACAGCAGTCCACCATTGATGACCGTAAACTGGTTTCACAATGTCGTGAAACCGGTTTTTGGCCTGCCTGCCATATTTTCTGCTCACGCCCACCATGACGTGAGATGCCAACGGGCAGGGAAAATTCCACCTTTAGGTACAACTTTATTTTGCTATATTGAAGCAAGCTTAAACTACAAATGTACACTCACAGCTAGAAGAAATGATTGCCTTTATCTCACAATTAGATATTTGCCTTTCTTTCAGATATATTTTGTTATACCTCTGACCATTATGCACAAGCTACACTGGCTACTTTTGGTAGCATAGATTGGTTGGCACTTTAATAAAGATTTTAGGTTAGAATTTTTTTGGAACAGGGCATTTTGCAGTATATGACATGAGTTGGATTTTTTACTCACCCTTCAGCTTAAGTTAATTTTGTGCTGCAACAAGGGACATCTGGGACATTGGTGAATGATAGGTCCTGTTAGCAACCAATTAAATGAAAGGATAGAGAAAGAACCAAAGTGAAACACAGAGAAGGAAATGGGATAAATTAGAGTCAAATTAGATGCAGGAAGAGAAATAAAGAGAGTAAAGAATAGGCTGAATTTGAGTCAAAGGGCTGCATTTTACAGGATGCTGCAGTCTCTGCTCCCCTCAGCTAAAAAGTCAGTAGTGAGCATGCTGAACGATGCTGATGCTTCCCCACAGCAATGTAACTCTGGGAGTGTTCATTGCTTTCAGGTGAGACTTCCTCCACTGTCTCGATTGGGAGGAAGTCCTGCCTTAGAGAGCTGGTGGCCAATCACAGTGGCCAGCCACTCTGTAATCCCAGCAGTGTCAGACGAGAGCGATGGCCACTGCTGGAGTTACAACCGGTCTGAACAAAGTAGCCCAGACTCAAAGATAAGTCCGGTGTATTGCTGGGACTAGGCTGGTGGGCCCCCGAAAGGTTGGTGAGGGGCCTAGTTTAAGGGTCCGGGTGGAGAGTAAAGGGGGAAGTATGACCTTGACAGTGGTGCCTCCAATGGGCACAGGATGTCCACAAAGGAGGTTCCCCTGACACCTTGCCTGACAACAACCAGTGCAACTAAAGTTGCTGGGTTATAATAAAAACAGAGAATGCTGGAAAAACTCAGCAGGTCTGGCAGCATCCATGGAGAGAGAAAGAGCTAGCATATCTTCTGAACAAGAGTCATAAGGATTCGAAACATTAACTCTGTTTCTCTCTCCACAAATGCTGCCAGACCTGCTGAGTTTTTCCAGCATTTTCTGTTTTTATTTCAGATTTCCAGCATCAGTAGTATTTTGCTTTTATATTAAAGTTGCCGGGCTATCCACTTGGCGTAGGCCTCTCCAAGTTATGGATAAAATACCAACAGGTAGGGTATGAGGCCCTTAAGTGGTACTTAGTAGGCCCACTGGCAGGGGAAGAGTAAAATCTAGGCCATAGGTTGGCATTTAGTCGTGACGTCATGGCTCCTGACACCAGGTCAAATAGGAGTTGTGGATGTGGTGCAGGTCTCCAGAGGCTGGCTAGACATGGTGACGAGCCAGGTGGAGGGGGTGTAGGTGGAGTAGGAGGGATGATAGTGACGCACATCACCTGATGTGTGATGGAGCTAATGCCATTTTTAAAAGACAGCCAATTAAGCATTCAGAATATAAGAACACATTTCAACTGAAGACTCCCGTGGGTGATAGAGGAGCTAATGTATGAAGCGCAGAATTTTATAGCAGCGAGAGTGCAGCTTTAGCAATAGCACTCCAGAGTGGCACTTTGAGCCAAATCCTGTGAAAATTAAAAGGATTTAATTTTCTGGTCCCTGTCAAAAGTTGAGCAGAAGCAATGTCTGGGCACAGGATCACCCCAAGGTTTAGCAATGCCTTGTTTGGTGACCTATTGCAGGTGGTGCAGATGTGAAGAAAGATTCTTTTCCCTGCAGATGGCAAAGGTCTTCACAAATGACTGAAGAGACCTGGATAGAGGTGGCAGCAGAAGTGAGCAGCTGCAGTGTCCAGTAACGGGACTGGATTCAGTGTCAGCAAAGGATGGGTGACCTAATCTGAATCGTGAGAGTTAATCTGAATAAATACCGTGCAAACCGTGGATGGATGGTGGGCAGGGAAAGACGGGTCATTCAGTTTGTAAGGGGTTAGTTGGGCCATCAGGCATACCCTGTGCACCCTTACCAGCTGCTTCAGGATTGTGGATGCATGTGGGTTTCAGGCAAGTACATCTTGTTCTCTATTTCCTATAAGAATGTAGGCTTGGGAGGGACATATAGAAACATCAACCTGTCATTCAGCCAGGCCGGGGAGTCCTATTGAGGACATTTCCTTGCCTCATCTGGAGCTTAACCTGCTGTCCACTTGTGTTGCTGGGCAAAAAGTCACACAACCGAATGGAGCAGGCAGACTGGTGGGTGGGTAGCTGATATTCATATCTTCACCCCCACAGATATGGAGACCCTGGAGCTGGCTGGGGAGTAGAGTGGTAACTCAGTATCAGGTGCTGAGATTAGAATGCCTAGCATGGAGAGTGAAGACCATTAGTGCTTTGCGATGAGTTGAAACCGGAAAGGGAGAGTGCTGATCCATGGTCAGGAGGTGCGTATTTATTATCACAGAATCTAATTTATGTGTTTCCATGCAGTTTCCATGCCAGCATATCTTCATCTATAGACAAGATCTCTCCATACGCTAGCTTCAAGAGAATAGGATATACTTCCTTACCTTAGTTTCAACAAGAGAGAATCTCTCCAACAAGAGAATAATGACAAGAAAGAATCTAACCATCGTTCCTCATTCAATGGCATTACCATTGATGAATTCCCCACTATCAACATCCTGGGGATTACCACCGACCAGAAATTCAACTGGATTAGCCATATAAATACTGTGGCTACAAGAGCAGGTTGAGGGCTAGGAATCCTGTAGTGAGTAATTCACCTCCTGACTCCCCAAAGCCTGTCCACTGTCTACAAGGCACAAGTCAGGAGTGTGATGGAATACTCCCCACTAGGCTGGATGAGTGCAACTCCAACACCAGTCAAGAAGCTTGACACCATCTAGGACAAAGCAGCCCACTTGATTGCCACCCCATCCACAAACATTCACTCCCTCCACCACTAAAGAACAGTAGCAGCAGCATGTACCATCTACAAGGTGCACTGCAGAAATTCACCAAGGCTCCTTAGGCAGCACATTCCAAACCCACAAAAACTACCACCTGGAAGGACAAGGGCAGCAGATACATGGGGTCACCACCATCTGGAAGATCCCCTCCAAGCCACTCACCGCCCTGACTTGGAGATATATCGCTGTTCCTTCACTGTCGCTGGGTCAAAATCCTGGAGCTCCCTCCCTAACAGCACTGTGAGTGTACCTACACCACATGGACTGCAGCAGTTCAAGAAGGCAGCTCACCACCACCTTCTCAAGGGCAATTATGGATGGGCAATAAATACTGGCCCAGCTAGCGACATCCACATCCCATAAAATGAATAATAAAAAAAATCTCAGCTGAGGCTTTCAACACAGCATAGCAGGATTCCAGAAGATTTTGGGGGAAAATTGGGTGTGCACCAAAGCTCCTCAGTCTCATCTGTTTTTTCAATGAAACATGCACTGTACACTTTGATGACTCTACTTCTGACAGATTCAGAATGGAGTGAAACAGGACTGTGTCCTAGCCTCTACTCTGTTTGGTATGTTCTTCTCTATGCTCCTGACCTTTGCCTTCTATGCAGATATGGAAGGAGTTAACTTGCACACTAGGTCAGACAGCAAGCTTCACAATCTATTAAGACTGAAAGCAAAGTCAAAAACATAGCGGGGAGGAGATTTTATGGAGCCTGCAAGAGTGGGAAATGTGGGATGTGAAATTTGAATTTCCCGGTGGTGGGTTGAGACACAGAAATAAAGACAGCAGCGTGTTTGTAACCTGTCAAGTCTCATGCCGGCCTGTGGCAGGTTCATACTTGTAATGCATTTGCATGCCATGAATACTTATTAGCTTAAAAACTTTTTCAATAAAGTCCTACCATGGGGATAAGGTCCGCAGCTTACGAGAGTCTCATAGCACCCGGTTCACGATCATTTAAAGCTGGCATGCACCAATCAGCTTTGTGCAGCTGCGTGTAAGATCAATGGTTTTCCTTGTTAACTCCACAGCACAAGGGAGGGAAGCAGGAGAATGGCAGCTTGCATGGAGGCTCAGGGCTGACGCAGGTGAGTCAGTGGTGAATGGGTTGTGGAGTGGGGTCGGTGGCATAGAGGAATGAAGTGGGAAGGGCCTGGCGACCTAGGTGTGGTGGGTTGTTGGGGACAATCAGTCAAGGTAAGAAAATTAGGTGCCCAAAGGACGGTGTCAATACTGTCCAAGTATGTGTACATCTCAGGGTTTTGGCTGGATCTCACGACCTGACAGCACCATGGTGTACCTACAGCACACGGACTGCAGTGGTTCAAGAAGGTAGCTCACCACCACCTTCTCAAGGGAAATTAGGGATGGGCAATAAATGCTGACCTAGCCAGTGATGCCCACGTCCATGAATGAATAAAAAAAGAGCCTTTACAGGACTTTGCGTTCACCTACAGCATTTCAATTATCCCAGCTGAGAGTGATTGCAGACAATGTCGTTTACAATGTATAGATGGGAGAGCGAGCTGAGTCTGCAAGTTCAGCCATGTCCCACAGGGATTTTTTTTCATTCATGGGTTGTGGGCATCACTGGCTAGACCAGCGTTTAATGCCCATCCCTAATTTCCCTTGAAAAGGTTTCAGATTCAGAATTCAGCACAGACAAACAAGGAGCAGGAGTAGGACATTCAGCCCCTCGAGCCATTTACTAAGATCATGGCTGATCTGATAGTACCCTCAAGTCTACATCCCACCTACCCCTGATAACCCATCACCCCCTTGCTTACCAAGAATCTATCCATCTCTGCTTTAAAAATTATTCAAAGATGCCGCTTCCACCACCTTCTCAGGAAAAACAGTTCCAAAGACTCACAACCCCCTGAGAGAAAAAAATGTCATCTCATTTCCATTTTAAATCGGTGACCCATAGTTCTAGATTCTCCCATAAGAGGAAATATCCTCTCCACATCTACCCTGTCAAGGCCTCTCAGGATCTTACTTGTTCCAATCAAGTTGCCTCTTACTCTTCTGAACTTGAGAAGATACAAGCCTAGCCTGTCCAATCTTTCCTCATAAGACAACTCACCCATTCCAGGTATTAGTCTGGTAAATTTTCTTGGAACTGCTTCCAGTGCATTTACATCCTTCTTTAAACAAGGAGACCAATAGAAAACAGGTGTGGTCTCACTAGTGCTCTGTGTAGCTGAAGCAAAACCTCCCTACTTTTGTATTCAATTCTCCTTGCAATAAACAATGACATTCTATTAGCTTTCCTAATTACTTGCTGTACTTGCATACTAGCCTTTTGCGATTCCTGCACTAAAACACACAGATCCCTCTGCATCCCAGAACTCTGCGATCTCTCACCATTTAGATAATATGCTTCTCTTTTATTTTTCCTGCCAAAATGGACAATTTCCCATTTTCCCACATTATACTCCCTTTGCCAGATCTTTGCCCACTCACTTAATCTCTGTCTAGATATTTTTGTGAGCTGCCTTCTTGAACCTCTGCAGTCCATGTATTGTAGGTACAGACACACAGTGCTGTTAGGGAGGGAGTTCCAGGATTTTAATCTAGCAACAGTGAAGGAACGATGATATATTTCCAAGTCAGGATGGTGACTGTCTTGGAGGGGATCTTCCAGGAAGTGGTGTGTCCATGTATCTGCTGCCCTTGTCCTTCTAGATGGTGGTGGTCGTGGGGTTGGAAAGTACTGTTTAAGGAGCCTTGGTGAGTTCCTGCAGTGCATCTTGTAGATGGTACACACTGCAGCCACTCTGCTGCTACTCTGCACTCTGCATCAGCGGTGGAGGGAGTGAATGTTTGCGGATGGGGTGCCAATCCTGCCGGCTGCTTTGTCCTGGATGACGTCAAGCCTCTGTAGTGTTGAAAATGCAATAAATGCTCTGAAGTCTTATGTTAATGGAAATGAAGTTGGGCAGGAAAGCTTTGGCCGTGATACTGAGACTTTCTGTTCGACCAGGAGACTTTTTTATTCAGCATCCGCAGTTTTTTGTTTTTATATAGACTTTTTTATTGCCCACCTGTAGCTGCAGCATTGTCAACTGACAGTGGGTTTTACCAATGGAATGCTTCCCCCGCTGCAGAATCGCATGTGTTTTCCATGCACACTGCTGGCACTGAGAATTTAATTGTAATCACATGGGAAATAGAAAAAGGGGACAGAGGGAGCCTAAATCATGCACAGTTCCAGTTACAACATTGGGAACAGTGCGCAGTTAACAAAATTCTGGCCATTCTGTCCTGATCAGAGAGCTCCTCTACACTAATGATGCTGTGCTGGTCACTCACATGGAAACTCAGCTACAAAGACTGTCTCTCAATGCTTGTAACATGTTCTCTCTGACCATAATCGTCAAGAAAACTGTGGTCATGGGACGAGGTATTGCATCTCTGCCCCTGATCACAGTAAATAACACCCCGCTGGGAGTGGTTAGCAAATTCTGCTCCTAGGCTCCATGGTGACAGACACTCTGTCCTTTGATACAAACCTCAATGCATGCATAGGGAATGCAGCCACCATCTTTGGCCGACTCATGAAGTGCGCATGGAATAACATTAAGTTGACTCTTAGGGTCAAGTTGACGGTCTATAAGGCCTGTGTTCTCAATACCTTGCTGTTTGACTGTGAAACACGGACAACTTACAGCTATCAAGGAAAGAAGCTCAACAATTTCTTCTGTGGTGCATTGTGGGTATATCCTGACTAGACAAAATCATGAATGCGGCAGTCCCCTCAAAGATAGAGCTCCCAAGTCTGACAGCACTGATCAAACAGAGGCAGCTTTGTTAGCTCAGGCATGCCCACAGAATGGAAGACGGTTGTATACCCAATGGCTTTCTGTATGGTGAGATAGCCAGAACCAGATGACCAGTGGGATGCCCAAAGCACCGCTTCAAGGATGCTTGCAAGAGTGACATGAAGGCCCTAGGCAGCGATTATCACACCTGTGAGTCACTAGCTGCCGACAAAGGAAAATGGGGGTATCGCCTGCAGGTTGGCGTGCACCACCGTGATGACCAGTGGCTACAGCGGCTTGGCAACAGATGCCAACATCGAAAACAACAGTCCACAACAACACTTTGTAACTTCATATGCAGCACTTGTGGCCGAACCTGATTTTCAATATTTGGCCTCCTTAACCATCAGCAATGAAGATACCCCATCTGAAATGAGTCTATCGTCTTTCGTAAATGTAAGAATGCCGGAGAATGGTATTTGTTTCTCCTTTGTGGGTGCACTGCACGAAAATGCACCAGAGGAACCTGCCAGAGAGATTCATGCCATTTATTCTGATGACAAGAGTGCTCAAGTCTCAGAGGACGCAGCATCACATCTTACCCTTCATTGAAGAACCAGCATGGATGCACTCACCTCAGTGGGTCACACACACCTCAATGGGTCACACACTGGTGAGCAACTCACTGTTCAGCAGATGCAGATGATGGAGTCTGGGAAAGCCGGGATCACTGGCAGTCCACTGTCTGCTGGGGACCAGACCCGTGCTACGCCCAGGGCTGACAAAGAGACTCTAATGAGGGTCACATTCAGCCGACTGGAGTTGCAGAGACAAGCAGGGCAGAACCTGGTGAGCTGCTTGAGGTTTTGAGTAGACATGTCTGGGCAATGGAGGAGTCTCTCCAGGCAATGATCTTTTTTCTTCATTCATTCATGGGATGTGGGCTTCGCTGGCTGGGCCAGCATTTATTGCACATCCCTAATTGCCCTTGAGAAGTTGGTGGTGAGCTGCCTTCTCGAACTGCTGCAGTCCATGTGGTGTAGGTACACCCACAGTGCTGTTAGGAAGGGAGTTTCAGGATTTTGACCCAGCGACATTGAAGGAACAGTGATATAATACTAAGTCAGGATGGTGTGTGAGTTGGAGGGGAACTTCCAGGTGGTGATGTTCCCATCTATCTGCTGCCCTTGTCCTTTTAGATGGTAATGGTTGTGGATTTGGAAGGTGCTGCCTAAGGAGCTTTGGTGAATTCTTGCAGTGCATTTTGTAGGTGGTATACACTGCTGCTACTGTGCATTAGTGGTGGAGGGAGTGAATATTTGTGGATGTGGTGCCAATCAAGTGGACTGCTTTGTCCTGGACGGTGTTAAGCTTCTTGAATGTTGTGGGAACTGCAATCATCCAGGCAAGTGGGAAGTATTCCATCACATTCCTGACTTGTGCCTTGTAGATGGTGGACAGGCTCTGGGGAATCAGGAGGTGGGTTACTCATTGCATGATTCCCAGCTTCTGACCTGCTCTTGTAACCAGAGTATTTATATGGCTAGTCCAATTCAATTTCTGGTCAATATAACTCCCAGGATGTTGATAGTGGGGCATTTAATGATGGTAATGTCATTGAACATCAAGGGACGATGGTTGGATTCCCTCTTGTTGGAGATGGTCATTGCCTGACACTTGTGTGGCATGAATGTTACTTGCCACTTGTCAGCCCAAGCCTGGATATTGTCCAGGTCTTGCTGCATTTGGAGATAGACTGATTCAGTATCTGAGGAGTCGCGAATGGTGCTGAACATCGTGCAAATCATCAGCAAATATCCCCACTTCTGACCTTATTATGGAAGAAATGTCATTGATGAAGCAGCTGAAGATGGTTGGGCTGAGGACACTACCCTGAGGAACTCCTGCAGTGATGTCCTGGAGCTGAGATGACTGACTTCCAACAATCACAATCATCTTCCTTTGTACTAGGTATGACTCCAACCGGAGGCGAGTTTTCCCCCTCATTCCCATTGACTCCAGTTTTGCTAGGGCTTCTGGATGCCACATTCGGTCAAATGCAGCCTTGATGTCAAGGATGGTCACTCTCACCTCATCTTGTGAGTTCGGTTCTTCTGTCCATTTTGATAAAAGGCTATTGTGAGATCAGGAGCTGTGCGGCCCTGCCGGAATGCAAGCTGGGCGTCAGTGAGCAGGTTATTAGTAAGCAAGTGTCACTCGATAGCACTGTTTATGACCCCTTCTGTTACTTTACTGATGATGGAGAGTAGACTGATGGGGTGGTAATTGGCTGGGTTGGATTTGTCCTGCTTTTTGTGTACAGGACATACGTGGGTAATTTTCCACATAGCCGGGTAGATGCCAGTGTTGTAGCTGTACTGGAACAGTTGGCTAGGGGCGCGGTAAGTTCTGGAGTACAAGACTTCAGTACTAATGTTGGAATCTTGTCACAGCCCATAGCCTTTGCAGTATCCAGTGCCTTCTTGCTGTTTCTTGATATCATATGGAAGGAAGCGAATTGGCTGAAGACTGACATTTGTGCTGCTGGGGACCTCCACTCCGAGTGGATCAGCCACTCGGTACTTCTGGCTAATGATTGTTGCAAATGCTTCAGCCTTATCTTTGCAACTGATGTGCTGGACTCCCGCATCATTGAGGATGGGGATATTTGTGGAGCCTCCTCCTCCAGTGAGTTGTTTAATTGTCCACTGCCATTCACGACTGGATGTGGCATGAGTGAAGAGCTTAGATTGGATCCGTTGGCTGTGGAATCACTTAGCTCTGTCTATCACTTGCTGCTTATGCTGTTTGGCATGCAAGCAGTACTGTTTTATAGCTTCTCCGGGTTGACACCTCATTTTTAGGTATTCCTGGTGTTGCTTCTGGCATGTCATCCTGCACTCTTCATTGAACCAGGTTTGATCCCTTGGCTTGATGGTAATATTAGGGCAGGGCATATGCCGGGCCATGAGATTACAGATTGTGTTTGTATACAATTCTGCTGCTGCTGATGGCCCACAGCGCCTCATGGATGCCTAGTCTTGAGTTACTAGATCTGTTCAAAATCTATCCCATTTAGCACAGTGGTAGTGCCACACAACAGGATGGAGGTCATCTTCAATGTGAAGGCGGGATTTCATCTCCACAATGACTGTGCAGTGGTCACTCCTACCGATACTACCATGGACAGATGCATCTGTAGCAGGCAGGTTGGTGGGGATGAGGTGAAGTATGTTTTTCACTCTTGTTGGTTCCCTCACCGCCTGCCACAAGCCCAGCCTAGCAGCTATGTTATTTAGGACTCAGCCAGCTTGGTCAGTAGTGGTGCTACCGAGCCACTCTTGGTGATGGACATTGAAGTCCCCCGCCCAGAGTACATTCAGCATCCTTGTCACCTTCATTGCTTGCTCCAAGTGGTGTTCATCATGGAGGAGCACTGATTCATCAGCTGAGAGTGGGCGGTACGTGGTAATCAGCCGGAGGCTTCCTTGCCCATGTTTGGCCTGATGCTATGAGACTTCATGGGGTCTGGAGGACTCCCAGGGCAACTCCCTCCCAACTGTGTACCACTGTGCCGCCACGTCTGCTGGGCCTGTCCTGCCGGTGAGACAGGACATACCCAGCGATGGTGATGGTGGTGTCTGGGACATTATCTGTAAGATATGATTCCATGAGATAACTTTGTCAGGCTGTTGCTGTGAGACAGCTCTCCCAGTTTTGGCACTAGCCCCCAGGTGTTAGTAAGGAGGAGTTTGCAGGGTGAACAGGGCTGAGATTGACATTGTCATTTCCGGTGCCTAGGTCGATGCCAGGTGCTCCATCCAGTTTCATCCCTTTTTTTATGACTTTGTATTGCTTTGATACAACTGAGTGGCTTGCTAGTCCATTTCAGAGGGCATTTAAGAGTCAACCACACTGCTGTGGGTCTGGATTCACGTGTAGGCCCGACAGATTTCCTTCTCTAAAGGACGTTAGTGAACCAGGTGGGTTTTTGCAACAATCGACAATGGTTTCCTTGTCATCATCAGACTTTTAATTCCAGATTTTTATTGAATTCAAATTCCACCATCTGCCATGGCAGGATTCAAGCTCAGCTCCCCAGAGAATTCCCCTGGATCTCTGGATTACTAGTCCAGCGACAATACCACTTCGCCATCTGCGCCATCGTCACCTCTGCCATGTCTCAGGTGAATGAATGCTTTGCTCCTTCCATGGAGAGTTTGGTGTCCATTATGGAGCAGGAGATCCAGGAGACCCCTCACTGGGTGCCTGGTGTAAGAGCTCACTTGCAGAGCCTCACTGGCACAATGAGCTCTGCTGCAGTGAGCCAGGAGCACCCCTTCAGGTGCACTCCCGCCCACGGAAAGCAGGGAGGTGCCAACCCTCACCAAGGCGGCCATCCAATTTCCATTTGAAATCATTGATTGCCTCTGCTTCCATCACTATCGTAGGCAGAGAGTTCCAGGATTAAGAGAAAGAGAAAAAAGGGACAGAAAGGAAAAGTCAGAAAAAGATTTCAAAATTGAAAATGTATGACTTAAAAGCATCCCAGAACAATTTACTAACAGCAGGAGTAAGATGCCACAGTTTCAACTGCTCCTTTCCTAGGCCTCTGAGATTGAGTGGTATTGCAAAAGCATAAATCTTGTAACTAAAAGGGTACATGCATTGTGAAATACCAGCACTTTCTACAAAGAGTTTAATTTATATTTACGACCCAAATCTAGCAATCTTTTGAAACTTACGGGAGATTGATGGTGAGCTCCCATTTTTGGAAGGCTAACAGAAGAGCAGTACAAATCATCCAGTATTGTGGCAATTCACAACTCACTGCACGGCTCTGCCTTGCCTAAACATTGCTGGATTTTTACAGACTGATCAGGTGTGTGCCTTTAACTTGTTGCTATTTTGCAAGAAAATTCTAGTCTAATGCATAAGGTTTTTATTTTAGTTTTTTACTGTTTTCCTTGAAAAATTACTGCCTTTGAAAACCGTTGCAGATAATTTTGTTTCATCCAAATCAGTTAACTTATGCAGCTTCCCGAAGTCGTACAAGATTTAGTTTTAAGCTTCTCCTTCAGCTGCACACAGTAAAAATGTCTGATGCAATCTAATGTAGCCATCTGTAACATGTTATTTTATTACTACCACTTCAAGATCAGCATCAAAATCACCATCATCATGTTGCCATCAAAACCTATATAATAGTTATAATTTAGTTCCAAATCCAATAAAATTAGGAAAGAAAATGGTATTAAAATATGAAAGCCCCTTAGATGGTTCAGTGCATGGTTTGTTACTAATCCATTCAGACCCGAAAGTCTTAGGTTCAATTCGCACTGTGATGAATTATCTGATCCCAGCCAAGGTAGCAACAGAGGTTTTACAATTGGCCTGAGTGATCCTAGGCACAGGATGAGAATGGCCCAGAGCTCCTGTGCCTGATTGTTATCCAGTGATCTCTGATGGCCATTTTATGAACAAGTGTGAGGACAAGTTGAAGCTTGGTTCTGATGCCACATTTGTCTTTGTGACTAGCCTTATCGTGAGTGCTTACCCATGAAGAATTCAATTTAGTTACATGCTATTTGAGCAAAATACTAGAGAATTCTGAATTATCATGGAATCCCAGGGTGGAATTTTACAGACCCATTTCAGCGGGGGCAGGGCCCAAGCCAGGACCATAAAATGTAGTGAGCGTTCAAAGTCCACTGACTTTGGCGGGACCATAAAATCCCACCAAACTCCAACCCCAGTGTGAGGCAACAGCATCAGAAGATATGGGGACACAACTAAATAAAGAACAGAATCCAAGATAAATTATGTAACTAATAAATGCCCAACAGTTTTTGCTGAATGTTATATTACAGTAAATTTTCCCCTGCTTTTCATCAAAAAAAGTAACGTACTTTCTATCTTCATTTCCACTGGATAAAAATTTGAAATAATAAGTAGTATTTATTTTGCAATTTTTAAAAAGATCTGAAAAAATGCTTTTGATCACTGCAGAAGAGCCTGAAAGTGTGGCCATCATGGGGCAGGTTTCATGTTAAAGAAAGCAGCAAATTGCAATTACATTTTTTCTTTAATGCTGAATAATATGTCAAGACATCTCACAAAGATGTCATCACAAAAAAAAGTTAAGGAAAAACATACTCACTCTCTTTTCCAGAACTGCTTCATCCAATTCAGGGTCATAGGGAGTCGGAGCCTATCCTGACAGGCAACAATCTATCACACAACACACAGGGGGCAATTTTACTATAACCAATCCACCGAATCAGTCCATCTTTGGGCAGTGGGAGGAAACCAGAGCACCGGGCAGAAACCCACACAGACACAGGGAGATCATGCAAACTCCACACAGACAGGCACCCAAGGTCAGGATCGAACCCAAGTCCCTGGAGCTGTGAGGCAACGATGTTAATGTGCCACTGCGCCACCGTGTCACCCAAAGAAATGTACTATCCTATAAAATATTAACTTTGTGAGCGCAGTGGCGATGCAAGATTTAACTGTTGGCAATAGCATTGATTTCTGATTGAGGCAATTTACACACATATGTTCTGACCATTTATAGTGTGGGGGACTAAGTCCTTTTACTGAGTACATTTTTAATAAAATATACAGAGATATGCTTATTGCTATCTCTAAAAATTTCAAACTGGACAAAGGCCTAAAATAGCTCGATCATCCCAGATTTGCATTAAGTGCAGTAGCGGACCGGAGAAAAGTAATTTTACCCACTGGCCGCAATGGCAAGTTGTCACGCTGTATCGCCATATTGAGTATCACCCAATTCCCTCATTAATAATGCATTCACAGGAAACACTCCATATTGCTAGTGGGTGGGCTCGGATTTGCATGCCCGCCATTACCTCAGCACTTTCTCTCTCCAGGCACCATACACAATATGCACCAGAGCGCATGCCGACTTCAAGTCTACAGACCAGGACTGCTCCAGGTGACACATGGCCCTGAAAGCAAAGAAGATGGCAGCCCCCAATTTTAGTGATGCCTCTCTGGAGTGCCTGCTGGACGCAGAGGAAGGCTGCTGCTATGTCCTCTACTCCCTCACTCTGGCCACAGGAGGTCCACTCAAGTCACTAATCCAACCTGGGAGGTGGTGGCAGCGGTGGTCAGAGCCACTGGAGCATAGAGGAGCTCCAGTGTCAGAAGAGGATGAATGCTCTCATCCGTTCCACCAGGGTAAGTCAACCACATCAGCACTTTCAACTCACACACTAACAAACAAATCACACATCCACAGGGATCTCACACTTCAAGGGACAACACCACTGACTCTCACACACACCCTCACATCTCCATTAGGCTCTGGAGCTCGCGTGCTCAACCTGTCCATGGGTCCACTCACCACAAACATTCCAAGCAGTGCCATGTGTCCTGCTCACACTCTCTCCATCTGTTTTTATGCAGGAGAAGCTGGCAAAGAACAGCAGGGAGAGGTCCCAGACTGGGGGTGGAGTGGCCCACGTTAGGCTCACACACTTTGAGGAGCGTACCAATGCAGTGACTGGTGAGAACATGGGCAGTGCCTGCAGTTACGGTGAGGTCGGCGGCAAACACCCACATCAGGTTTCTATACCACATCATTCCTCACTCAGTGCCAATGTGAGTGCTCGCTCTCCCTGTTTTTGACTCTGCTGCCATGCACTGATTATCTCTACTTTGGTTCACAGGGAGTTCAGCCAAGCAACCAACGCCGTCAGCCAGCCCCTCAGCTCCATCCAGGTCCTCACCAGCCAAGAGAACTCCTCCTCCACTGAAGAGCTGGAAATAAGCAGCCTGGAAGACCCATCACAGTGCTTACCCACACCCTGCACCAGCGCAGAGACACACACGCTGACCTAAATTTAGAGCAGGGTCAGGTTCACAATCTGGTGGTCACTGCATGGACAAATGTCTGCAGCAGTAGGAGGCAGGATCAGCCGAATTCCCCAGTGCTTGGAGGACTGCTGGGGAAGAGGCATCTGTGAGGTCTGTGTCAGGTGACAGCCTCTGGATTCAGCCTTCCCACTCATCCTGGAGAGTCAGCAGAAGGAGGCGGAACATCACACAGAACTGTTGGAAGCCCTCAACAGAGTGGCATGTGAGTCAGAGGAGTGTGTCTGCCTACTCTTTGATTAAGACGTGGCCCACATGTGCGCACATGGAGGTCTCCATGGGAAGGATAGCAGATGCCGTGGAGAACCTGGTTTAACAGAATGCAGAGATGTGTGCAGACCTGCACTCCCTCATGATAGCCATGGCTGAGTTCCTGCAGTGGCAACAGAAGAGGGAAATGGGGCACCTTGATGACCCCCAGGTGCTCCTTCCCCTCAAAGAGTCAAGCCGATGCTCTCAGGCACCTGAAGGGAGGAGGAGCTGGATACCCCTGGATCACCTACTCAGGAATCTCAGAGGCTGTCCGTTCCCCCTGAGTCCACGTTGCTTTAATCCCCTCAACCTCGTCCTCTGTCACTACGGAGGGAGCAGCTGGCCCACAGGAGAACAGCCAAAACAAGCCAGGGCCCTGAAGGCCTTGGCTCTCCAGAGGACACACACCGAAGTCATCAGAGGGAACAGTGCCATCCATTGGACAGGCTGTCTCTACCTCTGCTGCGGATGTCAGGGCTGCACCTAGAAGAATTGGTAGGCCAAGAGAAGTTAAGACATCCTGATCACAAATAGTTGCACAGGGGAACGCATTTTCTCACTTTATAATCTGAAAATATATTCACTTTCACTGCATAATGTGTAATGACATCAATCAGCTTCATTGACAGGCTTTGCAAGACTTCCCACTGCTCCCCACCCACAGCCACCCCCTCCCTCCCCCAACCTCCCCACAAGCAATTCAGCTGCACGCAGCTAGACCATGAGTGATTCTGGAGGGAGAAGTGTTTCTGAGCCTCATGCATGCACTCTCCCACGCACGCAGGGCCCTCATCCATCACACTCACTTGCATTCCCGATAATTTTCAGTGCTGCCTGCTGGGGTTCTTTCTGAGCTGACCTGTATCTCTGCCCACCCACTGATCACACTCCCATGCAGCAGCTGTGCCCGTCCAACATGAGGCTTCGCCAACTTTTGATTTTGACAAAGATTGTCGCAGTCAGATTTTTGATGAACTTTCCCCTCCCCCTGTCCCACATCACTGTTGACCCCCCCGGCATCACCTTCCACCTCCCTACTGTCACCTGCCAACACGATCCCTTGACTTTCCAGGATGTCCAGGTGAACATGCACTTTTCCTACCTCCCTGAGAATCCCACCCACATCCACACTGAACTCCATGACCTCTTCCTTCTCGCCCCCAGGGTCCGTGTCTGTCTCTGGGTACCGACCAACCACCCTCGCCATCCCTTCTACTGCTACTAATGTCCCCTCTCACACTCACCATTTCCTCCTACTACACCCATCCTCAGTTTGCATCCCAGGAGCCAGTCATTGACTCCACAGACCCCTTCCTTGCACATTCACCTGGACATCCCCCACCCTTTACTCCTCCTCCCCCTTTACTCCTTCCTCCCCCTGGATACCTTTGTCCCCCGGACTCTTTCTCCCTTCATTTGAACATACAAAATACGATAAGAAGTAGGCCCCTTGGCCCCTCAAGTCTGCTCCGCCATTCAATAAGATCATGGCTGATCTGTTAATGTTTCGAGCTCCACTTTCCCATCTACCCCTGATAACCTTTGATTCCCTTGCCTAACAAGAATCACAAAATCACAGAATCTTAACAGCACAGGAGAAGGCCATTTGGCCCATCATGTCTGCACTGGCTTTCCAAATGAGCATTATGAACTCGTGCAATTGCCCTGCCATTTCCCCATACCCATACATTAGATTATTTGAATAGAAACAATGTCATCTTGAATGCCTCGATTGAACTTGCCTCCACTACACTTCCAGGCAGCACATTCCAGAACCAAACCACTCGTTGTATAAAAATTTTTTTTCTCATATCACACTTGCTTCTTTTGCAAATCACTTTAAATCTATGCCCTCTTGTTCTTGATCCTTTTTAGCGGGAACAGCTTCTCTGACCAGCCTCTCATGATTTTGAACATCTCTAACAAATCTCCTCTCAGCCTTTTTCTCTCCAAGGAGGACAGTCCCAATCTCTCCAATCTATCCTCGTAGCTGAGGTTTCTTATCCCTGGAACCATTCTTGTAAACCTCTTCTGCAGTCTCTCTAATGTGTTCACATCCTTCCTATAAAATGGTGCCTAGAGCTGTACACAATCTATCCATCTTCTGCCTTAAAAATATTCAGTGAGTCCTCTTTCACTGCCTTCTGACCCAGAGAGTTCCAAAGTCATATTTCTGTCCTATAAGTGTGACCCATAATTTTAAAACAGTGTCCCCTAGTTCTGGACTTACCCACAAGAGAAAATATCCTTTCTGTGTCCACCTTGTCAAGACCATTTAGGATCTTATATACTTCAATCAAGTCACCTCTCACTCTCCTATGCTCCAGTGGAAACAAGCCCAGTCTGTCCAATCTATCCTCATCAGACAATCCACTCATTCCAGTATCAACCTCGTAAACCTCCTCTGAACCAACACCACCAACAGATTTACACTGTTCCTTAAATAGGGAGACCAAAACTTCACACAATATTCGAAATGCGGTCTCACCCAATGCCCTGTATAACTGAAGCATTACATCCTTACTTTTATAAAAATGAAATTCTGCAGATGCTGGAAATGTGAAACAAACAGAAAGTGCTGGAAAAACTCAGCAGATCTAACAGCATCTGTGGAGAGAAAAAAAAACGAGTTAACATTTTGAGTCCTTATGATTCTTCTTCAGAGCTCTGAAGAAAAGTCATAAGGACTCGAAACCTTAACTTTTTTATCCTTTCCAGGCTCCCCTCTATCCACCACACATGTCACTCCTTAAAAGAACTGTAATAAATTGGTTAAACATTATTTCCTTTTCATAAAGCCACCTGACGCTTCCTGGTTACCTTGAGTTATTCCAAGTGCCCGGCTATAAGTTCACCACTGAAGGAGTGCTGCACTGTCAAATTGTCAGTTATGATGAAGTGCTGCAATGTCATGGGTCACTTCTTAGATAGAGTTGTACTTTTAGAATTTCAGCGCTGATGGTTATAGGGAGATTGACAGATGTCAAGCTAACAGGCCTATAGTTTCCTGTTTTCTGCCTCCCTCCCTTCTTGAATAGAGGGGTTAAATTTGTTACTTTCCAGTCTGATGTAACCTCTAATGAATCTAGGGAATTTTGGAAAATTAACACCAATGCATTTACTACCTCATTAGCCACCTCTTTTAAGACCCTAGGGTGAAGTCCATCTGGATCCAGAGACTTGTCAGCCCGCAGCTCCATCAGTTTGCTCAGTACTGCTTCTCTATCCCTCCCCCCTCCTACCCCAGACACCTTCCTCCCTCTGAACTCCTTCCCCCATCGAATTCCTTTCCCCCTTCGAATTCCTTCCCTTACACCTTCCTCCCCCCCCTTTACACCTACCTACCCACTTGCCGCATTCTTTCCCATTGCACTTTCCTCCCACCATACTCCCTCCTCCCCCTCCCAACCTCACCCCTCACCCCCCAACACCATCGACTCCCGCTTCTCAACCTCACTCCCTCTAACACCTTCGTTCCCCCCTCCCAACCTCACCCCTTGACACTTTAATCTCCCACCCCAACCTCAGGCCCGGCATCCTTGTTTCCCCCTCCCAACCTCACCCTATCCCTGGTACCCCTTCCTCTCTGTCACACCTAGACCTTCCCCTCCCACCCTCCACCCCTTTACCCCTGCCCCACCACCCCAGTACACCTTCCTCCCACTCACAGCTGGACCTTCCTCTCCTCTCACCTCACCGATCAGCGGTTGCATCCTATGGCCAAGGCCTTGATGTTCCGAAGTAGGCCTAAATCACCTTTCATGAGCTGCTTCATGGTGGTGCCATGTCCATCAGAATCTGCCCAGCATGCAATGCATGTGTTCCTCCAGGGTCTGGTAGCTGTAGGGCTCCAGTATCTTCTGCTCCTCGAAGGTTCATGATCTGAGCAAGGCCCTAACAGGAAGTCCTAACTTCTGAGCTGGCCTGTTTTCCCACCGGTGTAATGGTAAATATGGCTGGGGGAATGATTCCGGTTTAGCCTTACTTTGCATCCCATTAGCAGGATGCAAAGTGGGTTAGTGCCGGCCTTCAGTGGAATTCACATTCCGCCATGGCAGACACTATTGGATGATCCTGCTGTGCTTTCACGCTGGTGTGAAACCAATTATTGGCCTTCTCATCATATTGTCCCTGCCCAGTCATTATCCACCTCAATCACACTAGCGCCAGCCACGACGGCTGATGCTAAGGGGCCAGTAAATTCTGGTCTTATTGTCAATCTTAGTGTTGACTTTATTTGTCTTATTGTTCCTATGCTTTGCTATCCCAGTGGCTGCGGCATGGTTGCTGGAAGGCTGCTGAATTTTAGTGGTTGGGACTGCAGATGGCCATGCAGACCACTGTCAAGAAGGCCTGGATCTAGAAAGCCTGACTTCAGACTGCACCACCTCAGCATGAATGGCAGCAGTCTGAGATGGATGGCTGACAGGCAACTGCAGGGACACTTGTGGAGTGGTGGTGGTGGAAGGATGTACGCTGGGCACTCACCCAGGGTGATGTCTCGGCAAATTGGCAATGTATTGGAGCACAGATTTCTAGACTTCCCTGATAGCCGTAAAGCCCCTTTGGTCTGATATCCACAGCTATGTTGGCAGCAGCCTGAGCCTGCATGACAGCAAGCTGGGCTTACATGGCAACTAGCTGAAATTTCATCAGTTCATCTGGGCTTCAGATGTTGAGTGGCTTCTGTTTGTGCTGCAATGGAAGATGAGATATTGGCCATCAGGCATGTATCATAGTCATGTCTGCAAGTGTTCTCATGGATTTGGCCACCACTTCTGGGAAAACATAGGCTCCAAGCTCTGTTCAAACCCCATATCAACTTGGAGCTGGATTTCTACTTGCTCCTTGATGGGTGACAAACCTGTTTTTCTGGCTGGCCTGCCAATGCACCAAGAATTTTCTGTGTGTGGGGACATGAGCTGTTTTCTGTATGCTATCCCATTGTAATCCTCAACAGCTTCCTCTGAAGCAAAACTCCTGTGCAACCTCACCTTCTATTAGTGCTACCCTTTTCCTCAGTCTGGCTGCAGCCTATTCATGCCTTCTAACTCATAATGTAGATCCTGACTGCATGCTACACCCTAAAGTATAAGGTGCCAATACCTGAGTTGGTCTGCGTGTGCAAGATTATGTTACCGTGTTTCTGCTTAATCAGTTCCTCTTGCACTTGAGGGTCCCACACCCTCCCTAGATATCTGAAAGGATAAAAGGGTAAGGTTGGAATGAGGGAAGGAGGGGGAGGGAAGATGTTCATGCTTTTATTGTAACTCAGATGCAATTGCGGAATAAGGAGGAAGTGAGTTTCGAGAAGGTGGATTCGATATGAGAACCATCACCTTAAATGATTTCAGCCTCACTGCTAGCCAAGACCTCAGTTATGATTGTGCCAATGATCGCCAGCACCACATCCTCCAACAGGGTAAGGACATATCCCATTGTGCCTGTTCCTTGCTGGTTAGGTGCTGCTGCCGCTGACTGGGCCACCTTGTCCTACGAGAGAGATTGAAGCGTATCAATTAGGGTGTTGCAATATGTCTGGGTTATGTGCCTGCTGCAGGTGAATAGCTGGAAGCATGTGCAAACTTTGAAACATGAGTATGAGACAATGGATCTTGGGTATGACCGATGGCTGATAAAGATTGTGGTTGTTGAATGAAGAGGATGAAGTGAATGGAACAGTGTGTAAAGCAAGTGGTTCATTTGTAAGGATATGGAATGTGAATATGCATTCACTGACATTGCACCTCACCCTTAAAAGGAGCAGGCTGGTTTTAAGTAGTGCATGCTAACTTTAAGTGGTGCTGTAGCCTCGCATGAACTTTGGACTTGTGCTGAGCTTGACATGCAGGTAGTAGGCAGTAGTCCAGGGCCAACACACTTCTAGTGGCATTTCTGCTGGAGAAGAAAATCCTGGTACTTGGTTGCAATAGAGAAGGATTGACAAATATGGAAGATCAAGTCTCTGCTGATTTGTTTGATACACACAGCATGCAACTGGTCAATACAAAACAGGAAAGTCCTCATTCTGTGCTTCATTCATGAATTTTAGCTGGATTAATAGGACTTGACATTAACCAAAGATATTTTGGCCTTGGGAAGGGTGAGATCAGCCAGAGTTTCCGTTCAGTAAGCTCAGCTGTGATGCCTTGGTTGAGAAATCTGTTGACAGTGTCTGGGGTTCCCAGTGGAATGACCATTTGGATGATATTTTGAAGGATGGTGCAGTAAAATGTTCCAGTCATCATCTTGAGGAGATGGAAGGAGAAAAATGGTAGAGGAATAGAAGTTTGCAATGTGAAGTTTGAAATTATAGTGGATGGGTGATCAGCAGGAAGTAGTCACTGAACCTCTGCTTATATTATGGACATTTTGCAAATTTGCTGTCTCAAAATGGAAAGTTGTCCACTGGGAGCACAGATTTGTGTTGTGAATCCTCATGATTTTTCAATGATTTAGAAGAAAATCATGCCAAGTGATTTTCCTTCAAAATTCCTTCTGATTCTCCAGTAAATGTTCCTGGCAAGCTCAGTGCAGGAAGCACAAAATCATGAAATTATCCCTTGTCATACCTAATGTAGTCAATCTCAGGGAAACACAATTTATTATTGCCTTGTGAGGTTCACTTTCTGCCACTCTGATGTCAAGAAGACTTCGAGCATCTTTTGCATAATCTCTGGCTTTTACCCCTGAAGCAAAAACTAACAGACTGCTGACCCAGTTGCCTCATCCAATCTTTAGCTCCACTGAAGTCACTGGCACATAAAGTCAATTGAGGTGTAAGTTAAGTATCCAAACCATACCAGTCTCAAAGTTGGTTTTTAGATGTAGATCTAGACTGATATTTTTGGAGCGTCCAAAGTTGAACTTTACAGTTATTAAAATCTTAGCTTTACAAGGCATTGTTTAGGAGCTTAGGAAATAGGTAGCAGGAGTAGGCCATTTGGCCACTCTAGCCTGCTCTGTCATTCGACTAGACCATGGCTAATTTTCTACCTTAGTGTGGGAAAATAGCATTATTTCTATATTCCTTGATATCTTCATTATCTAGAAATATATTGATCTCTGTCTTGAAAATACACAATGGCTGAACTTCCACAGCCCTGTGGAGTAGGGAATTCCAAAGATTCACCAACCTCTGAGTGAAGAAATTGCTCCTCATCTCAGTCTTAAATGGCCTACCTCTTAGTCTGAGACTAAACTCCCAATGGCATAGCCAATGGTACTGTCACTGGACTAGTAATCTAGAGGCCCAGGGTAATACTCTGGGGACCAGGATTCGAATCCTGTTATGGCAAATGGTGGAATTTGAATTCAATAAATATTTGGAATTAAAAGACTTTGTCGACTGTTGTAAAATCCCATCTGGTTCACTAATGCCCTTTAGGGAAGGAAATCTCCAGTCCCACAGCAATGTGGTTGTTTCTTCAATACCCTCTGAAATGGCCTAGCAAGTCATTCAGTCATAACAAACGACTACAAAGTCACAAAAAAGGAATGAAACCGGACGGACAACCCGGCCTCAACCTCGGCACTGGTAACTCAGCCCTTTCAGCCCTGCAAAGCCCGTCTTACTAACATCTGGAGGCTAATGCCAAAATTGGGAGAGCCGTCTCACAGACTAGTTGAGCAACAGCCTGGCATAGTCATCCTCATGGAATCATACCTTACAGATAATGTCCCAGACACCACCATCACCATCTCTGGGCATGTTCTGTCCCACCAGGCAGCTGAGGTGGTGGCACAGTGGTATACAGTTGGGAGGAAGATGTCATGGGAGTCCTCAACATTGACTCCAGACCCCATGAAACCTCATGGCATCAGGTCAGCAGGAATCCTCCTGCTGATTACCATGTACCACCCTCCATCAGCTGATGAATCAGTGCTCCTCCATGTTGAACACCACTTGGAGGAAGCACCTAGGGTGGCAAGGGCACAGAATGTACTCTGGGTTAGGGACTTCAATGTCAATCACCAAAAGTGGCCCAGTAGCATCACTGCTGGCCGAGTCCTAAATGACATAACTGCTAGACTGGGTCTGCAGCTCTGGTGGGGGAACCAACAAGAGGGAAAAACATACTTGACCTCATCCTCACCAAGTTATAACACAGGGCTGCCTGCCGCAGATGCATCCATCCATGACTGTGCAGTGGTCACTCTTACCAATACTGTTACTGTGGAGATGAAGTCCGGACCCCACATTGAGGATACCCTCCATCGTGTTGTGTGGCACTACCACCGCGCTAAATGGGATAGATTCCGAACAGATCTAGCAACTTAAGACTGGGCATCCATGGGGCGCTGTGGACCATCAGCAGCAGCAGATTTGTATTTGAACACAATCTATAACCTCATGGCCCGGCATATCCCTCAATCTACCTTTACCATCAAGCCAACGGATCAACCCTGGTTCAATGAAGAGTTCTGGAGGGCATGCCAGGAGCAGCACCAGGCATACCTAAAAATGAGGTGACAACCTGGTGAAGCTATAACACATAGCTGTTCCAAACAGCATAAACTGCAAATGTAGACAGAGCTAAGCAATCCCATAGCCAACAGATCAGGTCTAAACTCTGCAGTCCTGCCACATCTAGACATGGATGGTGGTGGACAATTAAACAGCTCACTGGAGGAAGAGGCTCCACAAATATCTCCATTACCAATGATGGAGGAGCCCAGCAGAGCAGTGCAAAAGATAAGGCTGAAGCATTTGCTACAATCTTGAGCTAGAAGTGCCGAGCGGATGATCCATCCCGGCCTCTTCTTGAGGTCCCAAACATCACAGACGCCAGTCCTCAGCCAATTTGATTCACTCCACGCAATATCAAGAAATGGCTAAAGGAACTGGGCACTACAAAGGCTATGGGCCCTGACAACATTCCAGCACTAGTACTGAAGACTTGTGCTCCAAAGCCTGTCACGCCCCTAGCCAAGCTGTTCCAGTACAGCTACAATACTGGCATCTACCTGGTTATGTGGAAAATTGCCCAGTTATGCCCTGTACATAAAAAGCAGGAAAATTCCAACCTGGCCAATTACTGCCCCATCAGTCTATTCTCCATCTTCAGTAAATTAATAGTAGGGGTTATCAAAAGTGCTATCAAGCGGCACTTGCTTAGCAGTAACCTGCTCACTGACACCCAGTTTGGGTTCTGCCAGGTCACTCAGCTCCTGACCTCATTACAGCCTTGGTTCAAACATTGACAAAAGAGCTGAACTTCCAAGGTGAGGCAAGAGTGACTGAATTTTGACATCAAGGCAGCATTTGACCAAGTGTGGCATCAAGAAGCCCTAGCAAAACTGGTGTCATTAGTAATCAGAGAGAAAACACTTCACTGTCTGGAGTCATGCCTAGCAATAAGGAAGATGGTTGTGGTTGTTGGTGGTCAGTCATCTCAGCTCCAACACATCACTGCAGGAGTTCCACAGGATAGCGTCCTCAGCCCAACCATCTTCAGCTGCTTCATCAATGACCTTCCTTCCATCATAAGGTCAGAAGTTGGGATGCTCTCTGATGATTGCACAATGTTCAGCACCATTCACGACTCCTCAGATACTGAAGCAGTCCATGTTCAAATGCAATAAGATTTGGACAATATCTATGCTGGGGTTGACAAGTACCTTTTAAATGAGTTGAGCAGTTCAGCTTCAATCACCAACTTGGGCAGTGAATTCCAGACATCCACCACCTTCTGGATGAAAAGATTTTCCTCATGTCTGCTGTAATCCTTTTACCGATTGCCTTAAATCTATGCCATCTGGTAATTGACCCCTCAGCTAGGGGAAACAAGTCTTTCCTGTCTACCCTATCTAGGCCCGTCATAATTTTGTCCACCTCCATTAGGTCACCCCTTAGCCTCCTCTGTTCTAAGGAAAACAACCCTAGCCTATCCAACCTCTCCTCATAGATATGATTTTCAAGTCCTGGCAACATTCTTGTAAATCTCCTTGCACGCTCTCCAGCGCAATTATGTGTTTCCTGTAATGTGATCACAAGAACTGTCCACAAAATTCCAGCTGTGGCCTAACCAGCATTTTATACAGTTCCAACATTACATCCCTGCTTTTGTATTCAATACTTCACCTAATAAAGGAAAGCATTTCATGTGCTTTCTTTACTACCTTAGCCACCTGTCCTGCCACTGATAAGGACCTGTGGACATGCATCCCAAGGTCTCTCACTTCCACAGCCCCTCTCAATAACTTCCTGTTTATTGAGTATTGTCTTGCTTTGTTTGCCCTCCCCAAATGCATTAGCTCACACTTCTCTGGATTGAATTTCATTTGCCACTTCTCTGCCCACTCAACTAAACCATTGATATTATTCCGAAGTTGACAGCTATCCTCTTCACTATCAACTACACGGCCAATTTTTGTGACATCTGCAAATTTCCCAATCATGCCTCCCACATTTGAATCTAACTCCTTAATATATACAAACAGCAAGGGCCCCAACACTGAGCCCTGTGGAACATCACTGGAAACCATTTTCCATTCACAAAAACATCCATCTACCATTACCGTTTGTTTCCTGTCACTGGGCCAATTTTGGATCCAACCTGCCACCTTTCCTTGTATCCCATGAGATCTCACTTTCCTGACCAGTCTGCCATGTGGGACCTTGTCAAATGCTTTACTGAAATCCGTATAGACAACACCCACTGCACTACCCTCATCAATCCTCCTTGTTACTTCCTCAAAAAATCTAGTGAGCTAGTAAGACATAATTTTCCCCATGACACAACGATGCTGACTATCCCTGAACAATCCATGCCTTTCTAAGTGACGGTTTACCATGTCTTTCAGAATTGTTTCCAATAATTTGCTCACCTCTGAAGTGAGACTGACCGGCCTATAATTTTCTGGCCTATCACATGCACCCTTTTTAAATAATGGTACAATATTCATGGACCTCCAATCCTCTGGGACCTCACCTGTATCTAATGAGGATTGGAAAATGATCCTCAGAGCATCTGTTATTTCCTCCCTGGCTTCCTTCAATAGCCTGGGATACAATATATTTTGCCCTGGTGATTTATCTACCTTCAACGATGCCAGTCCCTCCAGTATTTCCTTTCTCACTATCTCTTCTCATAGGACAATCCCCCACCCACGGATCAGTCTGGTGAATTTTGTTGCACTCCCTCTATAGCCAGCTTATCCATCCTTAGGTAAGGAGACCAAAACTGTACACAATACTCCAGGTGCTGTCTCACCAAGGCTCTATACAGTCACAGCAAGACATCTTTACTCCTGTACTCAAATCCTCTTGCAGTAAAAGCCAACATTTGCCTTCCTAATTGCTTGTTGCACCTGCATATTAGCTTTCAGTGATTTATGAACAAGGACACCCAGGTCCCTTTGGACATCAACACTTCCCAACCTCTGCCCATTTAAGAACTCTCTACATTTCTGTTTTTCAACCAAAGTGGATAACGTCACAGTTTTCGACATTATATTCCATCTGCCATGTTCTTGCCCCCTCACTTAGCCTGTCTAAATCCCCTTGAAGCTTCTTTGCATCCTCATCACAACTCACATTCCCACCTAGTTTTTTGTAATCAACAAACTTGGAAATGTTACATTTGGTTCCCACATCTAAATCATTGATACAGATTGTGAATAGCTGGGGCCCCAGCACTGTCCCTGCAGTACCCCACTAATCACAGCCTGCCAACCTACAACTGGCTCATTTGTTCATGCTCTCTGTTTTATGACTGTTAACCAATTTTCAATCTATGTCGCTATATTACCCCCAATTTTATGAGCTCTAATTTTGCTTACTAACCTCCTGTGTGGGTATCAAAACTCTTCTGAAAATTCGAAAACACCACATTCACTGGTTCCCCATTATCTATTCTGCTAGTTACATCCTAAAAAATCTCTAACAGGTTTGTCAAACATGATTTCCCTTTCTTAAATCCATGTTGACTCTGCCCAACCATACCATTATTTTGTAGGTGTCCGGTTATCACATCCTTCATCAGAGCTAGCATTTTCCCTACAACTGATGTCAAGCTTACAGGTCTGTAGTTCACTGTTTTCTCTGTCCCTCCTTTCTTAAACAGTGGGGTTACATTGGCTACCTTCCAATCTGCAGGAATCGTTCCAAAATCTATAGAATTTTAGAACTCTGAGATGTAGATAATGAGACCTGGGGGATTTATCAACATTCAATCCCATTATTTCTCCAGTACTACTTTTTTTTTACTAATTCTAATTTCTTTCAGTTCCTCATTCTCGCCAGTCCCTATTCCTGGGAGGTTTTTATTTATCTTCCTCCATGAAGACTGTTTCCCTGCCATTTCGCTATCCCCATTATAAATTCTCCTTCTCTGCCTGTAAGGGGCCCACATTTGTCTTTGCTAATCTTTTCCTTTTCACATACCCATAGCAGCTTTACAGTCTGTTGTCATGCTTCATGCTAGTTTACTTTCATATTCTATTTTCTCTTTCTTTATCAGTTTCTTCATCCTCCTTTGCTGAATTTGGTCCTCCTTAATTGTTGAATTCAGTCCTCCTTTGCTAAATTTGGTCTTCCTTTGCTGTTTCTGAGATTAATCAATGTGTTGCAAAATATTTGATTGCACCATTAAAAACATGAAATGCACCAGTTACCTACTTAAGGCCTCACTCTTTTGGGTTCTGAAGATGGTATTTCCTCCAATCCAGCAACTACCACCTAGGCCAGTTGAAGAGGAGGAGTTACAATCCCTGATCACACAGCGACAACAGAGACTCAGGCTTCCTTTAACCCGTTTTATTCAAGCATATGCAAGGGAGCCACAATCATTCCTAAGAATGAAGACCCAGCTTCCAGATTGATTACATTTCATTACTTTTGTCCTTTTCTTATCATAATACATTTGAGTACATTTGAATACATCCAACTGGTAACCGACACACAGGTCCCATGTTAACACTATCCTACTGAGTACATAAACATGTGATTTTGCTAACCAATTATTCAAAGGGTGTATACATAATTATATTATCCAATCAAAATTAAGACATGTACGCAAAGACCTTGGTTCTCACAACTCAAGACTGTTTGTGTTTCATCAAAGCCCCCTCTTTGTCCATTGTATGTCTTCCTATATCTAAGCTAAAACCAGATGCCCCTTCCCTATCTGAGAGAGGAGTATACTTAATCTAACTTTATGCCATGTTTCATCTCCAGTCTAGCTCTCAAGGCTTCACCGCATCATTGCACCACTAGAATTGTCCTGCCTGTTACTGGACATTAGCTCATCTCTTGACTTCTGTGTAAATCACACAAAAACTCAAAGCCTCTTTGTGTGCAATGTCCATCTGCTTATCCTCAGCTGTTAATATGTTTAGCATCAATGGCTACCTGGTGATTTTAAGTTTGTTCAGCAAATTCTTACTGTGTTCTCTTTTAGCATTTTTTAATTCCCCCTAACAGTTCAAAATATTGAATTACATTCCAATTAAATCAATATTATCAGAAGATATGTGCAGATCCACATTGGGAATAAGGTGCTTAAGAATAACATTCATTAAGCCATTGAAAATAGTAGGCCTTCATTAGGTTGTAAGGAACCATAAAGCTGGCCTATTATGCCCCTTAAGAGTTGATCTATTATATTGCAATCACAGGTGGTTCTATAAACTCTATCCAAACAATCACCCTAGCCACATTTCAACTGTTTATGAAAAATCAAAATAGCACTCATCATAATGAATTTCAGTTGCTAACCACATGCAAATTAAAGCATGACTAATTATTTTGTTTATAGCACTTACATCTGCTGGTCTAATAATAGATCAGTTGCAATGCTAAGTATGAAATGTGCCTATAAGGCAATAATCACAGTCTGAACTGTTCTTACAGGATATTGCATTTTTTTCTATTGAAATGTGTGGGAATAGATTAATCTGCAAATTTTTACTTCAGGAAAATATTCATAAGAGGAGCCTGACCATTAACTGTTGTGTATACAGAGTGGAGACTTTAATGTCATGCAGCTGACATTTCACTTGATCATTCTTGTTTATGTGATTCAATCACCAATCCTGCTTTATATTTTAGCCATGCAGGCTACTTGGCAAATAACCTCAAGGTAAATTTTTAACGTGCAAAATTGTGTTGAGTGATCATTCGCTCATTGTAAAATCCCAAATTTTTATTTCCACTAATATCAATAGGCAACATTAGTTTTGCCCTTGGATGGTACCTCTTCAACATCTACATCCATACGTCAAGTTTAGGTGAAGCAACAAGTTCATAGTGACTGGTTTTATTCTCAAAAATCTTGTGCAGTTACAACTTTAGAAACACACAGAGCAAAACATTTTTCGTCCAAAACCTAGCCATTTTCTCAAGATAAATGACAATGAGAAAACTATGGATATCAGTAGATATTAATTTGGATAACCAATCATGAGATGAATTAAACACTCCAGAAACTCTTCTTGTACAGCTGCATGACGATGACTATGCCAGGAGAACTGAATCCAACATAGGACTATCATTATAGAACTACAAATTATAGCTAGATTATTGAAATCAAAATAAAATTTGTGTCACACACCTACCTCTCTTTGTAAGACCTGCCTTAATAGGGACTGAGTAATTTGACAAGTTAGAATACTTTCTGTTAATTCTGGGACTGAAATTCAAATCCACCCAGGCTAATGAGATATAAAAAAAATTCTCCTCTGTCCAGCTGCTATAAGAGTCCCCTGAAATGAGTTGGAAGTTAATATGTGGCATTATTACAGCAAAGTGCAGTGAAGCAGTCAAAGAGGCATTGGGTATTTGGTAATCTTTTTTGTTTTATTTGGAAGACAAAAACCTGAAAAATCACATCATTTTCATCATAGTGACATTGAGAATAAATGATATAATTATGTATTTCATTGTGATTTATATCACTGAGTCCAGCGTTTGAAATTAAATGAAGAATATCCCAAAGACTTTTCTGTGATATTATTTTCCCAATGGGTCCTTAATGTACAAATATTCTGTATGCTCCTTTATACAAACATTTTTTGTGCAAATTATATATTCTGATAAGATAACAGTGTTCATGATTTGGGTTTCTATGTAAGATATTTTCCATGGGTTCAGTGTCACTGACCAGTCCCTTATATCCCTACAAACTAAAGCATGCTTTTACCTACCAGGGGTTAAAAGAGAACCATATCACTGTACTAAGAATATGTATTATATGATTAAATCACAGTATAATCATTTGATCTACTCTTCTTTTGTATGAGGGAGAATGATACTCATTCAGGTGTCAGGTTAGGCTCAGTATTAGAAATCTTGCATCTGGGTCAGGAGATCATGCGTTCAAAATTATACCTGTGTCAAATTAAGAATGATGGGCCACATTGGCATATGTGTGTATTACTTAATAATCCTAACCTTTTGGCATATACTACAGCTAAAGAACAACAATTTAACATTCTTTTAATATTTGCATAAGAACATTGCATCAATGTCATTTTGGAAAAATTTACTTGAACCTCTCTCAGTCATTCTACTGTCTTTAATTATCATACTGCTTGACTGACATCCAATATTGGTTGCACAGAAATTTCCTCCAATTAATTAAGTATTGGAAAAGCCAAAGCCATTGTCTTCAGTGCTTGATACAAATTCTGTTCCCTAGCCATTGGTTCCATTCCACTTCCTGGCATCTATCTGAGGCCGAACTAGACTGTTCGCCATCTTGGTTTCAAATTTGACACTGAGCTGAGCTTTGAACTGCATATTTATGCCATAACTAAGATCACCTATTTTCACCTCCATAACACTGCCCAATCCTGCCCCTTCTCCGTCTGTTGCTGAAACCCTCATCCATGCACTAACCTGTGGATTTGATTATTTCAATGCCATCCTGGCCAGACTCCCGTGATCTACCCTCCTTAAACTTGAGATAATCTGAAACTCTGCTGCCCATGTCCTAACTTGCGCCAAGTCCCATTCATTCATCACCCCTGTGCTCACTGACCTACACTGTCTCCTGGTTAAGCAATGCCTTGATTTTAAAATTCTGATCCTTGTATTCAAATCCCTCCATGGCCTCACCCCTTCCAATCTTTGTAATCTCCTCCAGCCATATAACCTCTGAGCTATCTGCGCTCCTTTAATTCTGGGCTTTGAGCATCCCCGTTTTAATTGCTCTGCCATTGGCAACTGCACCTTCAGGTGCCAGGATTTGAAAATATGGAATTCCCTCCTAACCTCTTTACCTCACTACCTCTCCTTCCTCCTTTAAGACACCCTTTAAAATCAACAACTTTGACCAATCTTTTCACCATCTGCCCTGATCCTTACATAGCTTGGTGTAAAATTTTGCTTTACAATGCTCCTGAAACACCTTGGGATGTTTTATTAAGCTAAAGGCATTATATAAATACAAGTAGTTATTGTCATTGTTAAAAGAAAGATAATCCTATAAAAACAATTTCAGGAAAAACCAAACGAGTTAAGTGGAGTTAAGTTTCTCTTTACTTTAAACCAATATTTATTTTTATTCATTCATGGGATGTGGGCTTCGCTGGCTGGTCCAGCTTTTATTGCCCATCCCTAATTGCCCTTGAGAGGGTGGTGGTGCCACTCAGTTTCAAAAAAGCTGAAATTAAAAATATGAATAATGAATTGTGTATTATTGAAGTATCAATCACAATGCTAAAATTCCTTTATGTAAAAATGGGAGCACAACCCAACTTCTTTGAGATTGAAAATCATTAACTAAATCTTGGGAGAGCAGCTGCTGGAAATTCGAAGAAAACAATTTGGTTAGAGGTAACAAAATATTATCCAATCCAGTTGTATCTGTTATAATGATTCTTGACTGTTTTTCAAAAAGCTAACAAAGCATTTATTTGGCATATGTTGCCAATTTTGCTAATCAAATGTTGATGTGTACAATGGCAATATAATTGGCTCAATAACAGCGGTGAAAGTATCATTGCTGCTGATACCCCTCTCATCCATGCCTTTGTTATTTTAGACTTGACTATTCCAATACTCTGCTGGCTAACCTCCCATCCTCCATTAACTTCACCTCATTCAAACCTCTGCTGCCTCTATCCTATTCTGCACTGTACCTGTTGTGAGTGGTGGCCGAGTGGGTACTATTGATAGAGTTGATCTGCAGACACTTCTTTGGTGGAAACTTTATGTTTCTCAGCAACTAGTTCATGTGTGCATTCAACTCCAACTCTGTCTCTATACTAATAACTACTGAGGGAGCCTGCACTACTCTACTATTTGTTACAATAGGTCTTGTGATCTTCTTTAGCAAGCATTATTCTTAAAGGTACATTACACCTAAATAAAACTACAATTACTACATTCCTCCCCCTTTAACTTGAATATACATATAATATTTACAAGTACAAGTTTTTCAAGACAACGTAATATTTACACTGGGTAAGGAATTTACAAGTTCAGTCTTTCAAGTGATTTCCTGATGCGTGTAGAATGTCTCAGCTCTACAACTTCAGATTCTTTGTCAGGAACTTCCTTTTCTGGAGTTGCCTGATCCTCAGGTACTTTGGTGGGCACTTGCAGTTCTGTATCCTCAACTCTTTCAGGAACATCAGACATATCAGTCCTGGGTTGAGTATCCTCAACAGGAAATGCAGACCCGGTCATGATCACTGGTGGAACCAATTCTTGGTGGTTTGTCTCTCTCTCTTTCTTAAATGGCCCACACATTTATGGATGATCCGGCTTTCCATCTCTACACGGCAAGGAAGAGGTCCAGTCACTGCACTTATTTCACCCAGTAACAACTGTGGTCCTTCTGAGTTTCTTCACATATACCATCTCTCCCACGGTAAATTTCCTCTCACGGCTATGCTAGTCATGTCTAATTTTCTGAATTCCCTGACTCCTTTCCACCTCCCCCTCTAAATTCCGCATTATTAAGCTTAATTTCATCCTGAGATGACATTTCAACAATAACTCCACAGGTGTGTCACCTGTTGCTGTGAGGGATAGCCCTGAAATGAAAAAGAAAGCATGCTAGCTTGCTTGCTAAGGAATTGCTAGTTAGCTTTCTCATGCCTGCCTTGAATGTTTGAACCCTTTCAACCAATCCATTTGAGGAAGGGTGGTATGGTGAAGTTTTTACATGAGTTGAGGCTGATAAACCGTTGGAAGTCAGTCCTCATAAATGCCATGCTGTTATCAGAAACGACTACTTCTGGTAGTACATGAATGGCAAAATTTTGTCTTAGCTTCTCAATTGTAGCAGTTGAAGTTGATGACTTCACCTCATATGCGTCCATCCATTTTGAATGGACATCGACAATGAGCAGAAACATTGTTCCCAAGGAAGGTCCCACATAGGCAATATGTAACAGCACCCAGGATCTACCTGGCCACTCCCATGGGTGTAACGGAGCTGTCACTGGCAACTTTTGTAGTTGCTGACATTGCACACAGTGCTTTACTAAACTCTATTTCACCATCCATCCCAGACCACCGTAGATAGATGTGTGCTTATAGTCTTCCTTCGGGAAATTCCTGGATGTGCGCTGTGTAGTTCAATTAAAAGTGGCTCCCTTCCCTTTGAAGGAACTATCACTCATGCTCCTCACAATAAAATGCCATCCTGGCTGGTTATTTGTACAGTTTCATTTCGTCAGATAGGGGCTCGTGGCCAACTAAGAAGCATTTGTTCTTGTACTTAGGATAGGACTGGGTTCCAACTTGTCCAGTCTCTGATTTGTTGAGCACATCCTGGTGAGGAATCTAAGAAATTTAATAGTAAAACAAGTTCTTGTGGAACTGGAACATGCTCATTATTTTCTTATAAAGGACTAAGTGCATCGACATTTGCAATTTGATTGCCAGGCCTATGTACGAAAGTGTATTCGTATGCTGCCAGAATTAAAAGTCCTATTATTATTTCTGTATCTTATTTCTACGTGCCTGCTTCTTTCTAGCACAGACTTTAATCTGGGCCTTCTTTATGACTTCACTATTGGCCAGACTTCTCTCAGTTGCAAGCTCAACTTGCCTGAGCTCAGTGGATGAGTCTCTCAAAATTTCATTATCTGCCTTCTTCTTGGAAATTCTGTGATTTGTGATTCCAAAGCCTCTTTGGCTTCATTTAGCTGGTTCTTTAGCTCTTCCATCTCTTTTTTGTATTTGTTTGCTGCCTCCTGGAAAATTGAGCATTGATGAGTCTTCTCTGCCAACTCATTCTTCAATTTGTTCCGAGAACTGCTGAATTCTTTGTTTCTCTTCATACTTTTCCAGGGGTACAAACTTTGACCTGAGTGAATCTTGTAGTGTGTGAATGTCTTTCAGGAAGTTTTCTTTTTCCCTTCAAAGATTGCTCACCTTGTCTTAAACTCTTTTCATCAAACAGGGTCTCTTCCAGTTCCTCCTGTTCTTCTTCCAGGTTTTGGCTTAAAGCAGCCTGTTGTCGAGGTTGTCAGGTTGTCAAGCCCTTACACACTCCCTTCCCAAACTAGGAACGCTTCCAGCTTCCCTTTGGAATCAAAGTGGCCACTTAAGATTGATTTTCCTTAGCCAATTTTGCCCAAGAAGGATTGGTCCTCTGCCTCTCAATACCAACATCTGGAGCTTTGCTGATTGGCTTCCATAATGGACAGTTATTCTGCCTATGTCTTTTACTTGGATGTCTTCACCTGTGTATGTTTTTAGTTTGGCAGCTGTTTCTTCTAAACTTAACTGATGGTCACCATTAATCAATATCTGACGGTCTGTTCCCCAATTATTGTAGCGGAATCTCTCGTGTCCACTTCCATTTTAACAGGCCTTCCATTTACTTTCACTGTGACAAATATTGGTTCTTTCTTTCCAACTTTCAGATTAAACAATGGATAAATGTCTGAATTTTTTGTTTCAGGCTTTGCTACATTGTAGATTTCATTAGGCTTCTTTTATTTACAAGCCTGCTTGAATCTTTCCTTACACTGTCTCATTATATGTTCATTTTTGTGACAATAATAGTATTCAATTTTTTTAAATTGCCAATTGTTAAAAAGACCACTTGTTTCTATCTCTATTAAAATTATTCTTTGATTTAATTGTTAAGTCATTTTTCCTTATTCTTCAGCTAGTGGGGGCTGTTTCCTGCTCATCAGCAGAGCCTTGCACTTTCACGTCCTTTTGGGCTGGGGTTTCCCACCCAATGTGGAGGACGGTGCTATGTTGCAAGTCCTGTATTGCTTTTAAATCTCATTGTGCTTTCCATGGCTAGTGCTATCTCTAGCACCTTCTTAAAATACAAATTCACTTTAGAAAATAATCTCTTCTGAAAAGTGTCCTCATTCACACCACACACTAAACGAGCTCTGGCCATGTCACTTAGAGATGTACCAAACTCACAATGTTCCATTAGCTGCTTCAAATCTGCCATGTAGTGTGCAATTGTCTCACCTAGGGCTCTAATTCTCGAATTAAACTTGAACCTCTGCATTGTTACCGAGGGCTTTTGTTGATAAGCACCCTTCACGGGGTCCACCAATTCACCAAAAATTCAATTCTGGGGCACCGGGTGCTGCCAAACTGTGAATCAACCCATAGGCTTTATTCCCACATGTACTTAAGAGGATTGCTCACCTCTTCTCTTCCCCCATAATCTCACTCGCTTGAAAAAAAAGAAAGCGAGGTGTTCTATGTAATGAGACCAATTTTCTGTGGCTGGATCAAAAGGATCAATTCTTACAAATTGTGGCACTTTGAGAGGGGATATCTTCTTCAATTCTAACGGAGCTTTCCACTTCTAATTACTGGGCAAGGTATAGTGATGATTTCTTTTCAACTTTATTTTTTCTGTTTAATCTTGTGTTATCCCATTTTATCCCATTCTCATTGCCAATTTGTTGTGAGTGGTGGCTGAGTTGGTAGTATTGATAGAGTTGATCACAGATACTTCTTTTGTGGAAACTTTAAATTTATTTACAAGGTACTCAGTAGTTACTTCATGTGTGCTTTTAACTCCAACTCTATCTCTATACAACTAACTACTGAGGTAGTCTATGCTATTCTCCTATTGGTTACTATAGTTCATCTGATCTTCCTTAACAAGCATTATTCTTGAAGGGGCGAGGCGTTGGTATTGTCACCGACTAATATTCCGGAGACCTGGGGTAATGCTCTGGGACCGGGATTCAAATCACACCATGGCAGATGGAGAAATTTGAATTCAGTAAATAAATCTGAAGTTAGAAGTCTGATAATGGGTTTTTACAATGGTTTCAAGGCCATCTGGTTCACTAATGTCCTTTACAGAAGGAAATCTGCTGTCCTTACCTGGTCTGGCCTACATGTGACACCAGACCCACAGCAATGTGGTTGACTCTTAAATACCCTCTTAAGGGTAATTAGGGTTGGACAACAAATGCTGGCCCAACCAGTGATGTCCCATGAATGAATAATAAAAGCTCCAAATAAACCATAATTATTACAGTATCTATCTAAGCATTAGAGCTCTGCTTATCAAATTGTATAGAACACTGATCAGGTTAAAAACTAACCAAAAGAAAATCATACATATGGCATTATTCAAGAAGCAACCATGATGCCTGTTTGGAGTGCCTACCTTATTTATAGGAGAAGGAACATTGGGTGACTGGCACTTAGGAGACTTGGCCAAGTTCTCTGCATCCATAGGGCTGAATTTTGTGACCAGGCCGCAGGTCTTGATGTCAGAACAAGGTCCTCCAGTGGCTGGCCAATTAACAATTGGGAGGCATGAGGGCCAACCATTGAGGGAGAAGAGGTGGGTAGAGGCAATATAAGGCATTGTGCCCCAGCGGGTGCTAATGCCATGTTTAAAAGACTGCCAGCACTCAATGGAATAGACATTGCCAGGAAAACTTAAAGGAAGGGAAGCAGCAGTGAGGATGGCAGATGGAAGACCCTGGATAACCTGATAATTCAGCAATGACTCTCTGTAGGCTCTCTTCCAGGCTACAAGGGCAAAGCAGAAGGTCCTGTTTCCCAGGGAAGGAACACGTGTGGCTCATGATGCAAGCCTGAATGGAGGTTGCAAAGGAGATCAGCAGCTTAGGGCTCAACCCCAGAACCTAGATCTCGAGTCACAAGCACGTCTTTGACCTTACATGTTCTGCCAAGGTGAGTACTCTGTACGTCTTCCCCCTTTGGACCTTTCTTGTGGCAATGCAAGAGGGTGCATTTGGTCAGTAGGTTGCATTTGCAGAGGGTGCATTTGGTCACCCAGTCAGTAGCAAGATGGCCAGGCAGCAGAACGTCCTGTCAAAGGCATGGCTGCATTTTGGTGAGAGGTGCCAATCTGTTAGTTTTGACCCTCACAAGGTCCCTCAAGAGTGGCTGCAAGCAGGAGGCATTCTTTTATCCCTTGAGAGCGGTAGGGGCAGCATCATTGAATATTTTAATGGCAGAGATAGATAGATTCTTTACTAAGGGAGTTAAAGAGTATCGAGGGTAGGCAGAGAAGTAGCATTGAGGCCACAGTCAGGTCAGCCATGATCTTATTGAATCACAGAGCAGGCTTGAGGGGCTAAATGGCCTACTCCTGTTCCTAATTTCATATCCTGCTCATATACATCCACATTTTGAAATGCTGAGTTGCACAAGACATAGGCATTGTGCTTGGCTCAAATGGAAGGTGTCTCAGAAGTGTTCATCTTTCTGCTCGTAGGAGAAAACAGCCCATTACATAAAGGAACAGGCCAAAGAAAGAATCATGGCTGTCTGACATCCATTGAGGAGGTGGCATTGGAATTGGTAGGGCAGCATGATGGCTGCTCTCTATCAATGATAGCAAGATAGAAAGCAGACCCAAGAGAGGGAGTGGCTGAGTGCATAGTTTCAAAGGATCCTCTGAGACAAGTGGAGCTCCACTCTAGGAGTAATTAGAAGGATACAAGGGGAAGCGCACAACCCTTTAATCTACCCATTCTCTCATGCAATTTGAGATCATGCTGAAGAGCAGATAGCAGGAAGGATCGGGGAACAGGCACCTGCTTTTGAGGGGGAAAAGGGGACCTCAGATGTTGCTGCGTCATATTCCCTTGCACCATCCAACAGACCAAATACTCTCAAGTTAGTTGGTATCCATCGTGCATATATTCAGGGTCACAACCTGGTGAGCACAGAACCGATGCCCCTGAGCTGTTGGGGGCTGTGACAGCTCAAAGTACTGACAGTCAGAACTATGGGTGGCTAGGTTGATGTCGAGCTCCAGGCTGATGATGCGCCTCTGAAGTCATACGCAGTACAGCATATGTTGAGCTGTTGTGTGAGGTAAGAAAAAATCTGGAGAGATTCCAGATGTGAACCCATGCACAGGTGATGGAGGAGTCCAAGGCAGCAGGCAGTTACGTAGAAAGGAGGCTTCCATCTTTGGGTGGTGGTGGTGGGGGGGTGGGGTGGGGGGCTGCCCTCTTACTGCAAAGGTTAGCCCATGAAGAGAGAACTCCCTCTTCCTTCCTGTCCTTTGAAGAATTCTTTAAAAAATCAGGCTGCCCACGCCAACTGTGGCTAGCATGTTATCGGGATCAATTGGTTTGGGAACAAGCCTAATTGATTCTTGATTGACTAACTATGGTGGGTGAGCTGCCAATTTCTGCACCATCCCAACCCCCATATTATGGGGATGAGCATGGGATTAGATCGAAGGTGATGGTTTGGGCACCCACCCTATTTTATGTGCTACACCAGCCAAAAACAAGCCTTGCAGGGGCACAAAATGCATCCATGTTTCTGATGACTGCGCAGTTGACTTCCTCCATTGGAAGATTTATGGCCCTCATGGAGAGCCAGATCCAGCAGACCTCTCAGTGGATGCTGGAGATGTATGCAGACCTGCATTCCATCACCTTGGCAATGAATTCTACACAAAGCAAGGCAAGAGGGGTCAAGGCCCCAGGATTCATCTTTACCTCCTCATTCATCTCAGGTGATTAGGTGTTATGACCAAGTGCAGAAGGTAAATAAATTCCTTGCATTTGACTCTCAAGGTCAATTAAAGCAGTTTGAATAAAAAAATTACAATTTTTTTCAGTTCATTATGTACTTAACCATATGTAAAACTATAAGAAGAAGTAAGCCAGCCAAACCTCTTGAGTAAGGAGATAAAAACAAAAAACTGCGGATGCTGGAAATCCAAAACAAAAACAGAATTACCTGGAAAAACTCAGCAGGTCTGGCAGCATCGGCGGAGAAGAAAAGAATTGACGTTTCGAGTCCTCATGACCCTTCGACAGAACTAGGTGAATCCAAGGAAGGGGTGAAATATAAGCTGGTTTAAGGTTGGGCGGGGGGGTGGGGTGGGTGGGTTGGGTGGGGGGAGAGAAGTGGAGGGGAGTGGTGTGGTTGTTGGGACAAAAGGGTCAAACAAGCAGTGATAGAAGCAGATCATCAAAAGATGTCACAGACAACAGAACAAAAGAACACATAGGTGCCGAAGTTGGTGATATTATCTAAATGAATGTGCTAAATAAGAATGGATGGTAGGGCACGCAAGGTATATCTCTAGTGGGGGTGGGGGGAGCATAAAAGATTTTAAAATATTTTAAAATAATGGAAATATGTGGGAAAAAGAAAAATCTATATAATTTATTAGAAAAAAACAAAAGGAAGGGGGAAGAAAGAGAAAGGGGGTGGGGATGGAGGAGGGAGGTCAAGACCTAAAGTTGTTGAATTCAATATTCAGTCCGGAAGGCTGTAAAGTGCCTAGTCAGAAGATGAGGCGTTGTTCCTCCAGTTTGCGTTGGGCTTCACTGGAACAATGCAGCAAGCCAAGGACAGACATGTGGGTAAGAGAGCAGGGTGGAGTGTTGAAATGGCAAGCGACAGGGAGGTTTGGGTCATTCTTGCGGACAGACCGCAGGTGTTCTGCAAAGCTGTCGCCAAGTTTACGTTTGGTCTCTCCAATGTAGAGGAGACCGCATTGGGAGCAACGAGTACAGTAGACTAAGTTGGGGGAAATGCAAGTGAAATGTTGCTTCACTTGAAAGGAGTGTTTGGGCCCTTGGACGGTGAGGAGTGAGGAAGTGAAGGGGCAGGTGTTACATCTTTTGCGTGGGCATGGGGTGGTGCCATAGGTGGGGCTTGAGGAGTAGGGGGCGATGGAGGAGTGGACCAGGGTGTCCCGGAGGGAACGATCCCTACGGAATGCCGACAGTGGGGGTGAAGGGAAGATGTGTTTGGTGGTGGCATCATGCTGGAGTTGGCGGAAATGGCAGAGGATGATCCTCTGAATGTGGAGGCTGGTGGGGTGATAAGTGAGGACAAGGGGGACCCTATCATGTTTCTGGGAAGGAGGAAAAGGCGTGAGGGCGGATGCGCGGGAGATGGGCCGGACACAATTGAGGGCCCTGTCAACGACCGTGGGTGGAAAACCTCGGTTAAGGAAGAAGGAGGACATGTCAGTGGAACTGTTTTTGAAGGTAGCATCATTGGAACAGATGCGACGGAGGCGAAGGAACTGAGAGAATGGGATGGAGTCCTTACAGGAAGCGGGGTGTGAGGAGCTGTAGTCAAGGTAGCTGTAGGAGTCGGTAGGCTTGTAATGGATATTGGTGGACAGTCTATCACCAGAGATTGAGACAGAGAGGTCAAGGAAGGGAAAGGAAGTGTCAGAGATGGACCATGTGAAAATGATGGAGGGGTGGAGATTGGAAGCAAAATTAATAAATTTTTCCAAGTCCTGATGAGAGCACGAAGCAGCACCGAAGTAATCATCGATGTACCGGAGAAAGAGTTGTAGAAGGGGGCCGGAGTAGCACTGGGACAAGTAATATTCCACATACCTCATAAAGAGACAGGCATAGCTGGGGCCCATGCGGGTACCCATAGCCACACCTTTTATTTGGAGGAAGTGAGAGGAGTTGAAGGAGAAATTGTTCAGTGTGAGAACAAGTTCAGCCAGACGGAGGAGAGTAGTGGTGGATGGGGATTGTTCGGGCCTCTGTTCGAGGAAGAAGCTAAGGGCCCTCAGACCATCCTGGTGGGGGATGGAGGTGTAGAGGGATTGGACGTCCATGGTGAAGAGGAAGCGGTTGGGGCCAGGGAACAGGAAATTGTTGATGTGACGTAAGGTGTCAGAGGAATCACGGATGTAGGTGGGAAGGGACTGGACAAGGGGACAGAGAAGGGTGTCAAGATAATGAGAAATAGGTTCTGTGGGGCAGGATCAAGCTGACACAATCGGTCTACCGGAACAGTTCTGTTTGTGGATTTTGGGTAGGAGGTAGAAGCGGGCAGTCCGAGGTTGGGCGACTATCAGGTTGGAAGTTGTGGGAGGAAGATCCCCAGAGGAGATGAGGTCAGTGACAGTCCTGGAAACAATGGCTTGATGTTCAGTGGTGGGGTCATGGTCCAGGGAGAGGTAGGAGGAAGTGTCTGCGAATTGACGCTCAGCCTCCGCGAGATAGAGGTCAGTGCGCCAGACAACAACAGCACCACCCTTGTCAGCGGGTTTGATGACGATGTGAGGGTTGGACCTGAAAGAATGGAGTGCAGTAAGTTCAGCGAGAGAGAGATTAGAATGGGTGAGAGGAGCAGAGAAATTGCGACGACTAATGTCGCGCCAACAGTTCTCAATGAAAAGATCAAGAGAAGGTAAGAATCCAGAGGGAGGGGTCCAGGTGGAGGGAGAATATTGGAGGTGGGTGAAAGGATCCATTGAACGGGGAGAGGACTCCTGCCCAAAGAAGTGAGCCTGGAGACGAAGACGGCGGAAGAAGAGTTCAGCATCGTGCCAAGCCCGAAATTCATTAAGGTGAGGGCATAGGGGTATGAAACTAAGTCCTTTGCTGAGCACTGAATGTTTAGCATCAGAGAGGGGAAGGTCAGGGGGTATAGTGAATACACGGCTGGGGCTGGGATTGGAAGATGGGGTGGGGACGGAGGGACAGGCAGGGGTGGAGGGTCCTAGATGGGTGTTGGTGTCGATGGGTGCTTCGTGCTCTCGTCGGGACTTGGAAAAATTTATTAATTTTGCTTCCAATCTCCACCCCTCCATCATTTTCACGTGGTCCATCTCTGACACTTCCCTTCCTTCCTTGACCTCGCTGTCTCAATCTCTGGTGATAGACTGTCCACCAATATCCATTACAAGCCTACCGACTCCCACAACTACCCTGACTACAGTTCCTCACAACCCGCTTCCTGTAAGGACTCCATCCCATTCTCTCAGTTCCTTCGCCTCCGTCGCATCTGTTCCGATGATGCTACCTTCAAAAACAGTTCCTCTGAAATGTCCTCCTTCTTCCTTAACCGAGGTTTTCCACCCACGGTCGTTGACAGGGCCCTCAACCGTGTCCGGACCATCTCCCACGCATCCGCCCTCACGCCTACTCCTCCCTCCCAGAAACATGATAGGGTCCCCCTTGTCCTCACTTATCACCCCACCAGCCTCCGCATTTAAAGGATCATCCTCCGCCATTTCCGCCAACTCCAGCATGATGCCACCACCAAACACATCTTCCCTTCACCCCCACTGTCAGCATTCTGTAGGGATCGTTCCCTCCGGGACACCCTGGTTCACTCCTCCATCGCCCCCTACTCCTCAACCCCCACCTATGGCACCACCCCATGCCCACGCAAAAGATGTAACACCTGCCCCTTCACTTCCTCTCTCCTCACCGTCCAAGGGCCCAAACACTCCTTTCAAGTGAAGCAACATTTCACTTGCATTTCCCCCAACTTAGTCCACTGCATTCGTTGCTCCCAATGCGGTCTTCTCTACATTGGAGAGACCAAACGTAAACTTGGCGACAGCTTTGCAGAACACCTGCGGTCTGTCTGCAAGAATGACCCAAACCTCCCTGTCGCTTGCCATTTCAACACTCCACCCTGCTCTCTTGCCCACATGTCTGTCCTTGGCTTGCTGCATTGTTCCAGTGAAGCCCAACGCAAAATGGAGGAACAACACCTCATCTTCCGACTAGGCACTTTACAGCCTTCCGGACTGAATATTGAATTCAACAACTTTAGGTCTTGACCTCCCTCCTCCATCCCCACCCCCTTTCTCTTTCTTCCCCTTTCCTTTTGTTTTTTTCTAATAAATTATATAGATTTTTCTTTTTCCCACATGTTTCCATTATTTTTAAATATTTTTAAATCTTTTATGCTCCCCCCACCTCCACTAGAGCTATACCTTTAGTGCCCTACCATCCATTCTTAATTAGCACATTCGTTTAGATAATATCACCAACTTCGGCACCTATGTGTTCTTTTGTTCTGTTGTCTGTGACATCTTTTGATGATCTGCTTCTATCACTGCTTGCTTGTCCCATACAACCACACCACCCCCCTCCACTTCTCTCCCCCCACCCAACCCACCCACCCACCACCCTCACCCCCCAACCTTAAACCAGCTTATATTTCACCCCTTCCTTGGATTCATCTAGTTCTGTCGAAGGGTCATGAGGACTTGAAACGTCAACTCTTCTCTTCTCTGCCGATGCTGCCAGACCTGCTGAGTTTTACCAGGTAATTCTGTTTTTCTCTTGAGTATGGAGTTAGTTTTGTTGTTTAAAACTCACTTTAGGTAATAATGTGTCAGATTTTTGTTTATTATTCGTTCACGGGATGTGGGAGTTGCTGGCTAGGCCAACATTTATTGTCCATCCCTTGTTGCCCATGAGAAGGCGGTGGTGAGCTGCCTTCTTGAACCACTGCAGTTCATCTAGTGTAGGTACACCCATAATGCTGCTGTTAGGAGGAGTTCCAGGATTTGACCCAGTGACAGTGAAGGAATGGTGATATATTTCCAAGTCAGGATGGTGATTGACTTGGAGGGGAACTTCCAAGTGATGGTGTTCCCATGTGTCTGCTGCCCTTGTCCTTCTAGATGGTAGGAGTCATATGTTTGGAAGGTGCTGTCCAAGGAGTGTTTGTGAGTTCCTACAGTGCATCCTGTGGATGGTACACACTGCTGCCACTCTGTTGATGGTGCTGTGAATGTTTGTGGATAGGGTGCCAATCTAGTGGGTTGCTTTACTCTGAATGATGTCAAGCTTGTTGACTGTTGTTGGAGCTGCACTCATCCAGGCAAGTAGACTATTACATCACAATCATGACTTGCAATTTGGAGATGGTGGACAGGCTTTTGGTAACCATGAGGTGAGTTATTCACTGCAGGATTCCAAGCCTCTGACCTGCTCTTGTAGCTACAGTATTTATATGGCTTGTCCAGTTCAGTTTCTGGTCAATGGTAACCCCCAGGTGTTGATTGTGTGGGATTCATCGATGGTAATGCCATTGAATGTCAAGGGGCAATGTTTAGATTCTCTCTTGTTGGAGATGGCCATTGCCTGACACTTGTGCGGCACAAATGTTACTCACCACTTGTCAGCCCAAGCATGGATTGTTCAGGTATTGCTGTATTTGGACATGGGCTGCTTCAGTATCTGAGGAGTCACGAATGGTACTGAAAATTGTGCAATCGGCAAACATCCCCACTTCTGACCTTATGATGGAAGGAAGGTCATTGATGAAGCAGCTAAAGGTGGTTGGGCCTTGGACACTACCCTGGGGAATTCCTGCAGTGATGTCCTGGAGCTGAGATGACTGACCTCCTACCATCACAACCATCTTCCTCTGAGCTAAGTATGACTCCAACCAATGGAGAGTTTTCCCCCTGATTTCCATTGACTCCAGTTTTGCTAGGGCTCCTTGATGCCACACTTGGTCAAATGCTGTCTTGTCATCGAGGACAGTCACTCTCACCTCATCTCTGGAGTTCAGCTCTTTTGTCCATGTTTGAACCAAGGCTGTAATGAAGTCAAGAGCTGAGCGGCCCTGGCAGAACCCAAACTGGGTGTCAGTGAGAAGGTTATTGCTAAGCAGGTGCCGCTTGATAGCACTGTTGAGACCCTTTCCATTACTTTACTGATGACAAGCAGACTGAAGTGGCAGTAATTGAAGGCACTGGATACAGCTATGTGGAAAATTGTCCAGGTATGCCCCATACACAAAAAACAGGACAAATGCAACCCAGACAATTACCATTATTAGACTCTTAATTTTTATTGAATTCAAATTTCTCCTTCTCCTGTGGTGAAGGGGTGCTCTGGGTACCAGGAACCCAGGACCCCAGAGCATTACCCTGGGTCTCTGGATTACTAGTCCAGTGATAATGGCACAACGCTACCATCTTCCCCAATTTAAAATGCAAAAACACATCCCAAACCCTCTGACATACACATACTCACATGCAAAACGGAACACGTTACAGGATAGAGGAGGAATTGATAAGAGATGGAATTGATGAGAAGAAAAGGAATCTCCATCCTGACATTCCTTTGGTGGTTTTAAAATTCCAGGTGTTGCAGCCAATGTAAACTGGTTGTTTTTCTGGGGGCAGTCTCTTTTAAACTGTAAACCATCCTTTTCCAAAGCAAATGCTATGACGCTTGAAGTTCCTTTCAATTAACATTCTCTATCACTGTGATTTATTCCAAAAATGTAACTGAGATAGGGTCAGATCTTGATAACAGGGAGAGAGAGATGATATTACATTCTGTAGTCTTCTTCTGGATGTTACTGATGCCTCCTGCAGACCCCTTTTTTGTTGTAACAAACAGTGAAGCTTATAATCATAGCTTTTCACAAGTGGGGCTCCAATCATGTGACAGCTGGCTATTGGCACACAATGGAGGTCTATCCATATTAACAAAGAATCACAGAATCGTTATGGTGTAGAAGGAGGCCATTCGACCTATTGAGTCTGTGCTAGCTATAAGCATTTTAACTTAGCACCAACCTCCTGCCTTTTCCCATGGCCCTGCACAATTGGATGATTAAATAGAAACAATGCCCTCTTGGATGCCTCAGTTGAACCTGCCTCCACCACACTTCCAGGCAGGCATTCCAAACCTTAACTACTCAGTGTGGAAAAAGTTCCCACCTCGCATTTGTTCCTTTTGCAAAACACTTAACTGTGCCCTCTGGTTCCCAATGCGTTTATGAACGTGAACAGTTTCTCCCTATCTAATCCGTCCAGACCCCTTATCATTTTAAAAACTTCTAACAAGTCTCCTCTCAGCCTTCCCCTCTCCAAGGAAAACAGTCCCAACTTCCCCAATCTTTCCTCATAACTGAAGTGTCTCATCCCTGGAACCACACTCTCCAATGCGTTCACATCCTTCCTATTGTATGGTGCCAAGAACTGTACACACTACTCCAGCTGAGGTCTAACCAGTGTCTTATATAAGTTCATCAAAACTTCCCTGCTCTTTTATTCTATGCCCCTATTAATGAAGCCTAGAATACTGTATGCTTTAGAAATAGCTCTCTACCTGTCCTGCCACCTTCAATGACTTATGTATATATACACCCAAGTCTTTCTGCTCCTGCACACCCTTTAGAATAGTATTCTTTATTTTATAGTGTCTCTCCATGTTCTTTGTACCAATATGTATCACCTCACTTCTCCACTTTGAACTTCATCTGCCACCTATCTGCCCACTCCACCAATGTGCCAATGTCCTTTTGAAGTTCTACACTATCCTCCTCAGTTTACAATTCTCCCAAGTTTTGTATCATCTGCAACCTTTGAAATTGTCCCCTGTACACCGAGATCTAGATTTTTATATATACCAGGAAGAGCAACAGTCCCAATACCAACCCCTGGGGGACTCCATTACAAAACCTTCTTCCAGCCCAAAAAATATCATTAACCATTACACTGTTTCCTGTCCCTCAGCCAAGTTTGTATCGACATTGCTACTGCCCCTTTTATTCTATGGCCTATAACTTTCCTTAATCTGTTGTGTAGCACTGTACCAAATGCTTTTGGGAAGCCCATATACACCACATCAACAGCCTCTCGCTCATCAAATATCTGCTACCTCTTCAAAAGACTCCAGCAAGTTAGACACAATTTTCCTTTAACAAATCCATGCTGACTCTTCAGAATCAACCCACATTTTTTTCTGTGACTATTAATTCTATTCCAAATAATTGTTTCTGGAAGTTTCCCCACCACCGAAGTTAAACTAACTGGCCTGTAATTGCAGGGCAGAATTTTACAACCTTTTTTGAACAAGGGTGTAATGTTTGCAATTCTTCAGTCCTCTGGCACCTTCCCTGAATCCAGGGAGCATTGAAAGATTATTGCCAGTGCCTCTGAAATTTCCACTCACTTCCTTCAATATTCTCAGATATATCTCATCTGGCCCCAGTGTCTTATCAACTTTAAGTACCGACAGCTTATCCAGTACCTCCTCCTTATCAATTTTAAAGCCCTTCTAGTGACTGAGTTTCCTCCTCTGTCACTATAGCCTGGGCAGGATCTGTATCTGTCTTTACCTACGAGGCAAAGTATTCATTTAACACCTCAGCCATGCCTCTTGCCTCTTTGGGCAGAATTGTTCTGTGCAGGGGGTGTGACCTGCACGCCGACACGTAAAATGACGCACGGTGATGTCAGACACATGTCCCGATGTCACCGGGATATTTCGCTGGGAGGGTGCATGACTATGTCTGTTGCGAAGCCGCCAGTCATTATTGAGCCAATTATGGTAGTAATGGCTACAATTGTCCTGGATTTTAAAGGCATCTGTGTGATATTCGGCTCGACGCACAGGTGCAATGGACTTGTGGCTACCCGAAACTTTAATGACCCTCATCCATGGGTGGGAAAGAGGATCATTGTTCTTGCAAATCCAAACATTTAACAATTAGTGCTTGGAAGTTATTGAAAGTTGTGCGCATGTGAGGTGGAAAAGTTTCAAATGCATAGCAGCTGCTTAGACTGCAGTCATTACCTTCAGGTCAGCGCTTTTCAGTGAGCATTTGTTTTGGGGCCTGTAGGTTTCAGCAAGCCTCCCTGAGTCTGGGAATGGGAGGTGATCTCACCACTGGAGGCAACTCATCTGAGGAGGAAGGGAGGGCTAGAAGGGGGAGGAGGCCAGGAGTGCACATTCAGCCTCCAGGGGAGCCACCTTTGGGAGGACAGGCACAAGCACAAGGGGTGCAGAGCCAAGAGGTAGTCCAAGGCACAAGGGGCCACAGAAGACATCACTATCCTGCTGCCAGGGTATACAGAGCGCAAACCATCTACCTCAATATGTAGGAGGTGCAGTGCCGAAGGAGGCTCCGTTTGTCAAATGAGACAGTGAACACTATCTGTCAGATGATTGGTCCAGAGACATAAGCTAACTGTGTGGGTGGACATCCCATGCCCATCTCTCTAAAGGTCACAGCTGCCCTCAACTTCTATGACTCCAGCTCTTTCCAGGGCTCAGTGGGAGATCTCTGTGGTGTCTTATCTCCCAATCAGCTGTCCACACTTGTGTAAAGCTATGTTCCGGTGTGCACTGACCTTCATCCACTAATGCTGGGACGAGGCCAGCCAGATGGAGTGAGCCAGAAGCTTCGTGGCCATTGCTGGCTTCCCCTGCGTCCAGGGTGCAATAGACTGTACACTTGTGGCCATCAAGGTGCCAGCAGGTGAGCCCAGTCCCTTCATCAACAGGAAGGGCTTCCACTCCATGACCTCAAAAATAAGAGCAGAGGCGTTGGTAGGTAAGAATTGGTGAGTAAATTAGAAAGTGTAATATTTTTAAACAAGTTGCTATATTTTCTCACTGAACTCCCTCAGTCACCAAAGCCCAACTAAAGCACTCCAGTGCAGACAAAGTCAGCACTGTAATATGGCCTATTTTATACTGTCTGAACCTAGCCTCTGAAAACCTGATTAAGCCAGTTATCTAATTAATTAGTTGCAGCTGCAAGCTGAGCCTGTATAAGCCTTGTTTTAAGGCTGGACTTTCTTTTTTTTTTGACTTTCTTCCAACCCTAGCAGCAACTTTTAGTTAGTTGCTAAATTAAAGAAAGACAAGACTTCAGATATAATTTAACCCTTAATTTAACCCTTAAACTCCCTCAGTCACCAAACTCCAACTGAAGCACTCTACTGCAGCAAACACAACACTGCAGTGCAGATCACTACATACTTTTGATCTTCCTTGCCAAAGCTATCAAGATGCCATCGAAACAGATAAGGGGTCCTTAGCACCCTCCTTGCATAATGAGTTTTGTTAGTCCTTTTTGCTCTTGGCAGTTTCTGGAGCCAGGAAGTTCGGTGGCCTATAGTCTTTATGTTTTACAGATAGTTCACACAATGGCAGGTATAAGGTCCACCAGGTCCACCAGACCTGCCTAGATTTGTCTCCTTAGTAGTCCACTTTCAGAGACAGAAACTTGGCCAATTTACAGATCAGGTGACTTCTGCAGCCATTATTTAAAATAGAGTCTTTGTAGTTCTCGCTGTTTCTTTTCCCTTTTAAAAACAATTCAAGGCATTACACCAGCCAATGAAACTAATGATTAATATTTCACATTGCACACAATATTTTGTCATGATAGCAGGGTGATACAAGGGTGCCTTGCAAGGGTGGATGATCGGCTGCCCGATGCTTTTGGGGACTCCTCTCAGGGCACTTCTGCTGTGGACAGTGGCTCCTCAGTCCCCCTACCAGTGACACCAACACTTCACTGAGCTGCAACTGCAGAGAAGGGTGCTGCACCTGCATAGGAACCCCTTAGCATGCTGGGGTCCTTCAGGCTTCAGACAGATAGAAGACAGCCACCAAAGCCATGTTGAGCCATTGGGCAGCAAGCCTGCCTCCTCCTCAACTACAAGTGGAGGAGTACCACATAAGAGCATGCATGGGAAATTTAAAAAGAACACTTTGAGTTCACGGATGAAGATAATGTGAAACTGTGAAGTCTCATTTCTTGTTGCATTAACTAAAGGCTTAATGTAGTAGCTGTACCTCTCCTTCCAATTTTTTTAGGCTAATGGGACTTCAGTTATATCTAGTCCCCTCAAGGGGCTGTTTGCGAGGATCCATGCCACATGCGGTCAACACTTCACCCTTGCCTTTGTGATGTGAAAACAGTGCTGAGAAATGGCATGGTGAATGAAGGAGGCAACAGCAGGACTGGAGAATGGTGAAAATTTATTGGTGTGGGTATAACAATTAGTGGAAGCCATATGAAGCATCTGTGTTTTAGCATGTCCCAAGCTGCCCTTGTCTGTACCTTATTGCGCCTTGCCTTTGGTCCTTGGGACCCTCATCTTGAATCATGTGTGGTCAGCAGCCTTTGTCACATCCTCATTGCTGGAGGAAACATCGCAATCCATGAGATCCTTATTGTTCAAATCCTCTCTCCTTTGTAGTGCCAGGTTGGGCAGTGCACACCAGGCTACCACAATGCATGAGGACATAACTGAGGCAGACTGAAGGGCTGCTCCAGATTGATCACAGCACCTGAATCACTTCAGAAGACCCATAGCCTGCTTGGTGATCATTCACATTTCTCCATCTCCTCTGCACCTGTTCTTGGGTTCTTCTCAGGCATCAGTAGCCATGTCTTCAGTGGGAAGCCCAGTCTCCCAGCATCCATTCCTGGAGGTGTGCGGGGGTTAGAAAAACTGTGGCACCTGAGACAGCCAAAGTATTATTTGGTGGAATTTTATCACCCCATTGTGGCCCGGATGGGGCCATAAAATGCGCTGAGCCATTCCAAAGTCCACTGAATTTGGTGGGCCCATAAAACCCTGCCAGCGTAAAATTCTTCCCATTCTTCATAGCCAATTCCCAGAACCATGCATAGACCTGAAGGATCATTATGTGGTGGTTGCAGACCAGTTGTGCATTGAGTATTTGGGAGCCCTTCCAGTTAACGCTGCTGAATGCCCTGTGGGAGCCTTAATGGCCACATATGTGTAGTAGATCACCTCAGAGAATGCAGCAAAGGACCTGAAACCGATAGCGCACTCAAATTGAGTGTCTGGATCGTTTGGGTAGTGCACATAATGATTGGCCCTTTTGAACAGAGCATCACATACTTCCTTGATGCATCGATGTGCCACAGACCGTGAGATCCCATGTTAGGATGTGGAATGCACTATCGGAGAGTATGGTGGAGGCAGGTTCAATCAAGGCACGCAAAAGGGAATTGGATTATTATCTGCTTAGGAAGAATGTGCAACGGGCAGAAGGTGTGGAAGTGAGGTCGGTGAATTACTCCTTGGGAGAGCCAGCACAGACACAATGACCCAAATGGCCTCCTTCTGTGCTGTAACGATTCTGTGATTCTGCTTGCTGTTTGAGTTCCTGGCTGGTTTAGACTATCTAAATAATGATATTCAGTGCAGGAAAAATCCTTGATCATTACAAGTGACACAATCACTACCCTATCTTAATCCTGATTTTTTCCATTTTTGAAAAATTGGGCTTTGGTGCTAATATTTCACATCCAAGAGTAGGGAGACCATGAACAGGAAGCAGTCAAGTTTCTTCTATACGTGGCTGGATTTTAGATCAATCTGGAGGTAAACAATTTGTTCAGCATTTTCCATCATACTCAACACAGTGACAGTAAAAGTTTCACAGTGGAGCATCAATAGTCAGTTGCACTTATGCAAATATACCGGCCTGATTATTAAAATCAGCTTCATGACTTTGCAAATTGCATTTCCCTCACTCTGCCCGGTCTTTAAGTAACAGAAAATGGTCTTGGACAGGACACTTGGGCTTGAATTTTCCGCTAGCTGTGCAGGCGCGTGCCCGACATGCTTGAGCGTGAAATAGCGCACGATGGCGTCGGGCGAGCATCTCGATGTGATATTTTGGTTGGCAGGCACACGCAAGAGTCGGCAACGCACCCGCCAACAATTAAGAGGCCTATTGAGGCCATTAAATTATCAGCTAACAGGGATTTTTCGCTGCCTGTCCAACCTTATGGTCGGTGGGCAGGAAATCAGCCAGGCAGCCGTTGCATTTTTCAGGAAACCTTATCCAAGGGCAGGATGAGGTTCCCGTAATTAAATGAAACAAAATAAAAAACCTATGCACAGAATTTTTATAACATCCTTGCACAGGTGAATCATTTTGATGCATGGATATTTTTTCCAGATTTGAAATTCTGTCTTTATTGATTTTAAATTCTTCAGCTCCCTGAGACAGCTCTCTGCCTTCAGGGAGCTTTCAGGGAGTGCTGAAGTCAGCGCTCGCACCCCCACCCCGCCTCGCGCCCATGCTGACTTCAGCGCTTGCACTCCTCCCACCCCCACCCCAGCAGCGCTGAACCTTTCAGCGCGTGTTTCATGCTGGTTGGCTGTTAATTGGCCAGCCAACGTGAAATCGCAGTCAGAGACTGATTGTGGGTGACGGTCTGTTCCCCGGCCGCTCCCAGGCCTGCCGATCGCGGCTGCCTGCCGACCCAGAAATTCTGCCCTTGGTAGAATTCCACATCCTTGACAATGATTCTAAAAGTTATAGCCCAGCAATGTATAAAATTATTGTGCTAAGTTTTGCAGTCAATGGCAAAGCAAAAGTTCTCACCACAGTCCTTGAAGGAAGCAGCACAAAAAGATCTACCGATCTCTGTGGTATGGATTTCCTTTCTGCTGAAGGCAGTTTAAATCTGGTGCTAAATGAAAGGGATCTCAGGGCATCCAACAGCAGTGATGCCATCAAACAGGGTAAATAGCCAAATACGTTGAAACATGTCTTCATACAGTAAGCCAGGAGGTTAAGAGCAGTGATTATCCTTCACTTTTCATTTAAATTTTAAGATAGCAAGATTAGTTATTATAATCAGATTAAGCTAGAAGCTAAAATATCACAAACAAATTTTAAAAATTAGTTTTATTATTCTGAAGATAAGTAGAATTTTGTATCTCAATGGAGAAATTCGACATTCTACTATTATAAAATCAGCTGTTCAGGGCTAGTGACTAGTGGGGTACCGCAGGAATCGGTTCTGGGACCCCAGTTATTCACAATATATAAATGATTTAGACGAGGGAACTAAATGTAATATCTCCAAATTTGCAGATGACACAAAGCTGGGTGGGAGGGTGAGCTGTGAGAAGGATGCAGAGATGCTTCAGTGTGATTTGGACAAGCTGAGTGATTGGGAAATGCATGGCAGATGCCGTACAATGTGGATAAATGTGAGGTTATACACTTTGGTAGCAAAAACAGGAAGGCAGATTATTATCTGAATGGCTATAAATTGAGAGAGGGGAATGTGCAAATAGGCCTGGGTGTCCTTGTACACCAGTTGCTGAAGATAAGCATGCAGGTGCAGCAGGCGGTAAAGAAGGCAAATGGTATGTTGGCCTTCAAAGCGAGAGGATTCGGGTACAGGAGCAGGGATGTCTTGCTGCAATTATACAGGGCCTTGCTGAGACCACATCTGGAATATTGTGTGCAGTTTTGGTCTCCTTATCTGAGGAAGGATGTTCTTGCTATAAAGAGAGTGCAGCGAAGATTTACCAGACTGATTCCTGGGATGGTGGGACTGACATATGAAGAGAGATTGAATCGATTGGGATTGTATTCACTAGAGTGCAGAAGAATGAGGGGGATCTCATAGAAACCTATACAATTCTAACAGGACTAGACAGGGTAAATGCAGGAAGGATGTTCCTGATGGTGGAGTCCAGAACCAGGAGGCACAGCCTGAGGATATGGGGTAGACCATTTAGGACGGAGATGAGGATAAATTTCTTCACCCAGAGAATGGTGAGCCTATGAAATTCGTTACCACAGAAAGCATTTGGGGCCAAAACATTATATGTTTTCAAGAAGGAGTTAGATATAGCTCTAGGGATGAAAGAGGTCAAAGGATATGGAGAGAAAGCGGGAGCAGGCTATTGAGTTGGACGATCAACCATGATCATAATGAATGGCGGAGCAGGCTCGAAGGGCCAAATGGCCTACTCCTGCCCCTAGTTTCTATGATTCTATGTAATAAGAAATTAGCAGTAATTATGAACTTAGTTAAAAATTCATTTATTCAACATGGGAAATGCATGGCAGATGCCGTACAATGTGGATAAATGTGAGGTTATACACTTTGGTAGCAAAAACAGGAAGGCAGATTATTATCTGAATGGCTATAAATTGAGAGAGGGGAATGTGCAAATAGGCCTGGGTATCCTTGTACACCAGTTGCTGAAGTTAAGCATGCAGGTTTAACATAGGTTAAAGGATTTTGGCAATGAGACAAACAACATAAAAGTGAAAGGAGAAGAGCAAAGTTGATGTTTCGAGTTCTCATGACCCTTCAACAGAGCTAAGTAGAAATAGGAAAGGGGTGAAATATAAGCTGGTTTAATGGGGGGGGCGAGAAAGGGTGGGGTGGGGTGTGTTGTTGGGACAAGTAAGCAGTGATAGGAGGAGATAACCAAAAGATGCCACAGACAAAAGAACAAAGAGGTGTTGAAGGTGGTGATATTATCTAAAAGAATGTGCTAATTAAGAGTGGAGAGCAGGACAAGCAAGGTAGCTCTAGTAGGGGTGGGTTGAAATAAACAATGGGTGGAATACATTTAAAAATAATGGAAATTGATGGGGAAAGAAAAATCTACATAAATTATTGGAAAAAACAAAAGGGAGGGGGAAGAAAAGAAAAGGGGGTGGCGATGGTGGAGGGAGTTCAAGATCTAAAGTTGTTGAACTCCATATTCAGTCCGGAAGGCTGTAAAGTGCCTATTCGGAAGATGAGGTGCTGTTCCTCCAGTTTGCGTTGAGCTTCACTGGAACAAGGCAGCAAGCCAAGGATAGACATGTGGGCAAGAGAGGAGGGTGGAGTGTTAAACTGGCATGCAACAGGGAGGTTTGGGTCATTCTTGCGGGCAGACCGCAGGTGTTCTGCAAAGTGGTCGCCCGGTTAACATTTGGTCTCTCCAATGTAGAGGAAACCGCATTGGGAACAACGAATGCAGTAGACTAAGTTGGGGGAAGTGCAAGTGAAATGCTGCTTCACTTGAAAAGAGTGTTTAGGCCCTTGGACGGTAAGGAGAGAGGAAGGGAAGGGGCAGGTGTTGCATATTTTGCGTTTGCATGGGCAGGTGCCGTAGTTGGGGGTTGAGGAGTAGGGGGTGATTGAGGAGTGGACCAGGGTGTCACGGAGGGAACGATCCCTACGGAATGCTGCCGGGGGGGGGTGAAGGGAAGATGTGTTTGGTGGTGGCATCATGCTGGAATTGGCGGAAATGGCGGAGGATGATCCTTTAAATGTGGAGGCTGGTGGGGTGATAAGTGAGGACAAGGGGGACCCTATCATGATTCTGGGAGGGAGGAGAAGGCGTGAGGGCGGATGCACGGGAGATGGGCTGGGCACGGTTGAGGGCCCTGTCAACTACCCTGGGCGGGAAACCTCGCTTAAGGAAGAAGGAGGACATATCAGAGGAATTGTTTTTGAAGGTAGCATCATCAGAACAGATGGAGGCGAAGGAACTGAGATAATGGATTGGAATCCTTACAGGAAGCGGGGTGTGAGGAGCTGTAGTCGAGGTAGGAGTCGGTAGGCTTGTAATAGATATTGGTGGATGGTCTATCACCAGAAATTGAGGCAGGGAGTTCAAGGAAGGGAAGGGAAGTGTCAGAGATGGACCATGTGAAAATGATGGAGAGGTGGAGATTGGAAGCAAAATTAATACATTTTTCCAGGTCCTGACGAGAGCATGAAGCAGCACCGAAGTAATCATTGATGTACCGGAAAAAGAGTTGTGGGAGGGAGCCGGAGTAGGACTGGAACAAGGAATGTTCTGCATACCCCATAAAGAGACAGGCATAGCTGGGGCCCATGCGGGTACCCATAGCCACACCTTTTATTTGGAGGAAGTGAGTGGAGTTAAAGGAGAAATTGTTCAGTGTGAGAACAAGTTCTGCTAAACGGAGGAGAGTAGTGGTGGATGGGGATTGTTCGAGCCTCTGTTCAAGGAAGAAGCTGAGAGCCCTCAGACCATCCTGGTGGGGGTTGGAGTGTAGAGGGATTGGATGTCCATGGTGAAGAGGAGGCGGTTGGGGCCTGGGAACTGGAAATTGTTGATGTGATGTAAGGTGTCAGACAAATCACGGATATAGGTGGGAAGGGACTGGACAAGGGGAGAGAGAAGGGAGTCAAGATAGCGAGAAATGAGTTCCGTGGGGCAGGAACAGGCTGACACTTTAGATCTTGAACTCCCTCCTCCATCCCCACCCCTTTCCGTTTCTTCCCCTTCCCTTTTGTTTTTTCCAGTAATTTATATAGATTTTTCTTTTCCCACCTATTTCCATTATTTTTAAATGTATTCCACCCATCATTTATTTCACCCCACCCCCACCAGAGCTATCTTGCTTGTCCTGCTTTCCACTCTTAATTAGCACATTCGTTTAGGTAAAATCATCACCTTTAACACCTCTTTGTTCTTCTGTCTGTGACATCTTTTGGTTATCTCCTCTTATCACTGATTGCTTGTCCCAACAAACATCCCCACTTCTCCCCACCACCACACCAACACCCACACCGCCCCCCTGCCCCGTCCTTAAACCAGCTAATATTTCACCCCTTTCCTATATCTTAGTTCTATTGAAGGATCATGAGGACTCGAAATGTGAATTTTGCTCTTCTCCGCCGATGCTGTCAGACCTGCTGAGTTTTTCCAGGTATTTCTGCTTTTGTTTTGGATTTCCAGCATCCACAGTTCTTTGTTTTTATTTTTTGCTTTTATAAAAGTGAAATGTTTTGTCAATTCACTGATTGTTGCAGGATTGCATTCTGCTGGGACATCAACTGTGCACCATCTGGAGACAGCAGCTTCTGTATTCTCGTGTTACTCTTTGCTTGCGCTGAATCCCAGAAGTTGCTGTCAGTTTCAGCAGAGGAATGATGGCTTAACCCAGACCATTATAATTTATTTGTATGCACCAAAAATAATATTGAAGAGGTAAAACAGCTGTCAAATGATTATTACAAATTCAAACGACGTTTCAAAGATGGCTGCCAAAGAGTTATCAAAGTCCTTGGTGATGCACTTCCCCTGCGCAATCCCAAAGCAGGCAAGAGAGATCATGTCCCCAAGGCTCAAGAAGGCAATTAATTTGCTGGAGAAGAAATGTGGTCAACAGTCACTGAACATCAAAGGAAAAGATTTCACACTATTCAATTGAGTTCCAGGATATTTTATTGCTTGTTGTCTAGCTTTACAGCGAATCTACTTAGAAGTAAATCAACCTAGGCTCTAATGAAGTGCCTGAAGGCATAGTGGGTGCCAATTTCCAACAGTATTAGGTTTGAAGGCCAATGAAAAGCGTGCCCAGCTCCCAGGGATGTAATAAGGATGGCTTTGAACATGACGGTCACATTTGTGAACAATAATAAAATCAGAAAGTTCTGGAAATACTCCACAGGTCAGGCAACATTTGTGGAGAGAGAAACAGAGTTTATCTTTTAGGCCAATGAACTTTCATCAGAATTGGGAAAAGTTAGAAATGTAATAGTTTGGAAGCCAGTGAAAAGGGGAAGGATAGGAAAGAGAATAGAATGGAAAGTCTGTGGTAGGGTAGATGGCAGGAGAGATTAAGTGGCAATATTGGTTAAGTTACTCTTTCTAACATTGCAATGCTGCATCTTCCTTTTTTGGCTATCACATCCTTGAATATAGTTATTGTGCCCAAAGCCAATTCTCTCCCATCAAAAACTGGTACAGCTTTAAGGGTTTGAACTGCCCATGCCTGAGTAACCAGGATTGTGTTGACCTCCATGAAGAGCCAGCAGGCCTTGTCTTTGCCTCGGAAGTTTCCAAGATCATCCTCCAGTCCAGAGTCCACACTGTGCAGCAGAATGAGATGTGCTCGCATTTCTTCTTCCAAAGTTACATGGAGAGAGTTCTGTGATCAGTAGCCTGAAGGAGGAGGCCAGCTTGGTAATAATCACAGCTTGACATACTAAAGATCGGTAAAAATACTTATCGTGGGCTGTAAGACATGAAGCCCATGAGCAGCACAGCCTCCCAGTCCTCTGTCACAAAGATCTTAAATGACAGCACATGGGAGGATCTAGACAAAATGCTAACCATGGACAAGTTGGCAAAGGCCCTCAGATCCTTCGCGACAAATAATACTCCTGAAAGCAACAGCTTACTGGCTGAGTTGTATTCAATTACATGGGACTGGATCAGGCCAGATCTCTGGAAGTGTATGAGGGTATACTTCCAGTCAACAACATACCAGAAACCATGAGAAGAGGCATCATCACCCTCATCTGCAAGTGGAAGGAAAAGAAGGAAGAAATCAGAAATTGGCAGTCCATTTTACTACTTAAAGTGGACGGTAAAACCCTGCCCAAGGTTGTCACCAATCTAGTCAAGTCTGCTCTGGAATTGGTGATCCATAAGAACATAAAACATAGGACCAGGAGTAGGCCATCTGGCTCCTTGAGCCTACCTCACCATTCAATAAGATCAGGACTGATCTGATGTGGCCTTAACTCCATTACCTGCCAGTCCCTGGCAATCAAAAATCTGTCCAACTTAGCCTTGAATATATTCAATGATTCAGCCTTCGTCACTCACTAGGGAAGAGAATTCCAAACACTAAAGACATACGGACATATGAGATAGGAGCAGAAGTAGGCCATTCAGCCCCGCGAGCCTGCTCCACCATTTAATAAGATCATGGCTGATCTGTTTGTGTTTCGAGTTCTACATTCCCATCTACCCCGATAACCTCCGCCGCAAAAATATTCAGTGACCCCACCCCACCCGCTTCCACTTCCACTGCCAGAGAGCTCCGAAGTTGCACAACCCTCTGAGAGAAAAAAAATCTTCTCATCTCCGTCCTATAAGGGCGACCCCTCATTTTAAAATAGTGCCCCTAAGTTCTAGACTCACCCACAGGAGGGAGCATCCTTTCCACGTCCACCTTGTCAAACCATTCAGGATCTTATATACTTCAATCAAGTCACCCCTCACTCTTCTAAACTCCAGTGGAAACAAGCCCAGCCTGTCTAACCTATCCTTATAACACAACCCGCTCATTCCAGGTATCAGTCTAGTAAACTTCCTCTGAACTGCTTCCAACACATTTACATCCTTCCTTAGATAAGGAGACCAAAACTGCACACAATATTCGAGATGTGTTCTCACCAGTGCTCCATATAACTGAAGCATAACATCCTTACTTTTAGGCTCAATTCCTCTTTAATAAATGATAGAATTCCGAGAGTCTTTTTGATTATATTCCACACCTGCATACTAACATTGCGTGACTCATGCACGAGAACACCTAGATCTATCTGCACCTTGGATTCTGCGGTTATTCACCGTTAAAGTAATATTCTGCTTTTTATTTTTCCTGCCAAAGTGAACAACTTCACATTTTGCTACATTATTCTCCATCTACCAGATTTTTGCCCATTCTCTCTATATCCATTTGCAAACTCCTTATGTCGCTTCACAACATACTTTCCTACCTATCTTTGTGTCATCTACAAATTTAGCTCCTATGCCTTCGCTCCCCTCATCCAAGACATTGTTGTAAATTGTAAAAAGTAGAGGCACCAGCATGCCCCCTGCAGGACCCCACTAGTCACATCCTGCCAATCAGATAAAGACCCATTTATGCATACTCTCTGTTTTCTGCCAGCCAGCCAATCTTCTATCCAGGTTAATATGTTACCCCTTACACATTGAGCTTTTATTTTCTGCAATAACCTTTGATGTGGCATCTTATTAAATGCCTTCTGGAAATCCAAGCACAATATCTACAATCTCCCCTTTACCCACAGCACGTTATTCCTTCAACGAACTCCAATAAATTGATTAAATATGATTTCCCTTTCACAAATCCATGATGACTCTTCCTGATTACACTTGTGTTTTTCTAAGTGTCCAGCTATAACTTTGTTAATGATCAATTTTAACACCTTCCCCACATCAGATGTCAAACTAACAGACCTATGGTTTCCTGTTTTCTGCCTCCCTCCCTTCTTGAATAAAGGGGTTATATTTGCTACTTTCCAATCTGTTGGAATCTTTCCAGAATCTAGGGAATTTTGGAAAATTAACACCAACATCTACTATCTCATTAGACACTTCTTTTAAGACTAAAGGATGAAGTCTATCTGAACCTAAAGACTTGTCAGCCCACAGCTCCATCAGCTTGCACAGTACTCCTTCCCTCTCCATTTAAATAATATTCTGCTTTTTTATTCTTCCTGCCAAAGTAAACCACCTCACATATTCCCACATTATATTCCATTTCCCAAATTTTTGCCCATTTTCCCATTTTACTTAACCTATCTAAATCCCTTTGCAGGCTCTTTGTGTCCTCCTCACAGCTTGCAACTCAGGATTCGGGAGAAATTGGAGTATGAGAGAAAACTAGCAAAAAATATAAAAACAGACAATAAAAGCTTCCACAAGTATATTCACAAAAAAAGAGTAGCTAAAGTGAGCAGTGGTCCCTTAGAGGGTGAAACTGGGGAAACAAGGATATGGCAGAGACTCTGAGCAAATAATTTGTATCTGTCTTCAAAGTAGAAGATATAAAAAAGCATCCCAAGAATGGTTGAAAATCCACAGGCAAAAGGGAGGGAGGAAATAAGAACAATCACTATCACCAGAGAAAATGTAATGGGAATACTAATGGGACATTGAGTGTTGTGAAAACCCATCTGGTTTACTCATGTCCTCTAGGGAAGGAAATCTGCCATCCTTACCTGGTCTGGCCTACATGTGACTCCAGACCCACAGCAATGTGGTTGATTCTTAACTGCCCTCTGCAATGGCATGGCAAGCCACACAGTTCAAAATAATTTAGGGATAGGCAACAAATGCTGGCCTTGCCAGTGACACCCACATCCCATGAAAGAGTGAATCAAAAAAACTTAGGCTGACCAATCTCTGGACCTGATAGCCGGCATTCCAGGGTCTTAGAAGAAGTGGCTCCAGACAGTGAATGCATTGATTGTAATCTTCCAAAATTCCCCAAATGCTGGAAAGGTCCTAGTGGATTGGACACCCGCAAATGTAACATCTCTGTTCAAGCACGGAGTGAGAAGGAAAGCACAAAATATAGGTCAGTTAGCTTAACATCTGTCATTGGGAAAAAGCTAGAATCCATGATTAAAGAGGTAGTAACAGGGCATTTAGAAAATCATAGTATAATCAAGTAGAGTCAACATGGTTTTATGAAAGGGAAATCACATTTGACAAATTTACTAGAGTTCTTTGAGGATGTAACAGAGTGGATAAAGAGGAACCCTTGAGATATTATATATTTGCATTTCCAAAAGTCATTCAATAAGGTGCCACATAAAAGGTTACTACACAAGATAAGAGCTCATGGTCTAGGGGAAAATATGTTAACATGGATAGAGAATTGACAAACCAACAGGAAACGGGAAGTCAGGATAAATGGGTCATTTTCAGCTTGGCAAACTGTAACTATTGGAGTGCCACAGGAATCAGTACTGAGATCTCAACTATTTATTATCGGCACTAATGACTTGGTTGAAGGGGCATTAGCCAAATTTGCTGACGATATGAAGATAGGTAGGAAAGCAAGTTGTGAGGATCCACCCTGATCAGACCTGTACCCAGCAGGAAGACCGCTATAGCCTCTTATTACTATTTGCATGACTGAGGGGTGAATACCTGTCTCATTAGCTTGGCCCAGGAGAAGGATTTTGACAGAACATTGCACACAACGTGATGGATGTGATCTCCAAAATGGGGCTTATGGTGGGATTTGGCAATTGGATAACTACACTGCACAAATACCAGTAACACAGTTTCAATCAACAGGTGGGAATTGAAAAGCTTTCTGATCAAATCTGGAGTCAGACAGTAACGTCTTCTCTCTTGTCTTGTTTGTTTTCTATATCAAACCATTTGCTGAGCCCATCAGGAAGGATGCAGGAATAGGTGACAATCCCAGGCATCGGAGTCACTCAGGTCTCCCTATGAGTGGATGACATTATCATCTTCTGCTTGGATCGCTGTTGGTTCACAGACTGTTGAGTGCCTGCGAAGGTGCCGTAGTAGATCTATTTTGAAATACCCCGATATCAGGCCTATCTTGGGGTCCCAAGCCTGCCAATGTTGTCAGCATGACTGTCAGCGCATCCTTCTGGGTGGCGCCTCCTAATTGGCCACTTCCACACTCCCCATCCTATTAAGGACAGTAGGCATGTTTCCGAGGCTAGAGGCCTAATAAGAGGGCCTGCAGCAGTGTCAGGATGGTAGCCCCATTGGTGAGGTGGGCACTGCCATAGCAGACAGACAGGAGAGCATGAGGGTGCCTCAACATGTCGGTGCCCTCAGTTGTCTGTATTGGAGTCATCAAATGAAGCCTAAAGCTGATAGGGCCATTGGCTTGGAGAGGGAACCCCTCCACAGGAGTAGTACAATTCACAGTTGCAGCCTTTCATCTGCACAGCCTCATCACTGGGGCATGGAGCCTCCGACTCAGATGGCTACTCAGCCTGCAGCCGGGACACCGCCTCCATTGAGCCTGGGGCTCCACACTCAGTGGCTGCTCAATCCAATGGTGGGAAAATACTGGCACCATTGAAAAATGGCCCCTAAGTGGAGTCTTAATTGCCCTAGTTAGCTACCCACCTCAGTAGGCAGCCGACCTGGTTCTCACTACAGCCTTGTGAAATTTTCCCAGAGGTGGAAATGTGTCCAGTAGCCAGCCTGATGTGCCTCAACTCTATTTTCCCGACACCTCCACCTCCACCTCCAAACCTGTTTCCATGGGGTGAGTAAAATTCAGTCCACAGTGTATTATCAGTCAGCTGGGGACAGTTGGAGAAGCACATTGGTTCTCTGTTGAATCTGTTCACATTTTTCTGAATCTGATCTATATAAATGACCTAGCCTTGGATGTGCAAAGCAAAATTTCAAATTCATATTGGAAATGCAATAACCTGTGAGGAGGATAGTCATAGATGTCATGAGAAGATTGTCAGGCTAGCAGAATGGGTAGTTACATGGCAGATGAAATTTCATGCAGAGAAGTATGAAGTGATTCCTTTTGTAAGAAGAACTAGGATTGGCAATATGAAGTAAAGGGTACAATTCTAAAGGGGGTGCAGGAAACCAATGTGCACAACTCATTGAAGCTAGTTGGGCAGGTTCAGAAACAGGTTAAAAAGATATACGGGATCCTGAGCTTTATAAGCAGAGACAAAAAATCAAAAAGTACAAAAGCATTTTATAAAACACTGGTTCTGCCTCAACTAGAGCATTGTGTCCAATTCTGGGCACCTTACTGAAGGAAGAATGTGAAGGTTTTAGAGAGGGTGCAGGAAAGATTTACACAAATAGTCCCAGGGCTGAGGAGCTTTGGTTACAAGGATAAATTAGAAAAGCTGTGTTCCAAAGAAGAGTCATATTGGACTCGAAACATTAACTCTGTTTCTCCAAACCTGCTGAGATTTTTCCAGCACTCTCTGTTTTATTATAATAGAATCTGGGGTTGTTCTCCTCATTTAAGGGAAAGTTGAGAGCAGATTTAAAAGATGTGTTCAAAATCATGATGGTCAAGATAGAGGGAAACTGTTCACATTGGTGGAGGCATCGAGGACCAGAGGACACTGATTTAAGGTGATTGGCAAGAGAACCAACAAAGACATGGGCCAGGATTTTACCTATGGTGGGTGGGCTAGGCGGGAGTGGGTGGGGGGCAGGCACGGAGTCGATCGCCGCCCATGATCGGCTCCACGCTGCCATTTTGCGTGGGTAGGCCAATTAAGGCCCACCCAGTGTAATACGCAGCTGGTAGCGCTCAGCACTACCTGTGTGGGCGGGGGGGAGGAAGGAGAATCGGGGCCTGCATTCTTTTGCACATGTGCATGAAACAGCGCAGAAATCTCCCTGAGGCACGGAGCTGCCTCTGGGAAATTGAATGAATATTAAAATAATGAAAGAAATGATTTAAAATGTATTTAAACATGTCCCCTCATGTGGCCATGTCATATGAATGGGGATATGTTTTTATATTTATGAAAGTTTATTTAATAAGAGCCTCAGGAAACCTCAGCCCGCCCATGGATGAGGTTTCCTGAAAAACACGAAGGCCGCTTGGGCTTTCCATCTGCCCGCCAACCTTAAGGTTGGATGGGCAGTATTCTCAGTTGGCTCAATTGATTCCTTAATGACCTTAATAGCCCATTTATATTTTGATGGGTGCGCAGTTTACTCCGGTGTGTGCCCGCCCAAAGAAATATTGTGACGGCGTCGGGACATATGCCCAACATCATCACGCATCATTTTACAAGTCGGCGTGTTGGGCCTGCCCCTACATGCCGACTGGAAAATTCTGCCCATGAGGAAAAACTTTTTTACATGGTAAATGGTTAGGATCCTGAATGTACTGCCTGAGAATGTGGTGGATGCAAATTCAATTGTGATTTTCAAAAGCAAATTAGTTAAGCACCGGAAAATAAATGATGTGCAGGGCTACAGGGAATGGTTAGGGAGGTGGAATGAGCTGGCACAGAGTCTGCACAGGCACAAGGGGCTGAATGGCCACCTTCTGTGCCGAGAAGTATGAATTTATCAATTGTTCTACATGAGTATTAAACCATTACTGAAGTAACTAAAGGGTCCTGTAAAGCAGAAAATCTTTTACCTCTGGTTGAGATGACCCTTTCCTGGGTACCATCTGTAGTGCATCTATGATACTCAACAATTAGAAGGGAACGAACAAACACAATTACATCAATACAGCACCTTTTACAGGATATCCCAAAGCACTCCCGAGCCAATGGGTGTCTTTTGAACTGTAGTCACTGTTGCAAAATAGGGAAACAACAGCCAATATACACAACTTATTAGATAAATGGCCACATAATCTGGTTTAGACATATTAGTTGAGGGTCACATGTTGGCCCGGAAATCAGGAGAACTCCTCCACTTATCCTTCAATAGCCATTAAACCTTTTTTGTCCACCCAAACGAACAAGTAAGGCTTCAATTTAACTTCTCATCTGAAAGGTAGCATACACTCAGTGCTACATTCAAGTGTCAGTTTGGATTAAACTTCTGGACTGAGGCTTGAACCTACAAATTTCTGACTCAGAGGCAAGTAGGCAACCTATGAGACAAGACTGGCACATGCTGTATGTCTTTCCTAAGTACAAAAATAAAAGAGAAAAAAATGATATAGTGTTTTGATCATGCCACTCAATCGTAGACATTGACGTGACAACGTTTTTCCTTGTTTATGATTTATGATACACGGTTTATGATTTGTATGTATTCCTGCAGGGAACTCTGATAGTATGGCAGACACATCCATGGAGATATTTTTATTTTGTAATTTTTATCTATTCATTGCAACTAATTGCTTAGATATATTGAGGTCGATTATAGCTATTGGGCAGCTGACTGGCAGAGCGTGGTTGGTGGCCGGCCAGCCATTCTGGCTGAGAAGAGGCCCTTGTGATTTTCGTGGCCTAGGCTCATTTGAATTTGGAGGGAGTATTGTGGGTGTTTTGATGTTGCTCACCATTTTGGCCTTAGGAATGTCAGCTGACAGGGACTTCATCAATGTCCCACAGTTAAGTAATAGGGGACACTGGAGAGGGGAACATGATGCCAAGATGTAGCAAAGCCAGGCAGATCCGGCAGGGACTGCAGTATTTTTGTGGAGTCAGGGGGAACAGAGAAAGTGAAAGTCAGTGCCATTTCTTCTCAGTAATTACAGTATTTAATTTACTAGTACTATTATTCCAGTAGTTATACTAAAGAATATCTTTGTTTCTGAACTCTTTTCTTGGGTATTCATGATGTTATACTCATCTGCAGAATGTCTTGCCTGATGCCAATTGTAAAAGCTTAATTTCCCTCAGCTATTTCTCCACCATTTTTATATATATCATGATACTTACCCACTGCTAAATCATGATGAAAGACCCTTTGTTGTATAGAGTGTACTTCAGTGTACTTAATACTTCCATAAGCATCAGTATTGTTATCTACTTTCATTGACACATTCGGCATGGTGTTAACAGTTGATTTTCAGCATGCTGCTTCAACCACTGGCATTAAGTACAGTTCTAGACCAAATTAATTTATCAATTCAGATGACTACACTAAATAATAATGCAAAGTTTGCAGCAGTGACCTTGAAATTGCAAGCATCTGGCTTGTTTCAAGTGTTGGCAGTGCACCTCTGGGTGGTGAGGACTTAGAAAATGGAGTAAGCTGATATGAGTTTTGTGAATGGGCCGTTTTAAGTATCACTATCTTTCTTAAAATCTCGTCAATGGTATTTAACTGGTATTTATTTACATTATGTTAATAGATGAAAGTAAGTTAATAAGCTAAAGTACATTTCTTCCAGCCTTAGCCAGGAATAAACATACTCTATACGGACTCGAAACGTTAACTGTGTTCCTCTCTGCAGATGCTGCCAGACCTGCTGAGTTTTTCCAGTTTTTTTTATTTTTGTTTTGGATTTCCAGCATCCGCAGTTTTTTGCTTTTAGCTGATTAGCTAATTGGCTAACTAGTTCAATCTGGTAATTGCTGATAAAAGAGACATGTCTAAGCTCGAAAATGTTATGTGAATGAAACATTTGCTATATTTAAATCCACAGCTGCATGCAACAATTTCCTTACTTGTCTTAATGGGCTCCATCCTGCGGTCAAATTCACCTTTGAAATGGAGCGGTCAAATGAACTCCCTTTCATTTAAGTATCAGTTGAGAAATCTGCCAGGTGATTCTCTCCCACAGTTTACCGCAAGCCTGATTTCACTGGTCAATATACACGTTAGAATTCTATAAGATCGGTCTTATTGGCAACCTTGTAAATAGGGCCCAAGCCATTTGCTCACCATACAAGTTTGATGCTGAAATAGGGTGCATCAAAGGCATCCTGAAAGATAATGACTACCCTAATCAGATTATTTTGTGCTGTATTTCACGCAAACTCATGAACGGGCATAAGGCCATTGCTTTCGGCCCTTAAAAGTGCCCAATCTATCTCAGATTACCCTGGAAGGGCAAGGTATCTCAAAAATCTGAGCAATAGGTGAAGTAGCAACACAAGTGGTATTCACCATTAACAGGAAGCTGCTGTCAAGCCAAAAAGATGTTCTGCCTATCACACAAATGAGTAATGTGGTATATGAATCTCCGTGCTAGCGTGATGCTAGGTATGCAGGCTATACATCCCAAAGATAGGCAGATTGTATCAAACAGCATGTCCCAGCCGCTGCTCGCATTGGGCAGGGTACACAGCCCGTGCTTGCAAAATTCAAAACACAGTGTCTAACATTAGATGTGATTCTGCGATTGAACAACATTTGCTAAATAATCCTCAATGTGTTAAGAATTACGCTGACAACCAATTTAAGATTATCAGTCAGGCTCACAGTGTGGCATATTTGTATGTACTGGAAGCTATGTATATTAATACACAGGGCCCTATTCTTTGCAGACAGAGAGAACATGTACCTACACTGCACCAAAATTCACTGACTCATTCCTCAGGACAATGTCTTGACCAATCAGGGTCAAGTTGCCTGGTTTAAATTTGAAACAATGCTTGGCAGTTAACTGTCAGTAACCATCAGTAATGCATTCTCCATGGCAATGCCATTTGCCAACCAATCAGCACTCTCTTTACATATGGTACAAATTGTTGTCTTCCCCCCTTATATTGATGTTTTTGTGAGTGTCCTGATGAGTGCAAGACAAAAAGTTTAGACATGTCTCTTCTTTCAGCAATACTCAAGTTCTGTACTACCAAACACTACTAATAAAAGAGCCAAGCATGGAGGAAGCAATTCCATGGATGAGGGTTTCATCGGTAGCTAAGCTGGGGCAGGGTCAGAGATGAACAATGTTACAGATGTGTAAGTAAGATGGAGAGAACATGACTTTTGAAGCTTAACTCAGGGTAATATAGGGTGGCAAATTTGCGAACAGTCTGGTTCAGCCTGTGGTTAAGGAGGGAGAAGGACTCAGTTGTTAGGGAATGGAGTTTGTGATGGAGACCAAAGACAATGTTTTCCGTCTTCCAATAATTATTTGGAGAAAATCTCTGCTCTCCTAGCATTGGATGTCAAAAAAAGAGGGGCTAAGAACAGTGGTGAGATCGCAGCGTTGGATGCTGTCAGCATATATATGGAACCTGATGTGGTTTTGGGTGATGTCGCTGAGGGGCAGCACATAGATGAGAAATAGGAGGGGGCCAAGGATAGATCCTTAGGGGACGCCAGAGTTAATTGTGCTGGAACAGGATAAGAAACCATTCCACTCATCATCTTTTACACTCATTGCCTCCACATCACATTCCATTATATTTCTTACTTCTCAATGCAATGCACAGACCTCAGTCAGTCATTGAATCTCACCATCTCTTTCTGCAGGATGAAGCAAAACATAACGTGAACAGCAGTATTAGGATTGGGCTAGTAGTCACCAATATCATCAGCCTCACCCTAATAAAGCAAATAGTCTTGGGATCAATGGTCCAGGCACAGCTTTTGGTATCAGGGTAGTAGAGACTGGTGGGTTAGCTCAGCAAGGCACCTGTATGTTACATATAATATTTAATTTACCTGAGTAAACATGCAGCCAGCTTCCCAATTGCCTCCCTAACTCTTCTCTTTTTCTTCTTTTAGGTCCCTCACTGATTCAAGAGGCGCCTGCAGAAGACACCTTGGAACATAGGAACATAGAAACTCTGGAGGCAGAATGTCCTCCTGAGGAAGCACTGCCACCATTCAATCCCTCCCAGGCACCAACTCCGTTACTGGTACTTTGTATATGTTAGACAGTGAGACCGAGGAATCTGCCCTGATGAAGCACTGAACTTCTTTAATCACCTTTATCACATTTGGCACTTTGGTCTACAGTGTAATTTAGCAACTTCTGAGCTTGCATTATCAGTATTTCATTGATATGGAATTTGTCTGAATGGTTTGAATGTACACGATGAAGGGAGTAGGGAAAGAGGAGGGCCTCTATGTGAGTTCTCAGAGCAAGGGGTTAGTATGTCAGCTGAAGCACTGAAAAATTAGCTGACCCCTCATATCTTTTCCAGCAAGGTGTTGAGGTGGCCCTCCTTTTTCTGCTTCCTAATCTTCCTCCTGATCACCTAGACCTAATGATAATCACTGCTATTCTGCCTCTTCTAAATACAGACCTTGCTGTATAGCAACAGAGTAAAGCTTGCAGCCGACCACGAACATGTGGAGACTCTTTTCAGAGCACATTGTAGGTCTAGGGACTTGGACCTCTGCTTCAGCATCCCTATGGTGTGTTCATCATTGCATTTTATTCATTCCTGGGCGTTGCTGGCTAGGCCAGCATTTATTGCCCATCCCTAACTGAGAAGGTGGTGGTGAGCTGCATTTTAGTACTGCTGCAGTCCATGTGGTGTAGGTACACCTGCAGTGCTGTTAGGGAGGGAGTTCCAGGATTTTGACCCAGCGACAGTGAAGGAACAGTGATATATTTCCAAGTCAGGAAGGTGAGTGGCTTGGAGAGAAACTTACATATGGTGGTATTCTCATGTGTCCATCGCCCTTGTCCTTCAAGATGGTAATGCTCATGAGTTTGGAAGGTTCTGCCGAAGGAGCCTTGGTGAGTTTCTGCAGTGCATCATGTATATTGTACTCACTGCAGTCACTGTGCGTCAGCAATGGAGGGAATGAATGGGCTGCATCTTCCGGTCGGCGAGCAGACAGGCATCCCGACGTCACTCCGTGTCATTTACATTTTCAGGTCAGCGGGGGCACAACAGACTTGAACTGCCACTGAACTATCAACGGCCATTTAAGGCCTTTAAAAAAGTAACTAAGCCAATTAAAGGGCCTGCCCGTCCAACCTTAAGGGTAGCGGGCAGGTGAGGAGGCCAGGCAGCCTTTAGAAAAAACATGAAACTACATCCACGGGTGGGATAAGGTTTCCTGAGGGCTTTAAAATGTTTATGAAATGTTGAAAAAGAAGAAATTAACATGTCCCAGCTCATGTGACAGTGTAACATGAGGAGACATGTCAGGAATTTTTTTCCACATTTCCGCAAATTTTTAAAACTTCCAGCGATCTCCCTGAGGCGGCACTTTGCCTCAGGAAGATCTGTCCGCTCTTTCATTCACAAGCGCGAAAGAGCGCACTCCCAGATCAGGGAATCTCCACAGATGCTGCAAGACCTGCTGAGTTTTTCCAGCATTTTCTGTTTTTGTTTCAGATTTCCAGCATCCGCAGTATTTTGCTTTTATATTATGGTTAAAATGGCGATGGGCATGATCGCATTGAAAAGTGCCTGACCACCATTTTAATTGCCTCCCCGCTCCGTTCTCATTAAGTAGGCAGGATTAAAATTGGGCTTTATGTACGTAGCAACCTGACACAACACTCTGATATAACATGACATGTGATATAATTTGTGCTATTTATGGTCCCTTTACCCTGAGAGAAGACAGAAGTAAAAAAATAGTCTGAGGCGAAATCTTCAACCTACCATTTCTCAACTTTGTCATCAGCCTAAGTATATATCTGGGATACAGCTCAATTAAACTTGGCAGAAATATCTTCTAATTAAACCAATTTTAGGGGTAGAATTCAAAGTGCTCTAGACATCTGATGAAAAATCATCAGTCCAACTTTCTCCACAGATGCTGCATTACATACTGAATGTTTCCTGCATTTTTACTTTAGACATCATTTGATGACCCACTGTAACTTCACCATTTCCAGATAAGTAGATTTTAAAGCAAATTGAACAGGTTATAAAACAGTTAATGAACCTTTGTCATAATTCTTGCTATTGCTGAAGATATTGTTGCTTGGGACAGTTGCTGTTATTGTTTCTGTTGCTGCTTAACTGTTGGTGGATGGGCTTTCAAGAGGAGAAAATTGAAGATAGTTATATTTCTAAGTGAAAGGTTATGTAACAACTTGGAGAGTTCTCTTATATAATAAAAGGCAAAATACTGCGGATGCTGGAAATCTGAAACAAAAACAAAAAATGCTGGAAAAACTCAGCATGTGTCTCTCTTTCCACAGATGCTGACAGACCTGCTGAGTTTTTCCAGCATTTTTTGTTTTCGTTGGAGAGTTCTCTTGTTCAAGATCACAAGGATCACCACATGTTGTTTTCGAAGTGTTTGTAACTTGCCACTATTACCATAGCTTTATAGTGACTTAAGTGATTGCAGTCAGAGAAGATTGTCATCTGTCTTTATTTCTCTGTACTGGGAACAGGTGAATAAATCCACATTCCAGGCGAGTAAGTAAATTGCTCATTGGCATTCTTCTGTCAGGACAACTGCTTTAATTCATTTTCAGTTCTAAATCTCCAATCACAGATGCTGCATGACCTACTGAGTGTTTCTAACATTGTCTGTTTTTATTTCAGATTTCCAGCATTTGCTGTATTTTGCTTTTGCTCTGATTCATACTGGCATATGAATAGGCTAGTGCAAGGAAGTCAGTCGTTATGTCTGAATGAAAAGATATTATTTCAGCAATTGATGATGAGGAGCTGTGAAGCCATGTTGGGTTGTTACTTTTGAGAACCTGACGTGATTGACAGGTCTTTCACTGCAAAAAGCATTTCAGAGCAAGTTAGGGGGGCTTCGATTAATTGTGAATGATATCTATCCATCCTCTTTTGTACTACCCTGTATCAAAGGAAAGAAGGAGATGTAGCTAGATGAGAATAATAATGATAGAACTAGTCATTAATGGCCAGTTTGCATCTCACTTTGTCATTATATGAGTCAGAGACTAATAATGGACTTCATTGGGATAATATCTTATATAAAGCTTTTAATCACCGACATATATACCTAGAAATCTGGCCATACAGCAACAGCTTTTCAGGCCAAATCACTGAATATATTGAAGAAGGAAATAGGTAGATTTCTGGACTCTAAGGGCATCAAAGGGTATGGGGAGAGTACAGGAGTATGGTGTTGAAATAGACGATCGGCCCATGTTCATATTGAATGGAGGACCAGGCTCGAAGGGCCGAATGACCTACGCTTGCTCCTATTTTCTATGTTTCTATGGCCTGAATTTTACCTTTGGCAGGTGTGTGCGATCGGCGGGCCCGAGAGTGGTCGGGAAATGGGCCCCCGACTGCGATCGGCCCTCAGCCATGATTTCATGCTGGCTAGCCAACTAAGGGCCAGCCAGCGCGAAACACATGCTGAGAAGCTCAGTGGTACGGTGGTGGGCAGGTGGGTAGAGGGTGGTCGATGACGTTTCTGTGGGAGAGGGTGAGCGATGGGAGAAAGCTCCCTGAAGGCAGACAGCTGCCTCAGGGAGCTGCAGACATGAAAATGATCAAATAAAGGTTTAAAAAACTACAAAAAATGTTCATACATCACAATCAAGCACCTGAAAATATAGCTGATAAAAATGCTGTCCACAGATATATATTTTTATTTTATGTCATAACAGAAATTTGATCCCACCCTTGGATGAGGTTTGATGAAAAATGCAAAGGCCGCCTGATCGATCTGCCCATCCGCCAAACGTAAGGTTGGACTGGCCATTAAAAGTTGGAGAATGTTTCTACTAAGATCTTCCTACTAAGGAAGAAATGTGTGCACATTTCCAGACAAAATGTATTTTTCTTTGAACTGAACATTTATTTGTGTTCAATTATGCATCTGAGAAGTGCCTTCAGGCATTTTTTTCTATTCCAGAGGCACTGTAGGGGCAAGTGGTGATGTAGTGGTATTTTCTCAGGGTAATGCACTGGGGGGTCTGGGTTTGATGTTGAACACCACTTGAAGGAAGCACTGAGGGTGGCAAAGGGGTAGAATGTACTCTGGGTGGGGGACTTCAATGTCCATCACCAAGGATGGCTCGGTAGCAGACTGAGCTGGCCTAGTCATAAAGGACATAGCTGCTAAGACTGGGTCGGCAGCAGGTGGTGAGAGAACCAATAAGAGGGAAAAATATATTTGACCTCATCCTCAGAAACTTGCCTGCCGTTGATGCATCTGGCCATGACAGAATTGGTAGGAGTGACAACCGCACAGCCCTTGTGGAGATGAAGCCCCATCTTCCATTGAGGGTATCCTCCATCGTATTGTGTGGAACTACAATTGTGCTAAATGGGATAGATTTTGAACAGATCTAGCAACTCGAGATTGGGCATCCAAGAGGTGCTGTTGGCCATTAGCACTAGCAGAATTTTACTCAACCACAATCTGTAACCTCATGGCCTGGCATATTCCCCATTCTACCATTATCATCAAGCCAGGGGATCAATCCTTGTTCAATGAAGAGTGCAGGAGGTCAAGCCAGGAGCTGCGCCAGGCATACCTAAAAATGAGGTGTCAGTCTGGTGAAGCTATAATACAGGACTACTTGCGTGCCTAACAACATAAGCAGCAAGTGATAGACATAGCTAAGCGATCCCACAACCAACAGATCTGATCTAAGGTCTGCAGTCCTGCTGCATCCTGTTGTGAATGGCTGTGGACAATTAAACAATTCACAGGAGGAGGAGGGTCCACTAATATCCCCATCGTGAATGATGGATGACTCAGCACATCAACGCAAAGATAAGGCTGAAGCATTTGCAAGAATCTTCTGCCAGAAATGCTCAGTGGATGATCCATCTCGACCTCCTCTGGAGGTCCCCAGCATCACAAATGCCAGTCTTCAGCCAATTCAATTCACTACACATGATATCAAGGAATGACTGAAGGTATTGGATACTGCAAAGGCTATGGGACCTGGCAAAATTCTGGCAATAATACTGAAGACTTGTGCTCCAGCACTTGCCCCGCCCCTAGCCAAGCTGTTCCAGTACAGCTACAACACTGGCATCTACCCAGCAATGTGGAAAATTGCCTAGGTACGTCCTGTACATAAAAAATGGTACAAATCCAAGCCTGCCATTTACCACTCCATCAGTCTACTCATGTTCATCAGTAAAGTGAAGGAAGGCGTCATCAACCGTGCTGTCAAGATGCACTTGTTTAGCAACAATCTGCTCACTGATGCTCAGTTTGGATTCTGCCAAGTCCACTCAGCTTCTGAACTCATTACAACCTTGATCAAACACGGACAAAATGGCTGAACTCCAGAAGTGAGATGAGAGTGACTACCCTTGACATCAAGGCAGCATTTGACTGAGTATGGCATCAAGGAGCCCTAGCAGAACTAGAGTCAATGGGAATCAGGAGGAAAACTCTCCGCTGGTTGGAGTCATACCTAACACAAAGGAAGATGGGCGTGGTTGTTGGAGGTCAGTCATCTCAGCTCCAGGACATCACTGAAGAGTTCCTCAGGGTAGTGTCCTCAGCCCAACCACCTCCAGCTGCTTCATCAATGACATTCCTTCAATCATACTGTGGCTACAAGAGCAGGTCAGAGACTAGGAATCTTGTGGCAAGTAACTCACCTCCTTTTTCCCCAAAGCCTGTCCATCATCTACAAGGCAAAAGTTAGGAGTGTGCTGATGAGTGCAGCTCCAACAACACTCAAGAGGTTTGACACCATCCAGAACAAAGCAGCTCACCTGATTGGCACCACATCCACAAACATTCACTCCCTCCACCACCGACACACAGTGGCAGCAATGTGTATCATCTGCAAGATGCACTGCAGGAATTCACCAAGGCTCCTTCAACAGCACCTTCCAAACCCACGACTGCTACCACCTAGAAGGACAGGGACAGCAGGTTGATGGGAACACCACCACTGGGGAGTTCCCTTCCAAGCCAGTCAACATCCTGACTAAAAATATATTGTTGTTCATTCACTGTCACTGGATCAAAATCCTGGAACTCCCTCCCTAACAGCACTGTGGATGGACCTACAACAAATGTTCTGCAGCGGTTCAAGAAGGCAGCTCACCACCACCTTCTCAAGGGCAATTAGGGATGGGCAATAAATGCTGGCCCAGCCAGCGACACCCACATCCCATCGATGAATAATAAAAATATATATAAAAACAAGTTATTGCTTGTTGTTGATTGAATGTGATAGCTGGAGTTGCACTAACTTGAATTTTTACATCATGGAGTCTTTCCACGTGTCTAGAGAAAATTATACCGGAATGGAACAGAACACAATAGAGTGTATAAGATTTCTTTCTGTGAAAATTAAAATCATACTCTCCGCTTGGGCAAAGATCCAAACCAAGAATGCAAATTTGTAAAATTCACCTGAATGGAATTAGTGAAATTAAAGACCATGCGATTGAAGAGTTTGGGCGCTCTCATCCCAGATTTGCACTAAGTGTGGTAACGGGCAGGTAAAACCCGCCGGCCATTGTAATAAGTATAGTTTTATTTAGTGTGTAATAGAATAATGCTTGTTAAGGAAGATCAAATGATCCATAGTAACCTATAGGAGAGTAGCGTGGGCTACCTCAGTAGTTAGTAGTATGGAGATAGAGCTGAATTTGAACACACACATGTAGTAGCTGCTGAGGACCTTGTAAATAAACTTCCACCCAAGAAGCGTCTGCAGATCAAATTTATCAACAGTACCAACTTGGCCACCACTTACAACAGCTGCAATGGTGGGATTTCACAGCATATCGTCCCAAACCAGCCACATCTTTTATGCATTCCAGGGAAACACGCTCTCATTCGCCCGCCCAACATCACCTTGCCTCTTTATCACGCCAGGCACCATATTTAAAGTCCAGTCAGGTACACCCATCTCAGTTCTTCCAGCCCACAACTACTGCAGGGAAAATAACCATGCAAAGCAAGAGGATTGCAGCCCTCAGATTTAGCAACGTGTCACTGGAATTACTTTTGGATGCCGTGGATGCCGGTCATGATGTCCTCTACCCCTGTTCTGACCGTAGGAGGGGCAGTGGCATGACCAACCGGGCTTGGGAGGCAGTGGCAGCAGTGATCTCATCCATTCCACCAGGGTAACTCACTCTTTTCATCACTCTCAACTCACACATTCACAAATCCATCACACATCCACAGGAATCTCACACCTCAGAGGACAACAACATTAACTCTCATACACGCCCTCACATCTGCATCAGGCTCATATCCTCTTGAACTCACATCCTCATTCCTGCCTATGGCACGCTCACCATACAAACATTCCACGCAGTGCCATGTGTCCTGCTCACACTCTCTCCATCTGTTTTCATGCAGGAGAAGCTGGCTCACATCAGCAGGGAGAGGTCCCAGACCAGACATTAGGCCCCTCACTCACTTTGAGGAGTGTGCCATTGTGCTTACTGGTGAAGACATGGACCATGCCTGTAGTAACGGTGAGGTTGGTGGCAAACACCCACCTGAGGATCCTGCGCCACATCATCTCTCTCTCAACACAACTGTGAGTCCTCTCCCTCCTGCTTTTGACTTTGCTGCCTTACACTACTTATCTGTACTTTGGTTCACAGGGACCTCTGCAAAGGGACCAAAACCCTCAGCCTGCCAGACCCTCAGCTCAATTCATGTCCTCCTCTGCAGCCAAGAGGCCCTCCAGCGAAGAGGTGGAAATAAGCAGCTCGGAAGAGCCGTCACCACAGATGGAGCAGCCGGCCCATGTGTGATTCTTGAGGGAAAAAAGCATGTGTGGCAAGGACTTGCGGAGCCTCGTGCATGCACTTTCCCACGCACGACGCACATGGACCCTTTAAGTGTCACACTCATCTCAGTGTCCTGAGCATTTTGAATGCTGTCTGCTGCGGTTATCTTTCACAACAAAAACAGAATTACCTGGAAAATCTCAGCAGGTTTGGCAGCATCGGTGGAGAAGAAAAGAGTTGACTTTTCAAGTCCTCATGACCCTTCAACAGAACTAGGTGATTATTAGGAGAGGGGTGAAATATAAGCTGGTTTAAGGGGAGGGCAGGGGAAGAAGTGGGGGGGGTGGGGCGTGGTTGTAGGAACAAGCAAGCAGCGATAGGAGCAGATAATCAAAAGATGTCACAGATGAAAGAACAAAAGAAAACAGAGGTGTTGAAGGTGGTGATATTATCTAAACGAATGTGCTAATTAAGAATGGATGGTAGGGCACACAAGGTATAGCTCTAGTGGGGGTGGGGTGGAAAGACTAGCAGGGCATAAAAGACTTAAAAATAATGGAAATAGGTGGGAAAAGAAAAATCTATATAAATTATTGGAAAAAACAAAAGGAAGGGGGAAGAAATGGAAAGAGGGTGGGGATGGAGGAGGGAGTTCAAGATCTAAAGTCATTGAACTCAATATTCAGTCCGGAAGGCTGCAAAGTGCCTAGTTGGAAGATGAGGTGCTGTTCCTCCAGTTTGCGTTGGGCTTCACTGGAACTATGCAGCAAGCCAAGGACAGACATGTGGGCAAGAGAGCAGGGTGGAGTGTTAAAATGGCAAGCGACAGGGAGGTTTGGGTCATTCTTGCGGACAGTCCGCAGGTGTTCTGCAAAGCGGTCGCCCAGTTTACGTTTGGTCTCTCCAATGTAGAGGAGACCGCATTGGGAACAACGAATGCAGTAGACTAAGTTGGGGGAAATGCAAGTAAAATGCTGCTTCACTTGAAAGGAGTGTTTGGGCCCTTGGACGGTGAGGAGAGAGGAAGTGAAGGGGGAAGTGTTGCACCTTTTGCGTGAGCATGGGGAAGTGCCATAGGTGGGGGTTGAGGAGTAGGGGGTGATGGAGGAGTGGACCAGGGTGTCCCGGAGGGAACGGTCCCTACGGAATGCCGATAGGGGGGTGAAGTGAAGATGTGTTTGGTGGTGGCATCATGCTGGAGTTGGTGGAAATGGCGGAGGATGATCCTTTGAATGCGGAGGCTGGTGGGGTGATAAGTGAGGCCAAGGGGGACTCTATCATGTTTCTGGGAGGGAGGAGAAGGCGTGAGGGCGGATGCGTGGAGATGGTCCGGACATGGTTAAGGGTTTTGTCAACGACCGTAGGTGGAAAACCTCGGTTAAGGAAGAAGGAGGACGTGTCAGCGGAACTGTTTTTGAAGGTAGCATCATCAGAACAGATGGGACAGAGGCAAAGGAACTGAGAGAATGGGATGGAGTCCTTACAGGAAGCGGGGTGTGAGGAGCTGTAGTCGAGGTAGCTGTGGGAGTCGGTAGGCTTGTAATGGATATTGGTGGACAGTCTATCACCAGAAATTGAGACAAAGAGGTCAAGGAAGGGAAGGGAAGTGTCAGAGATGGACCACGTGAAAATGATGGAGGGGTGGAGATTGGAAGCAAAATTAATACATTTTTCCAGATCCTGACGAGAACATGAAGCAGTATTGAAGTAATCATCGATGTACTGGAGAAAGAGTTGTGGGAGGAGGCCAGAGTAGGACTGGAACAAGGAATGTTCCACATACACCATAAAGAGACAGGCATAGCTGGGGCCCATGCGGGTACCCATAGCCACACGTTTTATTTGGAGGAAGTGAGACGAGTTAAAGGAGAAATTGTTTAGTGTGAGAACAAGTTCAGCCAGATGGAGGAGAGGAGTGCTGGATGGGGATTGTTCGGGCCTCTGTTCGAGGAAGAAGCTAAGGGCCCTCAGACCATCCTGGTGGGGGATGGAGGTGTAGAGGGATTGGACATCCATGCTGAAGAGGAAGTGGTTGGGGCCAGGGAACTGGAAATTGTGGATGTGACATAAGGTGTCAGAGGAATCACGGATGTAGGTGGGAAGGGACTGGACAAGGGAGAGAGAAGGGAGTCAAGATAACGAGAAATGAGTTCCGTGGGGCAGGAAAAGGCTGACACGATCGGTCTACCGGGACAGTTCTGTTTGTGGATTTTGGGTAGAAGTTAGAAGCGGGCCATCCGAGGTTGGGCGACTATCAGGTTGGAAGCTGTGGGAGGAAGATCTCCAGAGGAGATGAGGTCAGTGACAGTCCTGGAAACAATGGCTTGATGTTCAGTGGTCATGGTCCAGGGAAAGGTAGGAAGAAGTGTCTGCAAGTTGACGCTCAGCCTCCACGAGGTAGAGGTCAGTGCGCCAGACAACAACAGCACCACCCTTGTCAGTGGGTTTGATGATAATGTTGGGGTTGGACCTGAGAGAACGGAGTGCAGTAAGTTCAGAGAGAGACAGATTAGAATGGGTTGGAGGAGCAGCGAAATTGAGATGACTAATGTCACGCCGACAGTTCTCAATCAAAAGATCAAGAGAAGGTAAGAATCCAGAGGGAGGGGTCCAGGTGGAGGGAGAATATTGGAGGTGGGTAAAAGGATCCGTTGAACCGGGTGAGGACTCCTGCCCAAAGAAGTGAGCACGGAGACGAAGGCGGCGGAAGAAGAGTTCAGCATCGTGCCGAGCCTGAAATTCATTGAGATGAGGGCCTAAGGGTATGAAGCTAAGTCCTTTGCTGAGCACTGAACATTCAGCATCAGAGAGGGGAAGGTCAGGGGGTATAGCGAATACACGGCTGGGGCTGGGATTGGAAAATGGGGTGGGGATGGAGGAACAGGCAGGGGTGGAGGGTCCTAGATGGGTGTTGGTGTCGATGAGTTGCTGGAGCTTGCATTACTTAGCACTTGAGAGAAAGAGAAAAGGTTCCTTGTTGAGGCGTCGGATGAGATGAAGAATAAACTGAAAATGGGGGCACGCGCAGCTTTCAAAAAGGATACGGCGATGCTGCTGGAGGGAGAGGTCGCGTGTGTTCATATGGTGGCGCATGGCACTGAGTGTGGATCTCAGAATGTGACAGGAACAGCAGTCTGAGAAACGTTTTTGTTGTTATCTTGACTCCCTTCTCTCTCCTCTTGTCATTCCATTCCCACCTACATCCGTGATTCCTTTGATACCTTAAGTCACATCAACAATTTTCAGTTCCCTGACCCCAACCACTTCCACTTCACCATGGACATCCAATCCCTCTACACCTCCATCCCCCACCAGAATGGTCAGAGGGCCCTTAGCTTCTTCCTCGAACAGAGGCCCGAACAATCCCCATCCAGCACTACTCTCCTCCGTCTGGCTGAGCTTGTTCTCACACTGAACAATTTCTCCTTTAACTCCTCTCACTTCCTCCAAATAAAAGGTGTGGCTATGGGTACCCCCATGGGCCCCAGCTATGCCTGTCTCTTTATGGTGTATGTGGAACATTCCTTGTTCCAGTCCTACTCCGGCCCCCTTCCACAACTCTTGCTCTAGTACATCGATGAATACTTCGATGCTGCTTCATGCTCTCGTCGGGACTTGGAAAAATGTATTAATTTTGCTTTCAATCTCCACCCCTCCATCATTTTCACATGGTCAATCTCTAACACTTTCATTCCCTTCCTTGATCTCTCTGTCTCAATCTCTGGTGATAGACTGTCCACCAATATCCATTACAAGCCTACCAACTCCCACAGCTACCTTGACTACAGCTCCTCACACTCCGCTTCCTTTAAGGACTCCATCCCATTCTCTCAGTTCCTTCGCCTCCGTCGCATCTATTCTGATGATGCTACCTTCAAAAACATTTCCTCTGACATGTCCTCCTTCTTACTTAACCGAGGTTTTCCACCTACGGTGGTTGACAGGGCCCTCAACCGTGTCCGGCCTATCTCCCGTGCATCCACCCTCACGCCTTCTCCTCCCTCACAAAAACATGATAGAGTCCCCCTTGTCCTCACTTATCACCCCACCAGCCTCCGCATTCAAAGGATCATCCTCCGCTATTTCCGCCAACTCCAGCATGATGCCAGCACCAAACACATCTTCCCTTCACCCCCCCCCGGCGGCATTCCGTGGGGATCATTCCCTCCGGGACACCCTGGTCCACTCCTCCATCACCCCCTACTCCTCAACCCCTACCTCTGGCGCCTCCCCATGCCCACGCAAAAGATACAACACCTCCCCCTTCACATCCTCTCTCCTCACCGTCCAAGGGCCCAAACACTCCTTTCAAGTGAAGCAACATTTCACTTGCATTTCCCCCAACTTAGTCTACTGCATTCATTGCTCCCAATGCGGTCTCTTCTACATTGGAGAGACCAAACGTAAACTGGGCGACCGCTTTGCACAACACCGCGGTCTGTCCGCAAGAATGACCCAAACCTCCCTGTCGCTTGCCATTTTAACACTCCACCCTGCTCTCTTACCCAAATGTCTGTCCTTGGCTTGCTGCATTGTTCCAGTGAAGCCCAACGCAAACTGGAGGAACAAAACCTCATCTTCCGACTAGGCACTTAACAGCCTTCTGGAATGAATATTGAGTTCAACAACTTTAGATCTTGAACTCCTTCCTCCATCCTCACCCCCTTTCCGTTTCCTCCCCCTTCCTTTTGTTTTTTTCCTATAATTTATATAGATTTTTCTTTTCCCACCTATTTCTATTATTTTTAAGTCTTTTATGCCCTGCTAGTCTTTCCACCCCACCCTCACTAGAGCTGTACCTTGTGTGTCCTACCATCCATTCTTAATTAGCCCATTCATTTAGATAATAGCACCACCTTCAACACTTCTGTGTTCTTTTGTTCTTTGTCTTTGACATCTTTTGATTCTCTGCTCCTATCACTGCTTGCTTGTCCCTACAACCACACCACCCCACCCTCCACTTCTCCCCCCCGCCCCTCCCCTTAAACCAGCTTACATTTCACCCCTCTCCTAATAATCATGCAGTTCTGTTGAAGGGCCATGAGGACTCGAAATGTCAACTCTTTTCTTCTCTGCCAATGCTGCCAGAACTGCTGAGTTTTTCCAGGTAATTCTGTTTTTGTTTTGGATTTCCAGCATCCGCAGTTCCTTGTTTTTATCGTGGGGTTCTCTTTCAGTTGTCCATTTGAGCTGACCTGCACCTCCGCCCACCCACTGATCACAGCCCCTAAAAAGCACATGATCTCACCCACCACAACTCATTTTACTTTTGATTTAGCAAATATGGTCTGGTTTCACTACTTTGTGCGCCCCCTTATCCTTTACCCTCCCCCATCTTTTACCTTCCTCCATCACTCATTTCCTTTCCCCCATCACAGTTGACCCCCAGGCATGACCTTCGACATCACAACCCTTTTCCTTCAGGGATGCCCAGGTGAACGTTCACATTCCCTTCCTTCCAAAAAGTCCCAAACGCATTGAAACTCTCCTTCCCACCCCCAGGGTCCATGTCTGCCCCCAGTTCCCCAACAACCACCCTCGCTGTCCCTTCTACAACTACCGTCAAACCCTCACCCACCTTACCACCTCACTCAGCCCTCGGTCATTCTCACCCTTCCTCTATATCACACCCACCCTCAGTTCACTCCCCAGGATTCAAACATAGACCTATCCGACCCTTCCCATGTATGTTCACCTGCACATCTCCCCCTCTGCATCCCTTCTCCCCTTCGCATCCCTTCCACCCTGAAGCCACTTCTGAACCCCTTCACCCCACCCCGGAACCTCTTTCCCACTTCGCACCTCTTCTCCTCTGGAACCCCTCCCACACCACCTGAACTATTCCCCCACACTTAGTCCCTCCCCTTCCTAACTCCTTCCTCCACCCTTACCTCTTCCACCACCCTTAGTTGCACCCTCCGACTGTTTCTTCCAGTCTTACCTATTCCACCAACCTCACTTCCTCCTCCAGACTCGCTTCTTTCTTCAGCCTTACTGCTACCCACTTCCTAACTCCTTCCTCCACTTTTACTGCTTCCTCCACCCTTAATCCCTCCCCTCTCCACACCCCTTCCTCCCCCCAGACACGTTCCCCTTTCTACACTCCTTCCCTTGCAACTTCCCTTACACCTACCTCCCCAGTTGCCATCTCCTCTTCCATTACGCCCTCCTCCCCTGTCCTCCCTCCCACCCACCCTCCCTCCTGACACCTTCATCCCCCCCTCCCAAACTCACCCCCTTGATGCCTCTTCCTCTCCCAGCCGATCCTCACCTTTCCTCTCCTACCCCCATGACCATCATCCATTGTGAGCATCAATGGTGACTATCCCAGTTCCATAATTTGCTTCGTGGTGGAGCCATGTCCATGAGAATTCACCCAGCATGCCACGGATGTTCCTCCAGTGTGCCACTGCTGTCGGGCTCCAGCATCTTCTACTCCTCTTTTCTCCACAATGTGAATAAAGCCCTGGCGGGTAAGTCCCAACTTCTGCATATCACACTTGTCAAGACGTGTTCTACACTGGCGTTGCTTCCCACCAATGTGGGAGGGCAATCCAGCGGTGGGGGATGGTAGGGGAGAATTCTGGCTGACAGGCCTAATAATGATGCACTGAGGTTCCCGATGTTTGATGGCAGAGGACAGGGCCAGCCATCGGCAGACTGAGCGGACAATCTCAAACTGGTTTCACGCTGTTATGAAACTGATTGCGCTACATTGTTCGCTCACGCCACCAAACACAGCCGACACTAGCGGGCAGGGAAAATTCCAGGCATTGTGGCAGCTTGAATACAAAATTGATTAAAGGACTGAAAGCAGAGATTAGTGACCTGATTGGTTATTTTTCTAACTAAACATGTATACGGTGGTGTTTTTCAGGGATTAGTATTGCAACCACTGTTTTTTTTATATTGATGGCCTAGATTTGGGTATAGAGGATATAATTTCAAAATTTGTAATGAATAAAAAACTCAAAAATGCAGGAAACAGTGAAGTGGATAGTAATGGACTTTGAGAGTTGATGAAATAGACAGACACATGGAATATTGAATTTAATGTGGAGAAGTGTGAAGTAATATATTTTGGTAACAAGAAGGAAAGAGGCAATATGGACTAAGTAGCACAATTTTAAAGAGTGTACAGGAACAAAGAGACCTAAGGGAGTACGTACACAAATTTTTCAAGGTCAAGTTGAGATTTTTTAAAATTTCATTTACGGGATGTGGGTTTTGCTGGCTGGGCCAGCATTTATTGCCCATCCCTAGTTGCCCTTGAGAAAGTGGTAGTGAGCTGCCTTCTTGAACCACTGCTCCCATGTGGTGTAGGTATACCCACAATGCTGTAAGGGAAGGAGTTCCAGGGTTTTAACCCAGCAACAGTGAAGGAACGGTGATATATTTCCAAGTCGGGATAGTAAGTGGCTTAGAAGGGAAATTCCAGGTGTGTATGCTGCCATTGTCCTTCTAGATGGTGGCGGTCATGGGTTGGAAGGTACTATCTAAGGAGTTTTGGTGAGTTCCTGTATTGCATCTTGTAGATGGTGCACACTGCTGTTACCGTGCATCGGTGGTGGAGGGAGTGAATGTTTGTGCCTATTAAAAAAGTATGTGCAATCCTTGATTCATGGAGGAATACAGTACCAAAGCATAGAAGTAATACTAAACCTCAGCTGGATTAGTTTTCAATTCTATACACCACACTTTAGGTAGGTTGTTAAGACCTTGGAGAGGATGCTTAAGAGATTGACTAGAATTGTGCAAAGGATTAGGGACTTCAATTATATTGAGAGACTGGAGAAGCTAGAGTTGTTCTCAGAATAGAGAAGGTTAAGAGGAAATTTGCTAGGGGTGTTCAAAATCATGAAGTGGTTGTTAAAGTAAATAAGGAAAAACATTTCCTTGTGGCATAATGGTTGGTAACCAAAGAAGACAGAGTTAAGGTGATTGGCAAAAGATCCAGATGCGACATTAAAAAACATTGTTTAACTTGGCAAATGTTATGATCTGAACTGCCCAAAGAGGTGGTGGAAGACTATTAAACAGTAATATTCAAAATACTTGAGGGGATAAACTGGAGTATGAGGAAAGAGTAGATAAGAGGAATTAATTCAATGGCTCCATCAAAATGTTTGCACTGGCACAAAGGACTTCCATGCTATTCTGTGATTTAATGGGAGCATTTTAATCACATAAAATGGGCAGGCATGATTTGAGCGATAAGTGTATGTCTTAGAAATCAGATTTTCAACACAATCCCACCTCCAGTCGACTTTAAAGGGTGGGGGGGTGGCAGGGTGGGCGGGGGTAGTGGGTGGCAGGGTTGGCGGGGGGTGGGTGTGTGAGGTTGGTGGTGGGGGGGAGCAACCAAACCTCTATGGAGGTGGAGACAAAAACAAAAATTGCTGGAAAAACTCAGCAGGTCTGACAGCATCTGTGGAGAGAAAGACAGAGTTAACGCTTTGACTCCGTATGACTCTTCTTCAGAACTGAAATTTTTGTTGTTGTCGTTGTCGTAATTTTTGTTTTTGTTTCAGATTTCCAGCATCTGCAATATTTTGCTTTTATCTATGGAGGCAGATTGACTCCTTAAAAAGAAACATAAGAATATAAGAAATAGGAGTAGGCCATAAGGTTGCTCAAGTCTGCCCTACGATTTAATAAGATCACGGCTTATCCTCAACTTCAACTCCTCTTTCCTAACCAATCCCAATATCTCTTGATTCCCTTAAAAGGCCAAGGCCTGAATTTTTCAGATGGCGGAGTCTCGCTTCCCACCATCCGAAGAATCGATGGGTACCACATCCCCACCGACTCTTGAGTTCCCTGCAGCCATTTCACACTCAAATGAGCATTAAGTGGCTGCAGGCGGGGCTTCCACCCCTCACTCAGGAAAAAATCCTGCCTTAGAGAGCAGCCGGCCAATCAGACAGTGCTGCAGTGGACAGAAGAAGAAATGCAAGAAGATGTTGGAGCCTAAGTCCAGGCACCAGAGGCCCTGGTAAGCTCAAGGGGTCCCTGGCAGAGAGGGTAGGGTAGGCCTTGAGAGGAGACGTGAATGGGCCATTTGGGGTGTTGGGGGAGAGGTGGGTGGAGAGTGAGATCCAGAGGCTACTGGACTTTAGGGTGGGTGGGGATGGCCACCCAACTTCAGAAAGGGACTTCTGATGGAGGAGCCCCCCAGCCCTCCCCTTCCCACCCAAGATGTAACTGTTCTTTTCTGAGCTTCCCCCATGGAAGATCAATCCTCCTGCCAACCTAAAAATTGAGGCTGGGTGGGAAAAAATAGCCCTTAATTGGCCAATAATTGGCAACTTAAGGGCCTCAAATGGGGCAAGGATGGGCTTCCCCTCTAAGGCCTTGCCCGCCCCAGTGTAAAATTGCTGTGTGGTTGGGGCAGCAGGAGCCCAGAAGGAATCCCGTCCCTTCAATTTCATGCTCCGCACCTCCGCCTAAAAACCTGCCAATGGCGGAGTGTAAAATTCTGGCCCAAACATCCTCCCACCAACATGCTCCTAATCCTCCCCACCCCAAACCTTCAATAGCCTCTCCTAGGCCTGTGTTTCCATAGAGATAAAAACAAAAAACTGCGGATGCTGGAAATCTAAAACAAAAACAGAATTACCTGGAAAAACTCAGCAGGTCTGGCAACATCGGCGGAGAAGAAAAGAGTTAACGTTTTGAGTCCTCATGACCCTTCCACAGAATCGTTCTCTGCCCCCACCACCTCTCAGGGCACAGACCTCCACTGACCTGCCCCATCTTATTGGAAGGCAAGCCCATCAATCAGGCTAGCTTCAGGGCCAGGAACAGCAATGATGGCACAGAAATACAGTGGAGTTAAATTCCGCAACATTTGGAGGAAACACAGACTTCAAGGCCCCCGTTCCCTTCCCTTATCCATAACCACATCCTTAATCCAGGCAGGCCAAGTAAGTTAAAATCCAGGCCGATGATTCCAGATAACAAAGAGCCCATGTGGGTCTGTGCTTTGTTCACATCTCAAAAAAAAGTCTGTAGATAATAAGAGAATGGAACATTTGGATACTTGCAAGATTTTCTGGGATTCGCAATGATACCTGAAAGCAAATATGGGGATTCTGAGAGGATCGAATAAATGACAGCATAGAGGAAGTTATTCGGACCATTCAGTGATAGAAGAGTATTCAATATCTGAACATGTGATTTGTGTATCGTGTTTTCCAACGATCTAATGATATAGCATGAAGTTATACACCCGAGGGGAACCCAGGTTTGATTCCTGGTCAGTGGTTGGTTGAGTTGAATTACATTTGATCTCATTGCAACTGGTTTCAGGAGTTGGGATAGGGAAAAATCAAATAACAAATTTCCAAAACGCATGACTAACTCTTTGTAAAATTCTTGTGGACTAGCCTAGTGAAAGGAATCATTTGACTGAATGGCCCTTATGGGATAATATTAAAACTGCTAAAACAACACTAATCCAGAAACAAAATAGTGAGTCTAAGAGGCACTACAAATAATCTGGGAAACCACTTAATCAATTGTAGATCATTCTTTTGAAATGTTGAAACAGAGATAGAAATGCTTGGATATATCTGGTGGTGTACTCAAATGAGTTATATCTGGTGGTGTGCTCAGTATGGGTCTGCAATATGGCAGATATTCAAGATAGCTGTGTAGCTTGTAGAAAACACTTCCATCTTGAGACAAGCAAGATTTTTCCAACATGTGATTAATATTCTTTTTAAAGTAACTGGCTACTGTTGACCATTGCTAATTCAAAAGAATATGCTATAATATATTATCTATAGCAGACTTCATTGCAGTCATTCAGGAGTTGAAAAAGTCATTACAATCAAGTGGATTTATGAATCCAGTGCCCTGTGATTTAGCTCAATTCACTGATGGATATCCTGTTGATGCTGAAGTGATCTTTCCTTGAAAGTTTGTTTCATGTGATTCTGTTTTCATATACCTGCTATGTGCATTACTAAGGACCCGTAATAGATTTATTCCTATCCTTCTTCAACACACGTTTCAACCATGATACAAAAGAAAATATGGCAGTTGCTGGAAATCTGAAATAAAAGCAGAGCGCTGGAAATACTCTGTGGAAAGAAATAGAGTTAACATTTCAGGCTGATGACCTTTCATCAGTCTACTCCTCTATGATTTCCCCACTTCGGTGGAAATAGTACCAATATATAAAATCTTACCTCATAACTGGTTTCCCATCTCTGGCAGCATTCTGGTAAATCTAAATTGTACCCCACCGTGGCTTTAAAATCATCCCTATAATGAGGTTTGCAAAACTGGACATAGTAATCCAACTGTAATCTGCTGCTGCTGCTTGTAGCTACTCCTGCCAGGAGACCTGGTATGTCAGACTCATCTGCCTTGCACCATCCTCACATACCCACTGTAGATCACCTGCAACCGCTCTGTGACATCCATCATTCAACTATCTAGGTGAAGCCCTCTTTCTGCTGCCATCCACTTTGCCATCGAGAAAAGATCTCTGTAAGCTTTTCAGTTCTGATCAATGGTCAAAATACTGACATTGGACGGAATCGTCACAGAGTTGCACTAACTGGGTAGTAGGCGGGAGAAATGACATTTTACCCGTTGGCCACAATGGTGGGTTTTCACACCGTATTGCCCCCTTCCCCCTCATAAATTATGCAGTCATGGGAGACACATCGGATCGCTGATGGCATGCCTCCAATTGGCCTGCCATGCTGCTTCCCCACACGGGGCGCCATATTTAAACTACAGCTGAGCGCACACTTCTAAATGCTAGCAGCCCAAGACTGCTGTGCTGAAGACATGGCCCCAGGAAGCAGGAAGATTGCAGCCCCCCGATTCAGTGACACATCCCTGGGACACCTTCTTGACACCACAGAGGCTTGCCGCAAAGTCTTCTACCCCTACTCTGGCTACAGGAGGCCTATCAGCCTCACCACTCTTGGAAGGTGGTGGCAGAGGTGCTCAGTGCCAACGCTGCACAGAAGAGGTCAGCCATCCAGTGCAGAAAACAGATGAATGACCTCATCCGTGCTGCCAGGGTAATCAACAATCTCATCAATCTCAACTCACCCACTCACAGGCCCGTCACACATTCATTGGCATCTCATTCACTGCCAGCTCGGGGGACATCACTCTCACATTTCCATCTGGCCTCATCTCCTCTGGAGATTGCCTCCTCATCCCATCCATGGCTCCACTCAGCACACGCAAGTCTGGCATCCTTCTCATTTGGCCCGGCATGCACCTTGTTCACACTCTCCCCATCCGTCTTGATGAAGGTCAAGATTCCGCGCAATTGTTGGGAGAGGTCCCAGACCTGGGAGTGGAGTGCCGGACATCAAGGTCCTCAATCCATTTGAGAGTCGTGCATTGGAGCAGGCCGGAGAGGATGTCGACCATTCCTGCAGCGATGGTGAGGTCAGCAGCGAACATCCACGTGAAAATCCTGCACCCTCTCTCAACCCTACTCTGGGTCCATCGTTGTGTGTTCAACATGGCTGCCCAGTACTAATAATCTCCAATTTCTCTCCTAGACACATCTGTCATGTCACCCTCAGGCAACTTTGAGTCTGACCCCAGTGTCGAGAGCACCTCGGGGGAGGACCCTGAGGACAGCAGCATTGAAGACCCATCACAGCGCTCACCCACACCCCCTACCAGCACAGCGACACACACCTCAGTAGGACCTAGATGTAGTGTAGCCTTGGGAGCACAGTCTGATGAACACACCACACAATCTGTTCCACAGCAGGCAGCCTTGGTCACTGGCACTTGGAGGATTGCTGGAGACCAGAAATCTGCTGAGTCCGAGTCAGATGTTGAGCCTCTGGACTCGGTCTCCAATTAGTCGTTGGAGCTGTAAAGATAATCACGGGAACATCAGAAAGGGATGCCTGGTACACTCCTCAGATTGTAAGGGACAATGGAGGAGTCTGTCCACCTTCAGTCCAAGTGATAGCACCAGCATGCCAATGCATCGAGGTCAACACTGGCAGAATGCCAGCTGCCATGGTCCAGGGCATCGGTCCTGCACTGCTGCCCTGGCTGATCTCCATTGCTGATGCCATTGTTAGCCTCCAACACCGTCAATGCGAGAGGGCTGCGAGGCAGCTTGATCTCATTCCATCTACCCCTTCCCTCAAGGAGTCAGCCACGTGTCATTGGGCACCCACAGGGATGAGGATTAGTAGGTGCACACCCATCTATCCAGGTGACTCCGGGAACATCTGGCCGATCCAAATCTCCCCTTCCTGTGACTCCCACAGCTCCAGCTCCACAGGCCAAGGAGGGCGCAGCTGGCCCATAGCAGGACACCCAAAGCAGGCCGGGGCCCTCCAGGTCTCGTCCCTCCAGAGGACGCTCACAGCCAGGGTATAGCAGTCAGCAGGCTGCCTCCATCACCACTGTGGATGTCGGGGGAGCACCAAGGCATAGTAGCAGGGTTAGGAAGGTTAAGAAGATATAGTTGTACAACCTGGGCAGGGGAGTTAATCACTTGTACATAATGTCCACTATTATAAATAAACTCTAAATAATGTCTCCTTTCCTATGGGTCCTTGATATGATGAGTAGTGTTCATGTCACTCAGTTGTGGAATCTTGGTTCCTGCACAAGATCAAGGCAAGTGTCTCAATCCAGGGCCTCTTCCCTGTTCAAAGTGTAACCTTCAGACCAAAGTAATGGTCCAGTTTCACACTCACTGAACACATTAGTGATGTCTGCACCTCAATGACACATGTCATTGCTGCCAGAGTATCATGAGCAGGCGTCACAGAGTTCTTCATTCTCTCTGTGTGCTCTCAGCACATTTAAAGGTGGGGCTGGCCCCCATCTCTTCAGCATCTGTGACCGATGATGCTGTGTTCCTGAAGGGATTAGGTGCTGACGGTTGACAAAGGATCAGGTGCATTTAAAGTTTCACGGCTGCGCCTCTATGTTATGAGCCTGAACTCTGAGGGTATGTGCGCTGCCATCACCTACACAGGAGTCAAACGTTCACAGATGCAAGGTGAGGATGTCAGGACTGTCCTCACTGCATCTCCTCATCATCCTCTATGAATCTTCTGACTCTGAGTGCCTCCAGAGCGTGCCTGCCACATCTGGCCGGTGCGATGGCCTCATCAATTTCATCTTCGCCTACAAGGACTCATCATCGTTATCCCCTTCGACATCCTCCTATTGGGAGGAAACATGCAGCTCTCCTATCTCCTCCTCAGCCATTTCCTTCCCTCGTTTCAACACCAGGTTGTGTACCGCGCAGCATGCTACGAAGATGCATGACCTCATTTTCAAAATGCCGATCGTTTGCTCCACAAAGTCTGGGACTGGACGATTCCACCCATTGTCACTTTTTAAGAGTTCTTTTTGTTCTTGCAATTTCAAAGAATCTCATCATTTGTCTTGTGGTCTGTATATGGAATCTGATAGCATAAGTTTATCATCCACATTTCAAATCCATCTACTTCTTTCCACAGATCTTTATTTATTGTCCAGGTTTCTGAGGCCTGCAGGAAAGCGGAGAGGATGTAGCATTTTATGGGCTCTTTTCCTTGTTACAAGCTTGAGGTTTCTTGTTGTTAACTCATCCTTCATCTTCATAAAATTACATCTGGCTGTCTCTATCCTTCTTCCAATACCTGCATCACATCTATCATCTTCTGTTATCATTTGTCCTAAATAGACAAACTTATCTGTTTGTTCCAGTGTGACACCATCCACTTCAATCTTCACTCTAATTTCTTCTAACGTATCCCTTCTAACTCCCATTGTTTTTGTCTTTTAGGTGTTCAAACTCAATCCACATTCTAAACTTCTAGATTTTGCTTGATCTACGATATTTTGTAGGGTTGCTTCTGATTCTGCAAGTAGCACTGTATCATCAGCATGCCACCAGTTTCTTATGTTCTTGCCTCCAATTTTTACCTCTGGAAGTGCATCTAATTGTCTAAATTATTTTTCTGTGTACAGACTGAATAATTTTGGTGACAGTACACAGCCTTGTTGTACTCATCTCTTCACTTCAAACTGGGACTTAACCAATGTTTTATACAAAATTATCATTATTTCTTTACCCTTGTACGCTATAACCCTATTTATAAATCCAGAAAGGAAAACCAGTAAAGCTTGGGAATGGCTGGTACTCGTCCAAACTGGAGTTCCATTTTAAGATATACAGGACGAGTCATTTCCCAAGGTTTACTGTTTTTTCCTTCTGGGAAGGTCTTTTTAAGGCCTTACCTAACTTCATGTGCATTTTCGAGAGATGAAATATTGAATGCCGAGGAGTCTCAGCACATCCAAACCATTCCCCATCTTTCCACTGAGCATATCCTCCCAATTATCTGTTTTTCTTCCTAAAGTGCAATATCTCACATTTCTCAAATTAAACTGCATCAGCCATCTTGCTGCCCATTCAGCTAAGCTGTTTATTTCTTCTAATTCTTTTGTGGTCTTCCTCAACATTTGCAGAACCTCTATTTCTGTGTTGTCAGCAAATTTCAAAGTTACACTTCCTATGCCCCAATCCAATTCATCAACATAAATCTGGAACAAAATTGGACTTAACTGGGCCAGCCATATAAATACTGTGGCTACAAGGACAGGTCAGAGGCTGGACATTCTACAGTCAGTAACTCACCTCCTGACTCCCAAAATTCTGCCCACCATCTACAAGACACAAGTCCAAGAGCGTGATGGGTGTAAAAAAATTGGTTTCCCGATGGTGAGAAATAATAATGGCATAAAAACAAAAAAACTGTGGATGCTGGAAATCCAAAACAAAAACAGAATTACCTGGAAAAACTCAGCAGGTCTGGCAGCATCGGCGGAGAAGAAAAGAGTTGACGTTTCGAGTCCTCATGACCCTTCGACAGAACTTGAGTTCGAGTCCAGGAAAGAGCTGAAATATAAGCTGGTTTAAGGTGTGTGTGTGGGGGGCGGAGAGATAGAGAGACAGAGAGGTGGAGGGGGGGGGGTGTGGTTGTAGGGACAAACAAGCAGTGATAGAAGCAGATCATCAAAAGATGTCAACGACAATAGTAGTGAGGACTCGAAACGTCAACTCTTTTCTTCTCCGCCGATGCTGCCAGACCTGCTGAGTTTTTCCAGGTAATTCTGTTTTTGTTTTGGATTTCCAGCATCCGCAGTTTTTTTGTTTTTATCCTAGTACAATAGAACACATAGGTGTTAAAGTTAAAGTTGGTGATATTATCTAAACTAATGTGCTAATTAAGAATGGATGGTAGGGCACTCAAGGTATAGCTCTAGTGGGTTTTTTTTTTTAATGGCAACTTGCGGTCCTGACTGTATTGGTGGGTTAATGGTTGGTTGCCTTTCCCACTGAAACCTGTCGGGAACCAAATTTGCACCTCGTGCATGCTATTTAAAATGCCAACAGACTGGAATCGCTCCCACCAGCAGGAATTCAAGCCGTCCGATTCATGACCGGACAAACCGACATGCACGTGGCAAGAGAGTTAAAAGCACTTACCCGAGAAGCTACAGCCTGGAGCACTGACGGACCACATGACCTCAGGTATGGTGCGCTCCAAGGAAACAACCGGGGGATTGCTTGAAGGCACGGCGTGGGGGCGGGATGGGTGGTCAGAACACACGGGGTGGTGGGGTTTGCTGGGAGTCATGGTTGGGCTGGGGGGGGGGGATCGAATCAACGGGGTTGGGGCAAGAAGACACTGGGGAGGTGTGACCAAGAAGGCTTGGTGGGAGGGTGCTGGGGGCATTTGTTTAGAGGGAGGGGTCAGTGCTGTCGATGCTGGAATCCTGGGGGGATGCGAACTGTGGGTACTGGTGGTAAGAGGGCACTGTGATTATCAAAGGGGGCAGTGGGACGCAGTACGGTGAGAAGGTGAAGGTCCGGGTGTGGTGGGAGTAGTTCTTGTTGGAGGGGGGTGTCATTCATAAGGATTAAGAAATAAGAATTTTCATATGGATCTGGGGAGTAGACGGGGTCAAGGTGGGCATGGGGACCGTGACAGTTGTGGGCTCAGTGGGATTTGCAGTTGCCTCCCTACCAGCAGACCACATGGACTGCAGTAGGGCAATGAGGCAGCATCCCAGCACCTTGTCAAGGGCTCTTAGGGATGGGCAACACAGATGCTGGCCTTGCCAATGATACCCATGTCCCATGCCAGTTTCAGAAGAGTGTTTAATTTAGTTTAAAGAGTAGAAGGTTCAATTGCCCTGGTGACGTGGATTAAATCATTCATCCATTTCCTGCCCAGCAGGGTGATCCTCTGCACCCCTCTGGCATTGACCACCCTGGTGACCTCCTCCCAGATTAGTGTGGTGAGTCAGGTGAACCTCCTGCTCCCAACTCTGGGAAAAATGACGAACCTCCTGTCCTGCATGGCTCAGAGGAGAGTCTCCAGGGAGGTATCGCTGAAGTGTGGGGCCAGTGTTTGGTGCCTTCTTGAGGCCATCCTGATGCTGTGAAATTCTGGGGGCATTGAATCATGATGGCAGGGGCATGACGTCCTGCCTGCCCTGCCACGAGACACATCATGAACTGTGCACATGCATAATTAGTTTGGTGAGGAGCGCACAATTGTGCGTAATGGCCCGCCCTGCTCATTGGCGAGGAACATTCCGGGTTCTCACTCCCGCCATGGAACTTATGGTGGGAGGGAAGAATTCCAGCTTATAAGTGTTAGTGCAAAACGTACATTGCATATTTACATAACTTAATTGATGCTTCCTTTTATGCTCCTAACTTCTACTTTTCATGGTAGTCATTTAATAAAGAGCAATTGTACATGTATCTTGCAGTTTCATGTCATATTCCAATGTAAAATGTATGTTTTCAATTTAGTTGCTTTTAGATCATTTCTAATTGTTTTTATGCTATAATTGTAAGTGGTCAAAATTTGTTCTGTTGTTTCATGGCTGTAAAGTGCAGAATCAAAAGTGATGTTACTATGTGATCTACTTTCCATTAGTGCTGATTTCAAGACTAATGAGCCAGTTCAAGAAGTCTCATTTGTGTTCCTAATAGGGAAATGTGCTGAGCAAATAAATGCGTTAGAAATATTGCCCTTAGATCTCTGAAGACGACAAATCTGTGGAGAAAAGCCATTTCTTATTAGTGTTCTAATAATTAGCAGATGATTTCATCAGGTTCCAATGAGCAATATTGTTCATTCCTATGTTGCTCAGCAGACATTGTTTTTCCCAATCTCTTTTTATGCAGATCATATAAGACATTCTCCTGCACTCTCGCCTATGACAGTTCCTGCTTCTGGCAATTCTGAATTGAAAATGACATCAAAGCAATAACATGAATTCTGCTCCAACCTAGCAACCACATCAAAGTAAGCTTCACATTTTTTGAGGGCAACGATCTGTTAAACTGCATCTTAAGACACTTTATTTGAGTATGTAATAACTATATTTTCCCAACTGCTGACCCCCAACAGTACACTGACTGTGGTGAGCATGGAACACAAAATGGGTATCAAATGCAGGAAAAGAAGCTTGGTAGGTGGTCAGTAAATAGTCCAAGGTACTTGATGCTATCCATTCTTGTCTCCTCCCTGCACCTTCTCAATAGCTATGTGGATAACTTATAACATAATTTGCTAGGACTTTTCATCTCTTATGCTGAAGCTGATGGAAAATGTATTTTAAATGAGGGTAAGAAATATTTATTTTTAAATGAAGTGCTGCCCAGTATGTTTTAAGGACCTTAGGGCATGTATTAACCCATTAACTATTTCTTGCTTAGCAAATTCCAATATGTCTTCATTAGGCATTTCATTGCTAACAAAGAAATCTCACCTTTCCTCCCCTGCACCAAAAATTTTTGTATTTTCATCCATTGCCATTGTTTCTCTTTCTTCATCTATCAATTAGAAAAAAGTCACCCTGCTCCCTCGATGAAAGGAAGGTAAGCCCAAGGCTTCTGCCAATAGTGCTCTATAACTGGCTACCAGTTTTTCTTCCAGTTTTCCATCTCTCTTGCTAAAATGTTTTCATTGGATGTCTCCCCAACACCTGTGCTGAAGTGCTTAGAGATTGCAGACACAGATCAGCTTTCCTTCACTTTGTAGCACGTTATCTACTTTAGGTTCGAGAACCTAATTTGAATCACTTCAGAACTATTTGTGATGTGCTTTTGGAAACAGTAAGTAGCAGAATTCATACTGATTCTAACTGTAGCATGCCAATAAATTCTTTAAACAAAGGTACGAATTAGCAATTTTAATGTATGCTGCATTATGAAAAACGTCTGATGGACAGATAAAGCTCTTGACGAGAGGCAAACAAGCCTATGCAACTCATCCGTGTTATTTTAGCTAACAATGTACTCTACCTAGGTACATGGGTTTGGACAAGTGTGACAGCTGTAGACAACTGTAGGCAAACATTATTAGCATTTTCATTGTAAAATATCACCACAAAAATATTGTGTAGAGAAACAAAACCAACAAAGTGTGTGACTTTGCTAATTTGTGATAATGATCAAACTGCAATTTAGAATAAAGATACTTTTATGCATTTAATTTTTCAGACAAAACCAAAATATTTATGCAATGTTAGGCTGATTGATCAAGTTGTTACATTTTCATCTCTAGTGTAATTGCAACCTCTTTTTCATTGCATTTGAAAAACAAGCACTGACTGAAGATAGCTTTAGGCTCCACTGACACTTGAGCATGACCGGAAATAAAGCTACACTTTGCCTGAGACTTGAAAGACATATTAATCCAGCTGAATGAATTTAGAATTAGTCATCCACGTGTATAGGCTTCCCAGCAAAGGAGTAAGGGATTATTTCTAAATTCACCTAAAACTGGGGTCTCAATTTACAATATAAGATTTGGGACCAGTTTTCACTTTCCTATTGCCCCTCTGCAATTAACTATCACTGCACAGGGGTGGCTACTTGACTTTTACAATTCTTGCATGTTGACAACACAGGTACCCAGGGTAAGGGGTGAGGTCAATATGATTGCATTAATCCAAATGCACAAAAAGAACAACTCCCTAAAGAGTTACTACCAAATAACCCTTACTTCACCTAGAAGCAAATGGAGAGCAATGAGTGGAATAGCCACAATAGTAAAAGGGCAGGATGCTCATGTTGCAGACATGTTAAAAACCTTATTCAATACACAAAAGATGGCTTTGATACTTGCAAAATTCCAGTTTAAAATTAGGGGGATACGTGTGTAGCTGAATCTGAACTTTACTGAAATTGGCCGGAATTATGAGAATAGCAAGATGGCCAGGTCACTGCTCCAGAATGAATGATGAAGAATGTTGGTGGCATACACAATCGAATGGATTGTCCTCACCTCAAAGCTAGCACTCCTGCTGCTTAATGTCTGTAGAAATGACCAACCAGAATCCTCTGATGTACAATGATGGTCTGTGTTTCACCACCTAATTGGAAGGTTTTAAGATATTCAATACTCTCCCTCTGTGTACTTGTAGCATACTATTGCACATGATCCCTTACTGACAACCCTTATAGGACACAAGCATGCATGCTCCATTCAAACCACTATCAGGCCATTAAGAAGCTCATATAACATGGAATGGTACAATCTTTAAGCATTTTAATGCTCAGGTGTACCTTGGGGTCATATTGGGCTGAATGCTGACACTCAAAGAACGCATGATAAAAGGGAACTCCACGAACTGGTCAATACGAAATGGGGAACTGACCACAAAACATTCCAAGAAACCAGTTTGCCCTGAATTATTTAATTGTGGATTAATTGTGGTCACACTTGAACCATGTACACCTAATTTATACTGAACTCAATCAATCTTTTCGATTATGTTGAAGCCAACTCCCACACAGCTGCTATTACTGCTTCACAGTGCTGGCATTACAACTCCCACACAGCTGCTATTACTGCCTCACAGTGCTGGCATTACAAGTCCCACACAGCTGCTTTTACGGCCTCACAGTGCTGGCATTACAACTCCCACACATCTGCTATTACTGCCTCACAGTGCTGGCATTACAACTCCCACACAGCTGCTATTACTGCCTCACAGTGTTGACATTACAACTGGTGAGGCAGGAGGCCTTCAATAAAAAGGACACATTTCACTACCCACGAGGCTGAAGTTCAGAAAGTGCTTTGTTTCAGAAAATCTTGGTGGAAGGCTACAGTGTTACAAAATGGCATAAAGTACCCCTGATCTTTTAGAACCTTCCAGGGATTGACCTTGAACAAAAATTTTGGTGCACACTCATTTCAGCAAGAGCTGCGTTGGCAAGGATGGGTTACAATATGGCCAAGTGAAAGCTGAGAAATGACCTTAGATATTAATAGAGACCCAAAGCAAACACATGAACACTGCCTAATGCAGTGACCTTGTCAACATCATGTACTCTCAAGGTACTATTTGAGATAAATGATCTCATTGGATACTAACCAGAGTTTTAGAGTGACAAGTTATGATGTGCTAGGAGAATTCAACACATTCATTTCAATCATCTGTCCTGACATTGAACTTAGTCGAACCTCAGAAGACCATCTTCTACTGCACTAGTGTAAGGTTTTCCATTTTTCGCCTTAATCCTGCATTGGCATCCCTGAGTATGATTTGCAATTAATGCTGGTGCCCATGACTAATTAGGAATGGGTTGAAACTCCCTAAACTTAGATTTAGTTAGTAGAAGAAACTTTCATGCCTACAGTCTGGACTATATTTTAGGCCAAGTCCCAGAAGTGGGAAATCAATGTCTAATCTACAGCACACCCAAACACCTTGTACCCATTAAATAAAGAATTGTCCTTTCTTTCACCCAGTATGTATTGTGTTCTGATGTTGTCATCATTAATCAGCATGCCTCATTCTCCACAATGATTTCAATTAACAACAAGAACAACCTGCACAACCTTCTTTAAAGAATCAAGATGCATAAATCACATTTACGTGCAATGTTCAGCAAGTGGAAGAACAAACAATTGTAACAATGTGAGGTGCAAGTTCACTTGGGGCTGGATTTTATGGTCTCCCCACCAACATGTTTGAAGTAAAATAAAAAGGTTCAACTACCTTCCTGCCCACCCTCCAAACTGTCTCCCATACGATGGTGGGCAGGGAAGGTGTTAGGTAACTGCCCGCCCTTGGGTCAATTCAACAGCTAAGTGGAAAAAGTCATATAGCATGTAGTAATGAAATATTTTAAGAAGCAAATGGTGGCCATAATAGAAGAGTTGTAAGGTTATTTAGGAGAAATGAATTAATGACCTTATTCTCTGTTATGACTAATATAAAAAGGCAGAAGCCCATTATTGTCATCTCCACTTCTCTTCGGCTCGGAAGAAAGGCCATACGGACTCGAAGCGTTGACTCTGTTTCTCTCTCTATGGATGCTGCTAGACCTGCTGAGTTTTTCTAGCATTTTCTGTCCTTGTCCCAATATTCTCTTGTTTAAATAATAAAGTAAATGGACAGATTGATTCGGCAGTTGCACAGTCACCATAAATCAGTGGTGTTGAAGGGGTGTTTGAGGGAATTCAAAAGACAAAAATGGATGACCAACCTCAGCTGTCAATCTAGTGGCATGGTCTAGTTAATCCTACATGGACATGTCAGAGAGCTGAGAAGAATCTCTAATATCTCAGAGAAATGTTTAAGAATTTCTCTTTTCTGATTTAATGCTTTCTTTTATCTACCATGGGGCCATATGATATTAGTTATATGTGAATCTGTGCAGAGACCCAATTAACAACAAAAGCAGCTAAAGATTTTAGTGCAAGATTTCAAAAGAATATGTGCAACACCTAAATTTAGTTTTTGAGTTTTAATCATTTCACATTTATTCAAAGGAGTCTGCAATTATGGCCAGGATTTAACAGTCCCACCGAACTGAATAGAAGTTCAAATGACTTGCCACCTCCACCGGTGGGAGAGGGGCTGCAGCAGGGCCATAAAATCCTGGCCTATAATCTAAAACTACTATAAAGGGTCTTTTTATAGGCTTTCCGGCTGGGCGTTTTACCTTCCAATTCATCATTGCAATTTGAATGTTTACAGGTTCCAATATTATGCTATAATAATTAGTAAACTAGTCATTTTCCATGCATCCATCAGTATGTTCCAATACTGTCACTGAAACTACTGTTCTGGTCCTTTCCAGTTCTGACAGTCATCCCAGAGGTCTCTTCAGAACCTTTAAGATGCTGTCAAGCACATCAAATTGATACAGTGCTACAAGGTGACTAGAATAGAAATTAGTGTGGAAACACAAGGAAATCCTTTGAAAAAAATGGCAAATCTGGTTTTTATCATTAACTGTGTAATTTTACCCAGGGATTTGAAGATCAACATGACTTGACACTGACAAAGTAATAGCTTGTTTGGTATATTTTATCAGCAGGTAAGAAGTACACTACTAAAAACAATGCATTACCGAAAGGAATGTTGTCACCTCAGTAATGTATCTTGAAATACATGTTAGCATGTGTACATACAGCTGAGTAAAGCAATGGCATATCCTGCAACCTATCATAATAGTTACCATAAATTTTTATTTGTTATATATGTATAGTTCCAGTCAATGTAGAATCATAACAGGAAAGCAATATTATAAGAAGAATAGACATAATTTTAGATGTGTGTTACATTCTTCAGGATGAAGGATGCCTGGGCAGTGGAATGCGTTTTCTCAGCACTGGGTGGAATTTTTCCAGAATTGCACTAAGTGCAGTAGCGGGTGGGTAAAGTGGAGTCCCACCTGCCGACAAAAATGGCGGGTTTTCACGCTGTATTATCCCGAGCCCGCTTCTTTATATGCTCACTCCCGTGAAACATGCTGTTTCCATGGCGGGCGGACTCTCATTAGTCCGCTCCTCTTCAACTGTTACATCACACCGGCTGACATCTTTAAAAGGCAGCCAGCAGCAAAGCGCTCAATGCCACCAGCTCACCACCGCTGCCCGGGAGACATGGCCAGCAAAGGAAAAAAGACTGCAACTCCCCGCTTCAACGGCGGGTCCTTCGAGCAACTGCTGGATGCCGTGGTGGCTGCTGGTATGTGTTTCACCCCTGCTCTGACCACAGAGTCGGCAACCTGGCTTGGGAGGCAGTGGCAGCAGTGGTCAGCGTGAACGCCCTGCAGAGGAGGACAGCCACCCAGTGCCGCAAAAGATGAATGATCTCCGTTCCGCCAGGATATGTCACTCTTTCATCACTCCCAACTCACACACTCACAAACCAATCTCACACCCACAGGGCCCTCACTCACTGCCAGTGCAAGGAACATCACCATTCACCCTTTCACACACATCGTCATTGTCCTCATCCCGTCCATAGGAGCACTCACCACCCACACAGCCCAGGTATACTTAACATCTGACCTGGCAGGAGTTCTGATACACTCGCCCCATCTCTATCCATGCAGGACAAACTGGCTTACAACAGGAAGGAAAGGTCGCAGACAGGTGGAGGGAAGCCAGAGATCAAAGTTCTGACAGAATTTGAAAACAGAGCCATCCAGCTGGCCGGTGATGACTGAGACCCATCCTGTGCTGACGGTGAGGTTGGCGCTGCTCTTCTACCAAGTGGGGATCCAGCAATGCAACATCCATCAGGAAATCATGCCATGAGTGATGTGTCCTGTTTCACAAGCCACTGCCATGCAGTAATTATCTCCCCTTCTTTCGCAGGCACATCTGCCAAACAGCTGACAGAGTCCATGTCCCAGGGCCTCCAATCAATCCCCGAGGAAACCTCTGAAGAGGAGTCTGAAACCACCCTCCCTGAAGTCCACCCACACCCTCCACTAGTGCAGAGACACACACCTCGGTGGGACCTACCTTTAGAATAGCCTCGGAATCACAATCCAGTGAGCACATCACACTTTCTGATCCACAGCTGGTGGAGACAGGGACTTCCCAGACAGGGAGGACTGCTGGAGGCCAGAACATTGCTAAGTCTAAGTCATATGTCAAGCCTCTGGGCTTGGTCATGGTCACAGTTGCTGGAGCTGCAAAGGCTCCAAAGGATGGGATGTCTGCTGCACTCCTCAGATTGCAAGATACGTTGGAGGAATCCATCCTTCTTCAGGCTGGGGTGATAGTGCTGGCATACCAACTGAGGTCAACACTGGCATGATAGCAGCCGCCATGGAGACCTTGGTCCAGGACATTACACCTGCACGGATGCGTGGGCTTAACTCCATTGCTGATGCCATAGTTGGCCTCCAAAAATGTGTATGCGAGAGGGGTACTGGGCAGCTCAATCTCACTCCAGCTACCTCTTCCACTCACAGAGTCAGCCAGGGGCCCTCGGGCACCCATTGGCTGGAGGATCAGCAGGTGCACGCTCTGGGGCCATCCACCCAGGTGAGTCTGGGAGTGACCGGCCCATCCAAATCACCTCTTCCTGTGACCTCCGCAGATCCAGCTTCACAGGCCAAAGAGGGTGCCACTGCCACACAGCATGGCCCTGAAAGCAGGCCAGGGCCCTCCAAATCTCAGCCCTCCAGAGGACGCCCGCCAAAGTCATCACAGACAAGGCGTCGCAGTCAGCAGGCTGCCTCCACCTCCGCTGTGGGTGTCCGGGCAACACCAAGACGTAGCGGCAGGCTTAGGAAAGGTAGGTAAAAGTAGTTGCATCCTGGGCATGGGTGTTGATCACTTGTACATACTGTTCATTATTGTAAATAATCTCCTAAGAATGTGAACCTGCCTGTGGCTCCTTGTTCTGTTGAGCAGTGTTCTTGTCACTCAGATGTGAAGCCTTTCTGCACAAGATAAAGGCAGTTGTCTCAGCCCAGAGCCTCTTCCCTGTGCTCTATGCAGCCTTCAGACCACAGTGATGGTCCAGCCTCTCACTCACTGGAAACATTACTGATGCCCACACCTTGGCAGTTCTGGTCATTGCTGCCAGCATGTAGTGGACAGGTGCCACAGGGTTCTCTCATACTCTCTATGTGCTCTCAGCACCTTTAAGGTGGGGCTGGGCCCCATCACACCAGCATCTGCGACCAGTGATGCTGTACACAAGCTCCTGAAGGGCAGAGGTGCTGAAAGTGGACACAGCATCAGATGCATCTAAAGTTTCATGGCTGCGTCTCTGAGATGGCCCTGATGTTGGAGCACAAGTGAGCTGCCCTCGGCCAGACAGGAGTCAGGCATTCTCAGAGGCAATGTGAAGATCAATGGAGTGTCCTGACTGCATGTCGCCATCATCCTCCTGCGATCAAGTGACAATTAGAGCCTCCACTGCATCTCCATGACAGGAACTTTCTCACAGAGGGTATTGGCGCTGCCATAAGCCAGACTGGTGGAGTCAAACATTTACAACTGCGATGTGAGGATCTATGGGGTATCTCACTGCATGTCATCATCATCCTCCACAAATCTGGCAGCAGTGAGGACCTCCCAAGTGCGCCTGCCTCATCTAGGCAGTGCGAGAGCCTCATCCCCCTCATCGCCACCACTGAGGACCCTCTCAGCCTCATTCCCGTTGGCGTCCTCCTCATCCAAGGAGACCTCCAGCTCCTCCAACTCCTCCTCAGCCAGCTCCTCTCCCTGTTGCAGTGCCAGGTAGCAAAGGGCACAGCAGACAATGACAATGCGTGACACTCTTTGCAGACTGTGTTGCAGGGCTCCACCAGACTGGTCCGGGCAGCGGAACCGTATCTTCAGCATCCCGATGCTCTGCTCCACCAAGTTGCGAGCTGTAGAATAAGCCTCATTATAGCATCGCTCTGCTGCAGTCTGAGGCTGCCGCATGGGTGTCATCAGCCATGGGCTCTGTGGGTAGCCCTTGTCCCCAAAGAGCCAACCCTGCAGCCTCTGTGGACCCTGGAAGACTGCAGGGATCTGCAAGTGACTCAGGATGTAGGAGTCGTGCACACTCCCCAGAAGCCATGCGCATACCTGCAGGATACGTTTCTGGTGGTCACACACCAGCTGCATGTTCAGTGATTGAATGCCCTTGCACATGTTGAAGTCCACAGCGTGTAGCGATGGAGACCTGAGCGCCACAGGAGTCCAGTCAATTGCACCCTGCACCTGTGGGAATCTCAAGATCAGGGCAAATCCAATGGCCCTTGCATACTGGCTGTCTTGGTCCCAGGCGAAATGCACAAAGTTGTGTGCCATGGAGAAGATGGCATCCGTCACCTCATGGATGCATTTGTGGGTGGTGGATTGTGAAATCACACAGAAGTCACCTGTGGGGCCCTGAAAGGAGCCACTTACATAGAAATTGAGAACTGAGGTCACTTTCACAGCCACTGGCAGTGGATGCCCTTCATGTCCCCTTGGTGCCAAGTCCTGCAGTAAGAGGCAGATGTGAGCCACCAGGTCCCTAGACATGCGCAGTCATCGGCGACACTGGTTTTCAGTCATCTGCAGAATGGAAGGCGGCATCTATAGACCCTGGGTATTGCTAGGCGCTGACCAGCCACAGCTTGCTGTAGCTCCTGGGCAGGGTGTGCGTGAGTCCCTGCTTCCCCTTCTTCATGAGCTGGCTGCTCCTGCCTTTGCCCAGCCAGGAGCCTCAGTCGCTCTCTCCTCAGTCTTCTACAGTCTCTATAGGCCATCAGGCATACAGCTAGGTCACCAGGATCCATGATCCTGACGTGGTCCTCCTGCAGCATGAAAGAGAGAGAGACGTGGTTATCATTGCTGTACTTAGCACCTTTCCTGGCCCTGTGTGACTGCCCCTTAATGCTTCCCAGAGAGTGCTGGTCACTCCTCGGATGCCAGAGATGAGAACACTACACGACTGTCCTGTCAGCCTGTGACAAGGGGACCACAGGTCCAAACCAGGATGCTGAGATTGCAAGGGGCTGTGAGCGCCTCCAGCAGTGACTGCTACATGGCCAGCATTGGCAAGGAGATTGTACAATGTGTGCAGTCCAACTGCTCCATGGTCCAATAAAATGGTGGCAGACTCAAAGTCTGGGCTGGGGGAGTGTGGGGCAGGGGTGTAAAGTGTGGGGTACTTGGTGGCCCTTTGGTGCCTCGATGTTGCTTGCATTGACGGGCAGGCTAGGACCCTGACCCCAATCATATCACTGTGGCTGTGCCTGATCTGCCTCACTTGTAGAGGCATGGTCGGTTTATACAGGTGTCCCTAATGCATAGCCACTTCCCACACTTATCCTGCCCCCCACCTCGATTCCCTGTATGCGGGATGCAGCGTCAGGGCAGCACTTGACAACCTCCCCCCACCACCACCCCACTCCCCACCCGCCCCCGACAACAGTCACGTATGAGGTTGGCTAGCATTTGTCCCCAGACAACACCACCACCACCCACCCCCATCCCAGCAGTCACCTCCGAGGCTGGTTAGCACCTGCCCCAGCCCACCCCTCCCAGCACCCCTGAGGCCTGTAAACAATGGGCGAACTGTGGAGAATGCTGCTGCTCACTCACCTCAGTTCCCCCGAAATGAAGGCTGCCAAGTGCACGTCGCCTGTGTGCTGTTGTGAAACAGGTCAGCGTGCTTCCCCACCGATGTGGATGGATGATAGGGCAGGGTTCCAAGGGCCTGATGGGATGGCCTTTTAAGTATATGCTAATATATTACAATTAGCTCCTCACCGACTGATGGCGGGAAACGTGGCCTGCTGTCGGCGGGTTAAGTGGAAGATCGCGACCTGCTTTCACGCCTTCGTGAAGTGGTTCCCATCATATTTTCTGTGCACACCACCTATCACGCCCGCCACCAGTGGGCTCCGAAAATTCTGATTTCGCAGCATTAGTGTCAAGAGCTTCTAGGTTAACTCTGGCAGAACAGAGATTCCTCCCTTTTGCCTCAATAATGCATTTCATCACAAACTCAGGGTGGTAATGCTCATAACTGTGATGTTTTTCAGTTGATATCAGTTATCCTTATAATATCTTTGAGTCTAATTTCCAATGTTATACCAATTAGTCGCAAATTAAAGGTACTTTATGCTGTGCATTTGCAGCTAACTAGAAGCTAGGTAGATCCTGGCCTAATTTGTTTCAATAAGATCCTTTAAAACCAACAGGTAAATTACATTTTCATCCCATTTCCACAGACTGATGTCAAACCTTGGAATTGTTAGCTCATTTATGCAGGAAAGTATTTGGAATGAAGAGTTACTTTCCATAACTTCCTTGGAGTGGCAGTCACAGTCAGATTGCCACTCTGTTCCTAGCTACTTAGCCTGAAATGCAGCCGCACCTTTCTTGCCTGGCCTTCTGACTCAGGGGGCTTCTGAGGCAACTGAATCAAAGTTAAGGGAGAGTCACCCCCTTTTTTACAGCACTAGTTGTCATAAAGCAGGTAGATTTAAAGGTCCAGCCACGTTGAGAAGCCAGGGGGAAGGTAAATGTATAAGGTAAGTGGGTAAGATTGGGGTTGCGGTGAAGTAGGATGGGCTGGGAGGTGTAGGGTGTGTTGGGGGTTAGGGGGTAGGGTGGACAGGGTGGCTCGTGGGGGTTAGAGTGGATTGGAGGGATTGGGTGGTCAGTTGGGTGTGCTTTGTGGGAGATGGTCAGTAGGGTGATCAGTGGGAGAGGTCAGGAGGTCAAAGGGGTGGTCAGTAGGGGGGTGGTCATTGGGGGGTGGTCAGTGGGGGGGCGGGGGGGGGGTTAGGTCGGTGGGCGGTGATCAGTGGGGAGTAGCCAGTGGGGGACTGGATGGTCAGTGAGGGTAGTCAGGTGGTCAGTGGGGGGTGCTCACTTGGGGGGATGGTCAGTAGGGGCATTGGGTAATCAGTGAAGGTCAGATGGTCAAGAGGGTGGTCAGTGGTGTGTGGTCAGTGGGGTTTGCTCAGTGGGGGATGGCCACTGTGGGGTTAGTTAGTCAGTGGGGGTGGTCAGGTTGTCAAGGTGGTAGTTAGTGGGGAGGGGAGTGGTCATGGGGGGGTTGGGTTAGGTCGGTGGGCGGTGATCAGTGGGGAGTAGCCAGTGGGGGACTGGATGGTCAGTGAGGGTAGTCAGGTGGTCAGTGGGGGGTGCTCACTTGGGGGGATGGTCAGTAGGGGCATTGGGTAATCAGTGAAGGTCAGATGGTCAAGAGGGTGGTCAGTGGTGTGTGGTCAGTGGGGTTTGCTCAGTGGGGGATGGCCACTGTGGGGTTAGTTAGTCAGTGGGGGTGGTCAGGTTGTCAAGGTGGTAGTTAGTGGGGAGGGGAGTGGTCATGGGGGGGTTGGGTTAGGTCGGTGGGCGGTGATCAGTGGGGAGTAGCCAGTGGGGGACTGGATGGTCAGTGAGGGTAGTCAGGTGGTCAGTGGGGGGTGCTCACTTGGGGGGATGGTCAGTAGGGGCATTGGGTAATCAGTGAAGGTCAGATGGTCAAGAGGGTGGTCAGTGGGGTGTGGTCAGTGGGGTGTGCTCAGTGGGGGATGGCCACTGTGGGGTTAGTTGGTCAGTGGGGATGGTCAGGTTGTCAAGGTGGTAGTTAGTGGGGAGGGGAGTGGTCATGGGGGGGGTTGGGTGGTCAGTGGGGGGGAGGGGCCAGTGGTCAGTAGGTGGTCAGGTAGTCAGTTGGGTCCTTTGGGTGGTCAGTGGATGGATCAGGTGGTGGACGGGGTGGCTACTGGGGGGTCAGATGGTGGAGATGTTGGGTAGTTGAGGGCGATGGTTAGTGGGTATGGGGTGGAAAGGGGGGGTCAGGTGCTCAGAAGGTTGGTCAGTGGGGGGAGGGTCAGGTGGTCAATGGGGAGGCCATTTTGTCAGTAGGGAGTTGGGGAGGGTAGTCAGGGCTTGTGGGCGTAATCAGAGGGTGGGGGTATAGCCAGGAGTGGGGAGAGTAGTCAGCGGGTTAGGGTGTAATCAGAGGATAGGAAAGGGGGGTGGGGGTTGGGAGTGCAGTTGGGGGGTGGTTGGTGGAGGTGGGGGTGTAGTTTGGGCATTGGGAGGGTAGCTGGTGGTGTCGGGGTGTAGTCGGGGGTGGAGGCGAAGACAGTTAGGGAATTGGGGGTAGTCGGGTGATCCTATGGGCGGGAGCCTTGTGGGGAGTCACAGAGTAGGTGGGGGCATGGGGAGGTCAGGAGAGTAGTCGGAGGGTAGAGTGTGTCCCATGGGGTGACAGGAGGTGGGGGGGCTCCTCAGTAATTCTTCTAACTCTCTCTTGGTAATCATTACTGTAAGGCAATTGGAACCATCCAACGTTTGCGATTTAACTCGGAGTTTGAGATGGTTCCCATTGCCAGGCAATTGCCCAGTGGAACTTTGATCTTCCTGGGCAATTGCCATGCAATCCTTACTTTCGGGGAGGGGCAGACAGTGGGAGGGGCACGGTCCCTCATCGCATCTTTAGGGTACCCCGTGGGTACCGCAACTCAGACCTTGGAAGCATGTGGTATTCATGTAAGTTCACAAAAGGGCCTGTCAGAGTTGGTAGTTAAGATGCTAATAGAATATCTTTGAAGCTGTTTCCCCATGCACGGTAAAATATAGGTAATTTATTTACTTGTCTCTGATTGATTAAATAACTCACACTCATTGTATTGGAAAATGTGTTATCCCTTTTTGTGGCTGTGAACCATGAGAAGTAGAAGACAGAGAAAGATGGTTAGACAGGAAGGAAAAAGAAATGATAAAAAAAGCAATCAGATTTGTTAAAGAGAAAGCAGTGAAGGCTTTAGCTAAGGTGAAGAAGCATTTTGTTTAAGTCAAGAAAAATGAACCACTGACATGGTGGTCCATGGTGTATTCCTTATGTTGTGTTTTATTAAGATAAGTTATACAGATCCAATTGAGCAACTGCTGCTCTGTCTGTTCGCCCTTCTGTGAAATAAAGCAACTTATTAATTAGTATTAAGCTTCATCTCACCAAATGTTTGGTCAGTCATGTTTCATAGAAATTAAAGAAGTGCACATGTGAAAGACTCAAATGTCTAACGTGGTTCACAAGAGAATGTTATTGTTACAACCCCAGGTTACACCATTGTACAAAGAAATCCAGGATTCTATGATTCAAGCCCCATAAAATAAGATGCTCAAACCACTTATGGAAACTATGATGCCACTGAAGCTGAGGTGATACCTATAGTGACCTGAATTTGTAAGAGCTGGATAGAAACCCAGTTTCCCAAATATGAAAGGCTAGTATCTAAGTGACAGAGTGCCCAGTTCACAGCTTTATTTCTGCCTTTGCTTTCCTCTGATTCTAATATTTACATTTCATGTTATTTTTATCGGAAAAAAATCTATTTAGTATGAGACTGCAGCTTAAACTTTTTAGCTAAAAAATAAGCAAAATGTCTATGTAAATTTTCTGGATCTATAACCGTAAAATATATGGTTTTGAAGACTGTGTGTTAGCTAATGGTACAGACCAATCACACTGCAATTACCATTAATCACCAATAAGTTTTGCAGTAGTACTGTAAAATGCCTGTTAAGTGCATCAAATGATGTGGTTAAATCTCAATTAGGTCAGAGACAAGTTGCTCATAAAATGAGAACACATAAGGAGGAATAGGAGTGTAATTCAATAAAATCTATAATGGTGTTCTTAAAGTGCACTTCTGTTCCTGTACAATGATTCACTGCAATACAGCCAAAAGTACAAATTGATGCTGTGCTCCTACTCTGATCTCATAAATACTGGCTTAAGCAAGACTGCCACCAATACCACATTGCATTTGTAGCATGTAAGCTTGTGCAAATAACACAATTTATTTACTTTTCTTTAAAAGGTGCATGACTGATTGAAGAGTTGATGTACCTGTCAATCACGATGGAGGTAAATCCTTAGCTCAGTAAAAAGAAAAGTAAAACATTGGGGTGGAAGGTGGCAGATGAATAACACACAATTTGGTTTCTTGACCATGCACTAGTGCTTCTGAAATGTCTTTCTTTTTCCTCAGCTCAAGACATCCCTTCGCCATGGGTGCCAGGGACCTCAACTGTGTCGTCATCTCATTTCCTGCATTTTTAACCACACCCCTTTCTCCACCCTACCAGGACCATCATGAAGCCCCCCCTTCTCACTTTTCACCTCACTAGTCTACACATTCAGCATATCACCTTCTGCCATTTCCAACAACTCCAGAGCGATTCCACCACCAAATACTTATTCCCTTTCAGCATTCAGAAGGGACCTGTCCATCTGCAACACCCTAATCCAGTCTTCCCTCACTCACAATGCCTGCTCCCCCTCCTCCAGCATCATTTGGTCATTGTCAGCTGACCCTCACTTCGAGGACGACATATACTCAGGGTCATGAGTTTCTACCATGAGTCTTCATGTGACCAAGCAGGCCAATTCTCAACCCACATGTCTTTGGGAATATGGTACAAGACATCACAGCAGGCAGTGGGATCCCGAGTGTAGGATTTGCTCTCTTTTATTCCCTTCTCTGCCGCCGCACTGCTTCATCATTAGGATGTTGTGACTCAAAATGTGATGCAGCTTGATGGACAAGTTATCGCCATTCTGAGCAATTGGTAGCAAGCTCCTCTCAGTCATTAATGTCAATGCTGCTGCACATCAAGGAGAGCTTCAGCATGTTCAGTGTCTTTGAAGTGTTTTCTTTTCCCTCTCCTGGAAAATTGGCTATTTCAGTGGTATTACCACCACCGAACTCCCCCACCATTGAATGCTGGGGTAGCCAATGACCAGAAACTTAACCGGGCCAGCCACATAAATACTGTGGCTACAAGAGCAGGTCAGAGACTGGGAATTGTGCAGTGAGGAGAGGGCAAAGAAAACATTTCAAAGACATGAACACTCTGAAGATCTCCTTGGTGTGCTAAAACCTGTCCACCTTCTACAAGGCATAAGTCAGGAGCATGATGGAATCGTCTCTACCTGTCTGGATGAGTGCAGCTCCAACAACACTAGAAGCTCGAGACAATCCAGGATAAAGCAGCCCACTTGATCAGTCCCACATTCACTTAAACATCCACTCTCTCCACCATCTACGAGTTGCTTTGCAGAAACTTGCCACAGTTCCTTTGACAGTATCTTCCCAGTCCATGACCTCTACTACTTAGGCAAGGGTAGCTAATGTATGGGAACACCACCATCTGCAAGGGACCCTCAAAGCCACATGCCATCCTGACTTTGAACAGTATTGCCATCCCTTTCCTGTTACTGGATCAAAAACTTAGAACTCCCTCCCTAATAGCATTGTAGGTGTACCAACATTATATAAACAGGCAGCTCACCTTCTCAAAGGCAATTAGGGATGGGCAATAAATGGTGGCTTTGGCAACAATACTCACACCCTATGAACAAATAAAAAGTAAAATACACGCAAATATTTCACAGAATCACAGAATTGTTATGATGCAGAAGGAGGCTATTCAGCCCATCATGTCTGCACCGGCTCTCTGAATAAGTATTATGACTCAGCGCCATTCTCCTGCCGTTTCCCTGTAACCCTGCACATTGTTTTTATTTAAATAATCATTTTATGCCCTCTTGAATGCATCAATTGAATTTGTTTCCACCACATTTCCAGGCAGCGCATTCCAGACTCAAACCACTCGCGGTGTGAAAAAGTTTTTCTCACATCACATTTGATTTTTTTGCAAATCACTTTAATTCTGTGCCCTCTAGTTCTCAATCCTTTTATGAGAAAGATTTCCCTATCTACTCTGTCCAGTCCCCTCATGATTTTGACACCTCTATCAAATCTCCTCTTAGCCTTCTCTTCTCCAAGGAGTTCAGTCCCAATTTCTCCAATCTATTTTCATAACTGAAATTTCTCATCCCTGGAACCATTTTTGTAAACCTCTTCTACACTCGCTCCAACGCATTCACATCCTTCCTAAAGTGTAGTACCCAGAACTGTATACAGTACTCCAGCAGAGGTCTAACTAGTGCCCTATACGAGTTCAGCATAACCTCATTGCTCTTGTACTCTATGCCCCTATTAATAAAACCCAGGATACTGCATGCTTTATTAACTGCTCTCTCCACCTATCCTGCCACCTTTAATGGCTTATGCACATATACACCCAAGTCCCTCTGCTCCTGTACACCCTTTAGAGTGGTACCCTTTATTTTATATTGTCTCTTCATGTTCTTCCTACTAAAATGAATCACCTCACACTTTTCTGCATTGAACATCATCTGCCACCTATCTGCCCACTCCACCAACTTGTCTATGTCCTTTTTAAGATCTATTCTGTCCTCCTCACACTTTATAATTCTTCCAAGTTTTGTATCATTCCCACACACTTTGAAATTGTCCCCTGCACACCAAGATTTAGATCATTATTATATATCAGGAAAAGTAAGGGTCCCAATACCGACCCCTGAGGAACTCAACTACAAACCTTCCTTCAGCTCGAAAAATATCCATTAACTATTACTCTTTGTTTCCCATTGCTCAGCCAATTTTGTATCCAAGTTGCCACTGTCCCTTTTATTTCATGACCTATAACTTTCCTCAAAAATCTGCTGTGTGACACCCCCAATTGCCTTTATACAGTCCATGCATACCATATCAACAGTATTACCTTCATCAACCCTCTCTGTGATCTCTTTAAAAAACTCCAGCAAGTTAGTTAAACATTATTTTCCCTTAAGAAATCCATGCTGGCTCTTCCTAATCAATGCACATTTTTCCTGTTAATTCTATCCTGAATGATTGTTTCTCGAAGCTTCCCCACTACTGAGGTTAAACTGACTGGTCTTTAATTGTTTGGCTTATCCTTACAATCTTTTTTGAACAAAAGTGTAATGTTTGCAGTTCTCCAATCCTCTGGCACCTACCCTGAGTCTAGGAAAGACTGAAAGACTGCAAGGGCCCCTACAATTTCCAAGCTCACCTCCTTCAATATCCTTGGATGCATCTCATCCGCTCCCAGTGACTTGTCAACCTTAAGTACTGACAGTTTATCCAACACTTCCTCCTTAACAATTTTGAACACTTCTAGTGACAGAGTTTCCTCCTCTGTCACCTTGACCTTGGCAGCATCTGTTTCCTTGGTAAAGACAGATGCGAAGTATTCATTTAACGCCTCAGCCATACCCTCTGCCTTCATGTGTAAATCCCCTTTTTGGTCCCTAACTGGCCCTACTCCTCCTTTTACCATCCTTTTACTATCTATGCGCCTATAGAAGACTTTCGGGTTCCCCTTTATATTAGCTGCCAGTCTCTTCTCAAAATCCTTCTTCGATTCTCTTATTTGCTTCTTCACCTCCCCTCTGAATCTTCTGTGTTCCGCTTAGTTCTCAACTGTATTTTCTACCTGACACCTATCATAAGCACACTTTTTCTTCTATACCTTAATTTCTATCTCCTTTCTCATCCAGGGAACTCTGGATTTGTTTGCCCTACCTTTCCATTTTGAGGGAATAAACCTAGAAGGTGCCCAAACCATTTCTTATTTGAAGGTAGCCCGTTGTTCAGTTACAGTTTTTCCCGCCAACCTTTGGTTCCAGTTCATCCAATCCAGCTCTGTTTTTTCCCCATTAAAGTTGGCTCTCCCAAAGTTAATTATTCTTACTCTGGATTGCCCATTATTCTTTTCTACCGTCATCCTAAACTTTACAATACAATGATCGCTGTCTCCTAACTGTTCCCCCACTGACACGTAATCTACTTGGCCCATCTCATTTCCAAGAACCAGCTCTAGCAGTGCATCCTTTCTTGTTGGACTGTGCACAGTTCTGTAGAAAATTCTCCTGAATACAATCTAGGAACTCTTGGCCCTCTCTGCCCTTTACACTACCACTATCCCAGGCTATATTCGGGTAATTAAAGTCCCCCATTATAATTACTCTATAATGTTTGCACCTCTCTGTAATTTCCCTGCAAATTTGTTCCTCTACATCCTTCCCACTAGTTGATGGCCTATAGACTACATCGAGAAATGTAATTGCATCCTTTTATTCCTTAGCTCTAGACAAATTGATTCTGCCCTTGAACCTTCTGGGACATCCTCTTTCTCCAGCACTGCAATGCTCTCCTTAACCAATATAGCCAACCCTCCTCCTTTTCTTCCTGCCCTATCTTTCCTGAACACCTTGTATCCAGGAATATTTAATACCCAGTCCTGTCCTTCCTTGAAACAGGTCTCTGTTATCGCCACAACAGCATGATTCCGCGTGGTAATCTGCGCCTGTAACTCAATTACCTTATTTACTATACTCCCTGCATTCACATATATGAAGCATAACCCTGATTTAAACTTCATTATTTTCTTCCTTACTCCGACTCCGCCTATTAACTTACTATTCTCTATTCTAGTGCTATCTGTCTTTCCCAGTATTTTGTGCACCTTGGTATTATTCTTTAATATTCTCTCCTGGATACCACACCCCTGTGCATTAGTTTAAAGCCCTCCCAACAGCACTACCAAAACGCCCTGCTAGGAACTCAGTCCCGGCTCTGTTCAGGTGCAACCCATCCAGCTTTTCAGGTGCCATAGGTGCCATTTCACCCAGAGCCAGTCCCAGTGTTCCATGAATCTAAAGCCCTCCCTCCTGCACCATTTTTCCAGCCACACATCCATCTGCCTTATCCTCCTATTTCTGTGCTCACTTGTACAGGGCACCGGGAGTAATCTGGAGATCACTACTTTTGGGATCCTGCTTGCTAATTTTCTACCTAGCTCCCTAAATTCTGTCTGCAGGATCACATCCCCCTTCCTGTCTAAGTCATTGATACCAATGTGAACCACAACCTCTGGCTGTTTGCCCTCCCCCAGAAGAATGCCCTGCAGCCTTTTGGTGATATCCTTGACCCTGGAACCAGGGAGGCAACATACCATCCTAGAGTCACGTCTATGGCCGCAGAAACACCTGTCTGTTCCCCTATCTAAAGAACTCCCTATCATTATTGCTCTTCCTTTCTTCTTCCTCCCCTCCTGTACAGCCGAGCCGCTGATGGTGCCACAGGCTTGGCTCTGACTGCACTCCACTGAGGAACCAGCGCACTCACCAGCTTCCAAAACAAAAACTGATTAGCAAGTGGGACCCAGCGACTCCTACACTACCTGCCTGGTTCTCTTGGACTGCCTGGCAGTCATCCACTCCCTTCCCAGAACAAAAACCAGTAAAAACTGGGAAATAAGAATACAGGTCTGAGCTTTTTTTTTCTTCTGGGTTTCTGCCTCCATGTTCCTAACCTGCCATGTAATCACCTCTCTGAACGTGTTACCCACATAGCTCTCAGCCTCGATGATGCATCACAGTGACTCCAACTGTCGCTCAAGCTCCCAAACCCAGAGCTCGAGTTTCTGCAGTTGGCAGCACTTCTGCACATGTTATCATCTAGACCACCAGTAGTATCCATGTCTTCCCACATAATACAGGACACGCATTTCATTTGAAGTCAATGACCTTTTATTAGAACTGGAAAAAAACAGAGATTTAACAGTTTTAAGCATATACAAAGGCTTTGAAAGGGGGAGAGGAATGATGAACAATGGATAACGAATTTCCAATATGTTTCTCTTATTTCATATTTTCAGCTAAAGTATTTTGCTTTTGTATGAGTTTTGAGAAGATGTGACTAAGGTCTTTTAAAATAATGAAAAAAATTGATTTGGCCCAGATGACAACCAGTGGACACGAATGTGCATTGCATAAGCATAGATTAGAAGTTAGGAGGCACTTCCTTTCATAAAGAATTGTCAATCTCTGGAACAAGTTTCTAGTGGTTACTGTGCTTGAGGATTCACTGCAAGCATACAAATGGGAACTTGACAAGTTCCTAGGAGTGGTTGCCATAACTGCATACTGAAAGCAGATAGCTATGTAGTGATGTGCCACGCATTCACTGTAGTTTCCTGAAACCTGATTGATTGCTAGGGTGTGGGAGTGAAAATTTTAGGATTTTTTTCCCTAAAGCTATCCTCTTTTTTCTCTGCATTTTGCTGCTCTTTGAAGTTTTCTGGTGGACGTGGGTGAGGGGAGAAGTGCCGATGGGATGGACCAAATGGTCTATTTCTGTCCTTTCATTAGAATATGTTTGTACCACAGGATTTGATAGGTCCTATTAAATATGCTACATGAAAAATGTTGATATATGGTTTCTAATGCTCCAGAGGCTGAATTACCATGGGAGTTCTCCAACTTCACTGCTGTCACTGAAGAGCCATGGATATTCTGCAATAAAGCTTGCATTTCCTATGTCATTCTGGCAACTGTACTGATGGACTAGTGGGAAAAATCCCATGAAAATTCACTCCCGGATTGGATACATTTTAACATTCCTGGTGGGAATGGCTTAAATGAGCACTCTAAATATGCTAATTAATTGAAGGCCAATTTTCCTAAATTAAGAAATTACAAATATGAACTTTGTAGCTATTTTAATTTTTCATATATATTAAATGTAGTACATTACTTCATGTGTTCTTGTTTGAAGCCATCTATTTCCATTGCAGCCTTGAGGTAATACACTGAGGGTGGTGAGTCTTCCAAATTGTCCCAATTACCTTTGAATTATAAATAGCTTTGTGCTATATGGGCTCATGTCCATTATAAAATGGGTTGAAAGCTTAAACAGTTGCATCAGTTGAGGATGTTAACTCCAACGGAGGCAAAGTTTTCGAAAAAAGTTACTTATATTTACACAGAACCTTTCATGACTTCAGGATGTCACAAAATATTTACAGCCAATGAAAGACTCTTGAAGTATGATCACTGTTGTAACATAGGAAATGTGGCGGCTTATTTGCACACACCAAGCTCCCATAAGAAGCAATGTGATAATAACCAAATAATCTCTTTTAGTTATGTTTATCAAGGGATAAATATTAGTTAGGATTCCGAGGATAATTCTCGTGTTGTTTGAAACAGTGTCATGAATCTTTTACCTCCACCTGAGAGAGCAGATGGGGGTCCTGTTTAACATCCCATCCAATGATGACACCTCCTACTGTGGAGAACTCCCCAGTACTGAAGTGGAGTGTCAGCCTAGATTTTTGTGCTCAAGTCCCTGGAATGGGACCTGAACCCAAAACCTTCTGACTCAGGGGTGAGGGGTCTACCAACTAAGACAGTATCCATAATTGAAAGCTAAATTTACATTCCAGTCACACAGCCATTTCTGGATGTGGCTGATGATTTACACATGTATTGCACAATAAATTATCATACATTTTATTTATTACAGTCCTTGGATTAAAAATTCAAGTATTAATACAGTTACAGATAAGGAAAATGTGTAGAAATATTTTAAAATTAGTGATAAATAATTGCTGGAGTGAATAGGAGTGTGCTACACTGCCTGAATCTGAACACAGAAAACTATTAATACCTGCACAAGGTTGTCTTTATAGCATTAGCTCAATACTTTGTACTTCTTGGCAGAAAATTATAATCAGAATTTGTTTGATATGTAGAGAGTAAATTCTACATTTTGAGAAAACATTTAGATGAGTAATCAGTCTCCATAGTGTTAAACCATTAGGTGATATTTTCTCTCGAAATCTACTCAATTGATCATTTGTTCTTTTACTGAAAACAACATAGAGAAAATTTATGGCTGGAACAATCCATTTTTAATAAATCTCATTTGAACAACACTAACAACACAACATTGCTTCATATTTCTTGCAGTTAAAGTGTAAGAAGGACCTGAGGGCAGAATCATTCCAGATTTGCACAAAGTGCAGGAGACAGGCATGAAAAAGGGTGTTATGCCCACTGGCAACAATGGCAGGTTTTCGCCCCATATCGTCTCAGTCCCAATGCATCCCACCTCATTAATAATGCATTTCCGTGAAACACACCAGAATGCTGGTGGGGCGGCCTCTGATTTGCCCACCTTGGCATCATTTCAGGCCATCAGTAATCCGGGTGCCATATTTAAAGGATGCCCATGCACAGAGCTAACACTCTCTAAGGGATTGGAAGCTGCTGCAAAGTCATGGCTGGCAAAAGGAGGTAATGTGCTGCCCCCAAATTTAGTGACATCCCCCTTGGGCGCAGACTGACTCAGTGGAGGCCTGCTGTGAAGTCCTCTACCCCTGCTCTGTGCGAAGACCAGCAATCAGGGTCACCAATCCAACAAGGGAGGCAGTGGTAGTGGTGATCAACGTCAATGCTCTGCAAAGGAGGGCAGCCATCCAGCGCCAAAAGAGAATGAATGATCTCCTCTATTCTGCCAGATAAGTCACTCTTCTCATCACTTTCAACTCACACACTCACAAACACATCCACAGGGGTCTCACTCATTGCCAGTTCAAGGGGCATCACCATTCACTCTCTCACACACCTTTATCTGCCTGTGGATCATGTCCTCATCCTATCCATGGCGCCACTCAGCACCCACACATGCCAGACATACTTCTCATCTGGCCTGGCAGGCATCCTACTTACAATCTCTCCACCTATTTTCATGCAGGACAGGCTGGCACACGATAGGAGGGAGAGGTTGCACACTGGTGAAGGAACGCCTGACATCAAGGTCCTCACGGACTTTGAACATAGACACATCTGGGTGGCCAGCGATGATCTGGGCCATTCCTGTGTTGACGGTGAGGTCGGCAGTGCGCAACCAAGTAAGGATCCAGCAGTGTAACATCCACGAGACAACCATGCTGTGAGTGAGTTCCCTTGTTCCCTTGCTCTTAATGAATCAGATTGGAAATAAGTCATTCTCAACCCCATGGGGCTACCTAACAGACTGATAGACATGTTTCTGTGCTCTCTTTGTGGTAGCTGGTGAAAACTGGTTAAAGCAATTGTATCTGAGGGAGCGTTGAAGGTATCATTAGCATTCCCTAATTAGACTGTCACACAGTCATCATGGAAGGCCCACTGCCCTTGAGTGTGGCATCTAAATATATGTAACAATAGCTTTCTGACATCAAATATGGGTCTGAGTTGGCATTTCACATTCTGAAGTCCCTCATTATTTCACTGCTGCTAGGCATATTCTCATGATTTCTAGGAGTTTATTTAAGGAAAAAGCACTGTACCTTTGTAAGGTCAGAGAAAGCATGCCTTGTACTTATAATTTCACTCCTAGATTTTACTGCTCTGACCACCAGTTTTGTAAATAATGGACCTGAAGCAATAACTGTATTCACAGTGTTTGAAATAACAAATGTGTGTTTAGCATGCAGTTCGCTTTTTTTTATTCTTGCATGAAATGTAGGCATCATTGGCAAGGCCAGCATTTCTTGCCCATCCCTAATTGCCATTGCGAAGGTGGTGGTGAGCTGCCTTCTTGAACCACGGCAGCCCATGTAGTGTAGGTACACCCATGGTGCTGTTAGGAAGGGAGTTCCAGAATTTTGATTCTGCTTCAGTGAAAGAATAGCAATTTATTTCCAAGTCAGGATGGTTTCTGGCATGGAGAGGAACTAGCAAGTGATGGCATTCCCATATGTCTGCTGCCCTTGTCCTTCTAGGTGGTTGAGGTTGCGGGTTTGGAAGGTGCTGACGATTGAGATTATGCCACTGCATCTTCTATATTGATTGCCATTCAACCCTGGATGAACTATAGTTGTTCAATAGGTTGGACATGGAGATAATTAGCAAATGATGCATTGAAGATGCAAAATCTTGAGTGTGTTTATTAAAAATTTCTTGTCATAGCTCTGATTTAGCTTTGGAAATTGAATATTGTTGCAGGTGCTAATCTGGTCACTATTGCCTATCTGTTGACATTATATAATATTCCTTTCTAATCACTTTTTTCAAGGCTTTAGTGACATCTTAAGTAAAAGGAAATGTCTTGCATTTATATAGCGCCTTTCACAATCTCAGGATGTCCCAGGGCACTTTATGGCCAATTAATTACTTTTGAAATGTAGTAATGTAGGAAATTAAGCAGCCAATTCATGCTGCAAGAGCCATAAACAGCAATGTGATAATTGCCAGATGGTCTGTTTTAGTTACGTTGAGAAATGTATATTCACCAGGACACTGGAAAGAACTCCACAGATATTCTTTGAATGGTAACACAAGAGAGATAATGGGGCTTTGGTTTAATGTTCCATCTAAAAGGATTGGAGCTGTATCACAACCAGGGGAAAGCAAGAGAAGCCCAGGACATGGGAGGCGCAAAGTTTCCTTTTGGGGCCTGGAGGAACACTCCTGTACTTGTACCACTAGGAAATCAAAAGAACATTCTATTTACTTACTTTTCTGGGCCACTATCTGTCCAACAATGTGGAAAATTGTGCACGCATATCCTCTCCACAAAAAGCTGGACAAATCAAACCTGGCCAATATGCCCTATCATTTGCAAGAGGATAGAAGGTGTTGTCAATAGTGCTATCAATCAGCACTTACTCACGAATAAACTGCTCACCGATATTCAGTTTAGGTTAACCGACCACTACACTTAACTCCAGAACACATTACAGCCTTGGCCCAAACAAGAAAGAAACAGCTGAATGCCATAGTTATGATGAGAGTGTCTGTCCTTGACATTAAAGCAGCATTTGACTGAGTGTGGCATTAAGGAAACCAAATAAAACTGAGGTCAAGGGAACCAGAGAGAGAACTGTCCACTGGCTGGAGTTGTACTGAGCACAAAGGAAGATATTATGGTTGTTGGAGGCTAATCATCTCAGCCCCAGGACATTGCTGTAAGATTTCTCGCAGAACAGTGCCTTTCGCACAACCACCTTTCAGTGGCTTTATCAATGACCTTTCTTCCATCATAAGGTTATAAATGTGAATGTTCACTTATGATTGCACAGCAGTTCAGTTCCATTCAGTGTTCCTCAGCTAATCAGACTTGGGCTGATAAGTGGCAAGTTAGACAAGGACTATCTCCAACAAGAATCTAACCATAACCCCTTGAAATTCAATGGCTGAATCCCCACTATCAGCATCCTGAGGTTCACCATTTATAAGAAACTTAACTGGGCCAGCCAAATAAATGGCTACAACAGCAGGTCAGAGACTGGAATTTCTGCAGTTAGTGACTTTCCTCCTGACTCCCCAAACCCCGTCCACTATCAGCAATGCAAAAGTTTCCATTTGCTTGGTTGACTGAAGCTCCAACTATACTTAAGAAGCTCAGCACTAGTCAAGACAAAGCAGCCCACTTGACTGACACTCCATCCTCCACCATAAACATTCACTTCTTCCAATATAGTGACTGCCTGTGTACCATCCACAAAATGCACTGCAGTGACTCACAAAGGCTCCTTCACTAGCACCTCCCAAATTCATGACCTCTACCACTTTGAATAGCAAGGACAACAGATATATGATAACACCAGCACCTCCAGGATTCCCTCCAAGTCATACACCATCCTGAATTGGAAGTACATCACCAGTCCTCCCACTGTGACTGGGCCAAAATCCTGGAACTCCCTCCCTTACAGCATTGTGGGTGTACCTACACCACATGGACTGCAACATTTCAGGAAGGCAGATCACCACCAACTTCTCAAGGGTAATTATGGAAGAATAATAAATGCTGACCTTAACAGAAATGCCTGCATCCCATGAACAAATAAAGAAAAAGAAAGCAAAACACTGCAGATGCTGGAAATCTGAAACAAAAACAGAAACAAAAATTGCTGGAATAACTCAGCAGGTCTGACAGCATCTGTGGAGAGAAAGACAGAGTTAACGTTTCGAGTCCTTATGACTTCTTCAGAACTCAGAACTTAGTCACAGTTCTGAAGAAGCGTCATACGGACTCGAAACGTTAACTCTGTCTTTCTCTCCAAAGATAAAGAAAGCTTCTGGCCTCACTCCTGTTTATGGCAATGTTTTCCTGACAGGGAAGCCATGCTGGTTTCTAACTTAGACTAGGACTCTAAGTTGGGTGTCTTAAGAAGATCCTCTCTGTCTTTCAGCGGGTGGCCTTATCACTTGCTCA